>NC_086284.1:8614365-8914365 GCF_963924245.1 Chroicocephalus ridibundus
AGGGGATGCGAGGGGTTTCTTGTTGGATTAGGCGGGGAGAAAAAGATGGGAATCATCCCCATTTGAGGAGGGAGGTGATGAAATGGTCTCTATACGGGGATGCTCCCTGTAAAACCTCCAGTAAGTTGTGGTGCAGTCATCTCCCAGCAAGCAGCGCACAGTAACCTGTTATCCATAAATCAAGGAGTATTAATATCAAGGATATCTCCAAAATCTTCCTATAAAATGTTACCATCACCTTTGGTTTAGCTGAGTAGAAACCTCAAGCACTGGTGGGGTTTGTGCCCACCTATATAAGTGGCAGAACAGAAAACTTGGGTCTAAATTTCACCTTGTTTCTGTAATTCTGCTCTTTTCCAGAGAAAAACAGTCGTGTTTTTGTAAGAAAGAGACAAATTCTTGGAATAAAGAAAAACCCCACTTGGGACATGGCTTCCCCTTTTGCCTTCTTCAAGGGCACAGCATGATCTTCTGAGAAGCAGAACCGAAAGGGAGAAGCAAGGACACGTGAGTTGCCTCATGCAGAAAACTTCGCCGACAATGCCGGACATGAAACAGATGTTTTTATCCCAAAATAAATGTCTGGTTTAGTCCCCTTTTCAATGGAAGGAATGGCACACCATGGATTAAATATTTTCTGTGGTAGTTGGGTGTGATGGACCCACCTGCAGGCAAAGGAGAACCAGCCCCAGAGTTGAGCAGGTCCCTGCATGGTCCTGGAATGCAAATGGTCCATGCTCTGAATTTTAATTCCTGGAAGGTTTTGGTGCCTATGGGAGATGCCTCATGCATGGAGGTTATTTTGTTTGCTCAAGAGTCCCCAAGGGTCCCACTACATCCTCACAGCCCTTGGCAAGGGGAAGGACATCCTGAGTCAACGGCATTGCGTTTAGTGGTGTTGAGGAGCAGAAAGAGCAGCGAAAGACTTCATGTTCCCATTACAGAAAGGCACGAACTATCAGCACAGACTAAAAATTGCACATCCATCCAGCTGGGAGATTTGAGCCATGGCTTGGAAGTCCCAAGTGAACTCATCACACGCAAAATCCCTTCTCGCTTGCTGCAGGAGCAGCAGAACCGAGCGTGGGGCTCCTGGGGAAGCAACAAGAAGTTGTACCAAGGGGTAGCTTTTAATGCAAAGCGTTAAATTGACGGTTCACAAAATTACTGGGTTCTTGGTGACTCACATCCAGGCGTGAAAGAAATTTGCCCATCTCGCCCTTGTGCTGCCTCAACCCGTCCATAAGACCCAAGTGTTGGGTGGCCACCAGGCAGGTGACAATCTGTGCTCCTGTGCGCATGGTGGCAAGTCAGGACACTTGTGTTTGGCCCTGGTTTACAGTGATGGACCATGGTCATGGAGTCACTCAGGTTGATCATACCCGAGATGCTGGTTTTCAACCTTGAAATAGGTATTTTTGCCCTACAAATGTGCCTGGGTGTGTGGTCCTGCTGGGATGGTGGCACCCCAAAAGGAGGCATCTCCATCAACATTTCTACCCTTCATCCCTGGTTGTAACTGGGGGCAATTGTTTACCAGAAAAAACTCTCCAGCTGGAGAACAGCCTCTGGTCCAAGAGCCAAAGCAAACAAGCTATTGAGGAAACAGCAACAAGTCAGCGTTAGTTATTTTAAATCTTTCCTGGATGGGAAATACCAAAGGTACCTGCAGGTCTTGTGTGCTTTGACCTCCTTATTGCTCCCTGTGGATGCGGTCTGGAAAGCGGAGGAGCCTGGAGGTGGTGAGCCAAAGGGACACGGCGTGCTCCTCCATCACTCCCTACACAGCTGGCAGTGGGGCCGGATCCTGCAGGTCCCCATGGGGAGCTGAGACTGCTTTTGGACACTTTTTTATTATCACCTGATATCTGCTCCATAGCATGGTCTCTCATCATGGGGGATGGGGACGATGGGTATTTATGAAGAGGTGTGTCGGTGAGAAGACTGAGATGGCCATCACTGTGCTGAGCTTCAGGAGCTCGGGGCCCTCCTAGGATGTGAAGAGGCACAGAGGGGTGAAAACCCAAAAGGGCTGAGTGATCTGCTGCCATGGGAAGGAGGAGAAAGAGCTGAAGGAGAGATTGTGGCCGACCTGGAGGCGTTTGATTTCCACTCGAGGATGCAAAGTTCAGAGATGTCCCCACCCCAGACCACAGCTCTGTCCTCAAAGGTAGAAAGTACAATTCGCGAGGATGAGGCAGTGAGAGCCGCCAATGACCTCCCTCTTTGCAGAGCCTCCTAGCAGTGGGACTGCTGAAGACCTCTCAAAGGTAGCCACAAAGTGTGAAGACCCACGTCGGAAACCTCTGCTACAAGGACCCCGCATGCCCCAAGCCCTGGGATTTCCTGCCTGCAAAGACCCATAGATGTGAGTCCCAAAATCTCCCTTCCCAACCTGCTTCACCAGCAGACAGATGAGGTCTCTTGCACCGGGACCACCTCCCAAACACCCCTCACTTTCCTTCTACTGAAGTCACAGATGAAACTGGAGCCTAAGACACCACCCACGCCTGGATCCTCGTGCTCTGCTTTGCTTCCTGAGGATTCCTGTGCAAAGAAAAGTGATGAGCGGAAGAAACCCTGAGTCCCCGAGGCACATCAGGACGTGCCAGCAAGAGGAAAGGAAGCCTGCAAAGATCAAGGCATTAATCATCTATGTGCTGGGAGGAGAAGCTCAGCAATCCCTTCCTCCTCTGCTGACGTCCGCGGGGCTCTAGGAAAGCAGGTTGGAGGGGAAAATGAGCTGAAGTACACTTCTTCAGAAATGCTGAGGCATAGGAATGGCGGGTCAGCTGCCACTTGGAGCAAAGCCAAGGCTTTTTTGTCTGAATTCCCATCAAAGCCAAGGTTTCCCGGCACTCCCATGGACCTCCAGGCAGAATGGGTGCGTTGGGCTTGCAGGCTGTTTCTGGGTCCTCATCACCTCCAGAAGGAAATTTGGGCTGGATGGCCAGAAACGTGGACCTGGGACCCATCGCAGAAATGGGGATTGAAGATTAGAACAGTTTCTTCAAAACAGAGGTCCAGCAATGAGACTTATCATCTTCTCTTGGGGTAGCCAGGTAGCTGCACTCGTTTGACTGTGGTGAACATTGATTTGTTGCAGCAAAAGGACAGAGAGGGACATCACAGTGGACCTCAAGAGATGAGGCTTTCTTCACAAAACACCTTCTTTGCCGAAAATTTGTGGACTGAAAGGCAGGTGCTGGGGTAGCAGATGTCTGCGGGTGAGCCTGGGGTGACCATCTCCTCTGACCTGGTTAAAAAAGAGAAAGTTGCCATCACAGGTCACCTCCTCATGAGCAAACTCTACCAGGTCCACCACCCTGGCAGGCTGGTGTTGTCAAGAGGACATGAGAAATTAACTTCATTTCCATTATAAATAGCTTTTAGCTATTTTTTTTAGAAATTTTTCATGCAAGACATCTCTGTCTGGTGAGCTGTCGCGGAGCCCGAGGCAGGAGGGACCCAGCCAGTGCCCCTGGGATGTCTGGGTTGGGGGAGAACCTGAAAGCCCTGTAGGACCCTCCCCATGGGGACGTCCAGCGTCTGGTCATGGGGACATCCCTGCCCCGAGGCTTTCACAAAGCTTCAGCATTTGAAAAATGCTGCTTTTCGCCTCCAACAAGAGTTTTGCATCGGTTGGAGGAACATGGCCCCAGCTCCCCACTGCTTCCTTGGCCTCCATCATGGGTGATCCTGTCTCCCCCCTGGCATCCTGCTGCGACCCACTGGCGACTGGAAACACGGAGCCCGGTGGGAAGGTGCAATTACCCTGGGCAGCAGCGGCAAAGGTCTCCTGCAATCAGCCGCTAACGCAATTACTGGCAACATCCAGCCGGAGGAAGAGAAACCAGGCGGCCAAGGAGTCTCGCGAGGCCAAAGCCAGTCCCCGTGCCAGGCCTTTTGGCCAGGGATTAATTCAATCGGTGAGACGGCAAGAGAGTCCCAAGCTATTCCCTTTCCCCGATTATTTTTCCCAAAGAGCTTCGTCCACCTTTTGCATGGATAAAAAGAGGTGTAAAAACAATGCCATGCTTGAAATCTCTTTTTTAGCCTCGCTGCTGCCTCCAAATTTGCCTCTCCCATCCCTGCTCAACCCCCAAAATGTCTTTTTTTGGGGGGGGGGGGGCAGGTGTTCCCCTTTATTCCAGGTGCCATAGGGCTGGGCTGGAGGCTATGGGTCCGGCTGCCGGGCTCAGCGGAGGCGGTTGGGGCTGGCAGGCGGCCAGGAGCCGCTATTTTCTTTCCTTTTTTTTTTTTTTTTTTTTTTTTTTTAACACTCCCTCCACTATTTACAGTGTCCCCACACTGGGACAGCTGGCAATGAGGCATTCACCTTGGTGATCCGCAAGGACACCTCCCGTACCAGGAGGGAGGAGGACACCAGCTCCTTTTCACCAGCTCGGAGCTTGCCCCGAAGACGGAGGCAGCGCTGGAGGCTCTCACTAGTGACTCATCGGAGGAGTGAGTTGTGTCTGTTCTCAGCTGCATTCCCAGGATGCTTGCGGAAAACCCTGGGCTCCCCACGGCAGGCTGCTGGGCTTGTTTGCACAAGGCGTGTTTTCTGCTTTATTCTGGGGAAAGACACTTTCCCCCCCCCAGTTTCCGTCTCCTCGTGGCGGCTGAGGGAGCAGGGAATTTCACCAGGGCACCGAGCCATCACCAACCCAACCCCACAAGCCCGGGCAGCCCCGGGATGAGGGTGACGGCTCCAGCCTGGCTGTGGTTGCAAATATTCCCGGCTGCTCTCGCCAGAGCCCATCTCCCCCGTGGCCCTGTTGCCTGGCTTGGCCGCGGGCTCGTGCCAGGATCGATGAAAGCCCGTTGTTGTCCGCTGTGGTGCAGGCGCCAGCGGGATGCAGGCGGGCTGCGGCATCCTTCCACCTCCCCATCCCGCACCCTGCAGCCCAGCGCCTGCCCAAAACCCTTCTCGTATTTGGGTGCCAGTTCTGGGGGTGCATTGCTCAACGAGGCGACGCCAGCGAGCCCCCCGCATGGTGCTCCGTCATCCGAACAATGCCAGTTGACGCCTCCTTCCCCTCCTCCTTCACCAAGACCCATCACAAACCCCAGAAAAGGAAGGAAGGGAATAACTTTGGAGGGCAAACTGGGCTTCCAGGGAAAGGAAGGGCCAAGCCCTCTATCCCGCGTAGTCCCGGCATCCCTGGGCTGTTTATGCATCGGCCCTTTCATACCCGACACTTTCCCCCGGGGTTCCTTTCCTTATTGCTCTTTAATAGCCCTGCTCAGGAAGCGCGGAGGCTCGAGCGCTTGGTTAATGAGTACAGAAGCCACCGACCCCTTCGGCTGAGAGCCGGTGCCACGGGGAGACCCTGTCCCCAACACCCAGCTGCTCCCTGCAGCGGGTCCCAGTTTCCGGCCAGGAAAATCCAGCTGTTGACCGGTGCATGAGCATCCCACTCTGTAAATCCCACTTTGGGAGTTATTGGAAGCACACACCCCCCCGCCTCGCCATTCACTCCAGATGTTTGCCCGTGGTGCCAAGCCAGATGTTTGCATGGTAGCCCCCTGCAGGCAGCTGTCGGCCCCCCAGCCCAGATGTTTTTTTCTCTCCCCCGCCGCCCCCAATCCAGCTGTGACCCTTCCCCAGCCTCCGCAGGTGCCGGGGCCGGAGCGGGGAGGAGCGGGGAGGAGCGGGGCGGCCCCGGGGCGGAGCGGGGCCGGCGGCGGGCGGCAGCGGGGCGGCCCCGGGCACTGAGCGCTGCTGCCGACCCGGCGTATCCCGCTGCCGGTAAGTGCCGCGTACGGGAGGGACGGGACCAACCGAACCGGGGCGGAATGAGACCCGAGAGGGTCAGAGGGAACCGGGCGGGATGGGTCCGGACCCGGCAGGATGGGACCCGAAAGGGTCAGACCGAAGCGGGCAGGATCGGACCCGAGGAGTCAGAGGGAACCGGGCGGGATGGGACCCGAGAGGGTCAGAGGGAACCGGGCGGGATGGGGTCGGACCAGGCAGGAAGGGACCCGAGAGGGCCAGATCGAACCGGGCGAGATGGTACCTGAGTGGATCTGACCGAACCGGGCAGGATGAGACCCAAAAGGGTCAGACCGGACTGGGGAGGATGGGGCCAGACCGGGCAGGATCGGGCCCGAACGTGTCAGACAAAACCGGTTCAGGATGAGACCCGAGGGTCAGACCGAACTGGGCAGGATCAGACCTGAGGGGATCAGGCAGGATGGGATCTGACGGGGTTATTCCGAACCGGGCAGGATCGGACCCGAGGGGTTAAGACGGAACCAAGCACGATGAGACCCGTCAGGCTCAGACCAAACTGGACAGGATGGGACCCGAGCGGGTCGGATTGAACTGTGCAGAATCGGACCTGAGCAGGTCAGACCACTCTGGGCAGGATGGGGCCAAACTGGGCAGGATCGGATCCGAGAGAGTCAGAGTGAATGGGGCAGGATCAGACCCCAAAAGGGTCAGACCAAAGTGGGCAGGATGGGGCCAGACTGGGCAGGATTGGGCCAGATTGTGTCAGACAAAACCAATTCAGGATGAGACCCGAGGGTCAGACCAAACTGGGAAAGACGGGACCTGAGTAGGTCAGACCGAACCAGTCAGGGTGGGACCAAACTGGGCAGGATGGGATGCGAATGGGTCAGATTGAACCATGCAGCATCGGACCTCGGTGGGTCAGACCGAACCAGTCAGGATGGGGCCAGGCGAGACAGGATCAGACCCAAGCGGATGAGACTGAACCAGGCAGGACTGGACCCAAGCAGATCAGATCGAACTGGGCAGGACGAGGCAGAACTGGAGAGGATGGAGCCGGATCCAGAGAGCATTGGGTCAGATCCAGAGATCGTAGAATCACAGATATATCTATCTATATGCATTTGTACACATATACACACAGAGGTATACACATATTTGTATGTATGAGCATGTGTGCATAGATGTGTGTATAGAGGCATAAATATATGTGTGTGTATATGGACAGAGTTATGTATATACACGCGTGTAAGTCCATGTGCTTGGAGACACGTATTTGTGTATATAGGTGGAGAAGTTTGTATATATGTGTGTGTAAATGGAGACGTATTTCTATATATATGTATAGAGAAATGTATGTGTGTGTGTGTGTTCTATATATTTGTATAGAGAAATGTATGTGTGTGTGTCTGTATACATGTGTGTAGAGCCATATATGTTTGTATATATATGTAGAGAGGTATATTTATGCATAGAGTTATACAGAGAGAGAGGTATGTATGCATGGAGGTGTATTTATCTATAGAGGTATATATGTATAGAGGTGTATTTATACGGAGAGGTGTATATGCTTGTATATATACCTTTGTGCATATGTGTGTACATGGGGGTGAGCATGGCTTTGTATGTGCCTATATGTTTGTGTGTATATATGAATATATATGTATATATGAATATATACTCAAGGCCAGGTTGGATGGGGCTTTGAGCAGCCTGGTCCGGTGGGAGGTGTCCCTGGCCAGGGCAGGGAGGTTGGAACGAGATGATCTTTAAGGTCCTTTCCAACCCAAACCATTCTGTGATTCTATGGTTTGACGAATGGGTTTATACAAGCCCAGCCAGAGCCTCGGTGCTGTCGGCTGAGACCGGGCCAACTCATTGCACCTCCCCTGTCCCCCAGCATCTCCCATTTCCAGCAGAAAAACGCTGCCTGGGTTGTTCAGAGCATCCCTGAGATGCTGATTTATTTTAGAGACGGGGGCACCAGAGCATGGGCAGGTGAAGGGAGTCACCTGAGGACAGAGTACATCGGTGGCAGAGCCACCCGCCATCGCCACAGGGACTGTTCCTGCGCCCTGACCCCACGAGTCTACATTAAGCACCTAAAAAGGCCTCTCTGGCCCAATTTGGCCACACCGTTACACTTTCAGGTGTTGATAAATGGAGATTTCCCTTAAAACACCCAAGCCTTGTTCCCCGACCACACTGGGCCAGGTGGGACACGTCCATGGCCACCTGAAGGTGTTTTGAGACCAGCCAAGAGGTGTCTGGGGACAGGGACGTTGTGGCTTCGGCCAAGGGACACACTGGGCGGAAGCACCCCCCCTTCATCCCCTTCGAAATCTGCTGAGCTGGAGCTTTCGCTTCCATCTCCGCCATCCCAGCCCTGCCATCAAGCCACCAAGATGTCCCCACCATGGTCTCCTCCCAGGGACAAACCAAGGAGGAGGGTTTCCAAGGGAGGAAGCCGTCCCCCATACCCCATCCGAGGGCAGCAGCAGCCAAAACACTTTCCCGCTGTAGCAAGGCTGCAGAAACCCCCTTCATATTAATATCAGGGTGTTAATTAAAGCTCGTTTCGCCGGAGAAGGGCTTGCATGAGATGGTTTGAAAGCAAAGGTGGTCAGAGGGGGGCAAAGCTGTGCCGGCACATGTTGGAGGAAGCTTGCGGCCGCTGGCGAGCGGAGCTGGCGATTATTTTTAATCTCTTCCCCGTCTGGCCGCAGAGCGGTCCCACTTCTCTTTCTTAACCCAGTTCCTCCTTCTCAGGCCCCTTAAACCCACGGGATGGGGGTGACACCATCCTACGGAGCACCCCAACACCACGGGCACCCCTTTTTTTCCCCCCCACCCCTCCCCGCAAGTCTCGTTTCGTCTGGTGCCCATCACCAGGGTGTCAGGGCGTCCCCTTCCCGCCGCTCCCCCCCCCCTCCCCCCCTCCCCCGGCAAGTCTCATTTCGCGAAGGAATTCTCCCAGTGCCCATCACCGCGGCGTCAGGGCGCAGGGACCCGGTCTCCGTAATCCCACGGATGTCTGCTTTTAGGGCAGGCCGAGCGCGGGGGGTGCCCAACCCATCACTCCAAGGGCTGGCAGGGATTCCTCTGATGGGTTTTTTGGGGTGAAAAAAGGGACTTTGGGGCTAATCCGCCAGGGCAGATCACGACCCGGGGACGCGCCAACGGGCCCAGCAGCAGGATGAGGCCGTGTCTTGATGTGGTTTCGTTAATTGGAAACAGCGGTGATTTGTGGGCGCTGGCAGGCTGCGATTGCAGGGTTACAGGTGGCTGCAGGCAGTGGGTAGAGTTGGGGTGGGGATTCTCTGGTGTCTAATAGAAAGGTTGTGCTCGGCTCATCCCACAACTGGGTTTTTCCTGGGATCGGGAGAGATTTTTTTCTTCTCTCCTCCAGCTTTCCTGTCCCTCCCAGCCCGGCAGCACTGGCATTCAGTGCCCCGTTTCCCTGTTACAAAGGGGGTTTTTTGCTCATTACCATTTTTTGGGAGGTGGGGGGGGGGGAGGTCCCTTGTTTTTCAGCTCCTCATTGTATTTTTGGCTCAGGTCTGGCTATGAATACCCTCTGCCACCGATGGCTTATGTAGTCTTGGGCATGTTCCTTAGCATCCCTCCTCCAAACACTCCTTCGAGGGGTGTTTTGGGGAGAAAATCAATTAAAATGGGGCGTGAACCACACTCGTTTGCTTCAGACCCAGTGCCTGTGCCTCAGTTTCCCTTGTATGGCTGCAGTGAGAGGGGACAAGGACAAGGATAAGGACAAGGAGCAATCTTCCTTCCCTTGGTGCCACCATACCTGGTGCCCTCCCTGTCCCCAGCATCTGCCCCAGATGCCCACACTTGGAAAGAGCTAAAAATAGGGGGAAAGACTCAAAAATGGGCAAAAAGACCCCAAAATGGGGGAAAAGACCAAAAATTCAAGGGCTTGGTGGCATTTGCCACAGCCGGCCGCATAATGGTATCCCGGAGCTGGGTCTGGGGCGCTTCCCTGGCCCTGGTGGCATTTGCCAGCTCTGGATGTCCCTTGGTGTCCAGGTATGTCTCTTTTGGGGGCGTGATGGGGGTGCTGGCGCGGGCTGTGCTGTGCCATGCCGCACCTGTGCGGCCACGCAGTGCTGTGCAGTGCCATGCGGTGCCGTGCGGTGCCCATGGTGCCGTGCCACGCAGAGCCATGCCATGAAGTGCCCACCCTGCCCTGCAGCGCCGTGCAGCGCTCTGCTACGTGGCACGGTGCAATGCCCACCGTGCCATGCAGCGCCGCGCCATGCAGTACAGCGCTCACCCTGCCACGCAGCGCCCGTGGTGCCGTGCCCTGCGGTGCCCACCCTGCCCCACAGTGCCAAGCAGTGCCCGTGGTGCCATGCCTTGCAGTGCCCACCCTGCCCTGCTGTGCCATGCGGTGCCGTGCCATGCAGTGCAGTGCCCATGGTGCCATGCGGTACCCACGGTGCCATGTCCGGCAGTGCCCAATCTGCCTTTGCAGCGTCATGCCATGCAGTACAGTGCCACCCTGCCACGCGGACCCATGCAGTGCTCTGCTACGTGGCACGGTGCAATGCTCACCATGCCATGCAGTGCCGTGCCATGCAGTACAGTGCCCACCTTGCCACGCAGTGCCAAGCGGTAACGCTGGTGCCATGTCCTGCCGTGCCCACCCTGCCCTGCTGTGCCATGCAGTGCCGTGCCATGCAGTGCAGTGCCACTCCGCCATGCAGTGCCATGCATTGTCGGGCAGTGCTGTGCCGTGCCGTGCCGTGCGGCACGGTGCAGTGCCCACCCTGCCCCGCAGTGCCAAGCAGTGCCCATGGTGCCATGTCCTGCAGTGCCCACCCTCCCTTTGCTGCGCCACGCAGTGCCCACGGTGCCGTGCCATGCAGCGCAGTGCCCACCCTGCCGCCCAGGTTTCTGTTCCCCATCGCCCCAGGGTGCTGCCGTTGGGTGGAAAGGGGAAGCATTGCTCCATGGGGCGAGCGCAGCACCCTGAGGCCACAGACGTGTCCGGGCACTGGGCAGAGCAGTGTGTCCCAGCATTCTGTGGCACCCCCTGCCGCCCCAGCAGGTAAGACACGGTCCCAGGTCCCCCAGGACCCCCCCCACCCTTCTTGCTGGCCACCATGTCCCCAGTGTCACGGCGGTGTTTCTGCGAGGACCCGTGGGATGGCAGAGGCTCCTGTGGGTGCCCAGGGTGGGGGCTGGGATGGGTGCTGCCCCGGCTTGGGGTCCTGGGGAAGGTTTGGGGGTCCCCAGGGGATAGAGCAATTCACAACCATGGAGCACTTATTGGCTTGGAGGTGGCAGAGGTGGGAGCTGGGACTGCCTGGAGCTGGGTGACCGTGGGTACAATGGGGTGAGGGGGGGCTCACTGGGGTGTCCGGGGGGCTCAGCAGGGTGCTAGGGAGGGCTCAGTGGGGTGGCACAGGCGCTCAGTGGGTGCCAAAGGGGCTTAGTGGTGTGCCAGGGGGTAGGAGTGTTCTGCAGCAGCAGGGAGGGCAGGGGGGGAACTGATCTGCACCCCCAAACATGAGGTTGTCCCCACCCCAACACTCTCCCCAAGCTTGACGCCATCGCCGGGCTGTTCTCTGGGGCTGGTAAATCCCCAAAGACCCAAAATGGGGCCACCAGGGTGGTACGAGCTAACGGGACGGCCCCTGGACTCGTGTGTGTCCCTCTGGTCCCCTCTGCCCCATGCACCTGGCTGGAGCTCAGCCACTCCCCCTCCCTGCCTCAGTTTCCCTTCCCAGCCGGTGTGGGGACACCAGCCACCCCATTTCCTGGCAAGCTCGTCCCTGCCAGGGGTCAGGGCTGCCACCAGGGCATGTGAGGGGAAGCCAGTGCCACCCCAGTGCCACCAACTGGGACAGCAGACAGGTCTGCAGGCGATGGAAGAAGCGAGAGGAGGAAGGAGAAGCGGCTCTGCCCAAGCCCCCAGGAGCGTGTAGCACCCATGGGTGGCACGGTGAAGGATTCCACCAAGTGATGTGGCTGGGGTCGGGGGGGGTGTCTCTCCATGCTGCAGGACCACGTCTTTCGCACCAGTCTCAGCCTCTAAGAAAAGCAGGTGGCCTCTTCTCCAGCTCAGAGCAGCCTAGAGGCCACGTGGATGGGCTGTCTTAGCCCAAAAGACCGAAAACCTCCGGAACCAGAGTGTCACCAGTCTCAATTCCCAGATTAAAGTAACTATGAAACTTCTGTGGGTCGTGCTGGCCTCTGTGCAGGTGGCATCTCCCGAAACTCAGAGGACGCAGCCCGCTCGGGTGACTGGCCGAAGGGTTTTGGCACCCCCTGCAGAGGAGCAGGAAGCCATGCCGTGGCTAACGGCCCGGCCTGCCGCAATTTCCTCTCCAGCACCCGGATGAGGGTGGTTTGGCCTTGTGCTAACCTTTCTGTGGGGTGCAAGCGCAAGGGAAAGCGGAGCTGAGATGGTGGTGGTGAGCATGGCCACCACACTGTCCCGTGTGTCACCACCCCATACGGTCCAGCTCTCTCTACCTTCATCTTCCTGATAGACCTCTAAATCCATCATCGTGGTTTGGAATCATGGAATCGCAGAATGGTTTGGGTTGGTGACATGGTTTGGCCTGGGTAATATTTACAGCCCATCTAGTCCAACCCCTCTGCAATAAGCAGGGACATCTTTGAATAGACCAGGTTGCTCAGAGCCCCGTCCAACCTGGCCTGGAATGTTCCCAGGGATGGGCCATCTCCCACCTCTCTGGGCAACCCGGGACAGTGTCTCACCACCCTCAGTGTAAAACATTTCTTCCTTAGATTTGGTCTGAATCTCCCTTTTTTAGTTTAAAACCGTTCCCCCTTGTCCCATGGCTCCCCTCCCTCATCCAGAGTCCCTCCCCAGCTTTCCTGGAGCCCCTTGAGGGACTGGAAGGGGCTCCAAGGTCTCCGCAGAGCCTTCTCTTCTCCAGGCTGAACCCCCCCAATTCTCTCAGCCCGTCCTCCCAGCAGAGGGGCTCCAGCCCTCCCAGCATCTCCGGGGCCTCCTCTGGCCCCGCTCCAGCAGCTCCGTGTCTCTCCTGTGCTGAGGCCCCAGAGCTGGAGGCAGCACTGCAGGGGGGTCTCCCCCGAGCGGAGCAGAGGGGCAGAATCCCCTCCCTCGCCCTGCTGCCCACGCTGCTGGGGATGTAGTTGGCTTTCTGGGTGGCCAGTGCACATCGTCGGCTCAAGTCGACCTTCTCATCCACCAGTACCCCCAGCTCCTTCTTGGGAGGGCTGCTCTCAATCCCTTCATCCCCCAGCTTGTGTGGATACCGAGGGTTGCCCCAGTCCAGAAGGATGGGTCTATGGGGACACACACAATTGGTCCAGGTTCATCTTGCTAGCGTGGCTGTGACACCGTGTGGCCAAGTCACCAACCATCCCCTTTGTCATTCACAGGTGCTGCTAAAGGGGCCACACCAGCGGAGAGGACATTGACAGGGGGAACCACCACCATGGCCAACTTGACAGCCCTCATAGGGGCTGGGAGGAACTCGTGCACCTTCCATGAGGAGTTCAAGCAGGTCCTGCTGCCCCTGGTCTATTCCTTGGTGTTCATGGTGGGGTTGCCCTTGAACGCTGTGGTCATTGGGCAGATTTGGGTGGCCCGTAAGGCTCTCAGCCGGTCCATGATCTACATGCTGAACCTGGCCATGGCTGACCTGCTCTACGTCTGCTCCCTCCCACTTCTCATCTACAACTACACCCAGAAGGATTATTGGCCTTTTGGGGACTTCACCTGCAAATTCATCCGCTTCCAGTTCTACACCAACCTACACGGCAGCATCTTCTTCCTCACCTGCATCAGCATCCAGCGGTACCTGGGCATCTGCCACCCCTTGGCCTCATGGCACAAGAAGAAGGGGAAGAAGCTGACATGGCTGGTGTGTGCCGCGGTGTGGTTCATCGTCATCGCCCAGTGCCTGCCCACCTTTGTCTTCGCTTCCACCGGCACCCAAAGGAACCGTACTGTCTGCTACGACCTGAGCCCACCGGATCGCTCTGCTGCCTACTTCCCCTACGGCATCACCCTCACCGTCACCGGCTTCCTGCTGCCCTTCGTGGCCATCCTCGGCTGCTACTGCAGCATGGCCCGGATCCTGTGCCAGAAGGATGAGCTGATCGGCTTGGCGGTGCACAAGAGGAAGGACAAAGCTGTACGTATGATCATCATCGTGGTCATCGTCTTCTCCATCAGCTTCTTCCCCTTCCACCTCACCAAGACCATCTACCTGATTGTCCGTTCCTCACCCAGCCTGCCCTGCCCGGCTCTGCAGGCATTTGCCATTGCCTACAAGTGCACGCGTCCCTTTGCCAGCATGAACAGTGTCCTTGACCCCATTCTCTTTTACTTCACCAAACGCAAGTTTCGTGAGAGCACCCGTTACCTCCTCGACAAGATGAGCTCCAAGTGGCGGCATGACAATTGTGTTACCTACGGCTCTTAGGTGAGGATGAGGGCCACCTTGCTGACACCAGGACAACACATGGAGCAATTTTGGCTTTAAGCTCCACAGAACAGAGATGGCTTCCGATGGAGACATGCTGGAGGACAGGAGGACAGCATCTCCTGAGCTTTCAGTACTTTCATCCCATCTCCAGCCTGCAGCAGCACAGTATTAACCCCACCGCAGCATAGATCCAGTGTCCTCTCTCTGGCTCAGTTGCTTGGTTTGAGCAGTTTAGCACCATGTTTCCCTGGTGCCCAAGCCACCAATGCAATAAAAACCACTGGTGGGACCACGGAGAATGCAGTGGGACCATGGAGGACATGGTCCCTGGCTCAGGATGAGCTGCTGGAGGGCAATTTCTCCCTCTTCTCATTTAAAGTGTCCCTGATGGGGCCACAAGAGTGCTGGGGAGGGTTTGGCTTAGCTCGTACCTGTCTGGGGCACATGGGGCCATGTGTTTTTCCAGCTCGAGATCAGCATCACGGACATTTTAGGGGGTAATACTGGGACATCTCTATCCTCCAGTCCCCAGAATGGGAACAGGCCAGTAAGGGACTTGGGCCCACTGGTGCCACTGGTGCCGCAAAATGGTGGAAGAACACCCCTGGCCAGACTGGAGCTGGCAAGGGGGACATAAGGGCAACTGGGACACCCATGTTGGATTTCCAAGTGATGACCATGGGCTGGGTTAGACACAAGCCAACAGTGTGTCACCTGCCTGAGGACTTTCAGCATCACCTGGGTCCAGCTCCTTGCTTAGCCCAGCACCCCGTATCTGGCCCATCCTGGCATCCTCAATGTCCTGCTGTCACCTCCTACCTAGGAACCACCAAAATCAGGGCTGCCGCACCAAGACACGATGCCAGGAGTCAGGAAACCGATGCCACTGAGCTACTCGAGGTCCTCAGCCATGTCACCGCACATCCCACCATTGACTTGGCCATGCCACCGACCCCGTGCTGGGTTGGGGCTTGAGCTTTGCTCCCCGCAGCCTCCGGCTGGATGTTGCTTCCTCCTAGCAAGGAGGGATTTGCTTGAACGGCGCGGGGTGGATGTACCACTAATCGCTCTGCGAGTCTTCTTTAACATATAGGATGTACAGAATAAACATCCCCTCTTTCAGGTGGATACGTAGACATGTATACACCCGCTACACATACGCGCATATAACACGTCCGAGCAGGGGGAGGTTTGTAGCCCGGCGCAGGCTACGTGGCGTAGATATTCTCCACCCTGAACACACTAATACGTATCTATACAGTGTACGTATGTATATATAGTATACATACATATATATACATACATGCATATATAGTATACATACATATATACACATATATATATAGGAATAACTGTTTTGCTGCATTTCTCACAGATTGTCTGCGTGTAGTATCACAGAATCACAGAATCACAGAATGGCAGGGGTTGGAAGGGACCTCTGGAGATCATCCAGTCCAACCCCCTGCCAGAGCAGGGTCACCCACAGCAGGTGGCACAGGAACGCGTCCAGGCGGGTTTGGAATGTCTCCAGAGACGGAGACTCCACCACCTCTCTGGGCAGCCTGTGCCAGGGCTCTGCCACCCTCACAGGAAAGAAGTTCCTCCTCATGTTTAGGTGGAACTTCCTATGCTCAAGTTTGTGCCCATTACCCCTTGTCCTGTCCCCAGGCACCACTGAGAAGAGCCTGGCCCCATCCTCCTGACACCCACCCTTTCAGTATTTCTAAGTGTTGATAAGGTCCCCCCTCAGTCGTCTTTTTTCCAGACTGAAGAGATACAAATCCCTCAGCCTTTCTCCATCAGAGAGGTGTTCCAGTCCCCTCAGCATCTTGGTAGCCCTTTGCTGTCCCCTCTCCAGCAGTTCCCTGTCCTTCTGGAACCAGGGAGCCCAGAACTGGACCCAGTGCTCCAGCTGTGGCCTCCCCAGGGCAGGGCAGAGCAGAGGGGGCGGATGACCTCCCTCCTCCTGGGGGCCACACTCTTCTTGATGCCCCTCAGGATGCCATTGGCTTTTGTGGCCACAAGGGCACGTTGCTGGCTCATGGATCATCCTGTTGTCCACCAGGACTCCCAGGTCTCTTTCCACAGAGTTGCTCGCTTCTAAGTTGATTTAACTAATTTGCTTCAAATATCTGGAGATAAGCATCCCTCCTGAACCTGACCACACGCTCAACATCATCCCAACTGGTTCCTCACAAACAAGCGGCATCTTCCTTGGGTACCCAGCCACCCAAGGGCTGGTGGTCCCGATGTGGCTTCTTGCTGTCGCAAGGATGAGGAGGGTGCCCAGGGTGGTCATCAGCTCTTAGAATCACAGAATCATAGAATCATAGAATCTTCATGCTTGGAAGGGACCTTTGAGATCATCGAGTCCAACCATACACACACCCGAAAAAAAACCTTACAATCTCTGTCACTAGAACATGCCCTGAAGTGCCAAATCTAGGCGTTTCTTAAACACCTTTAGGGATGGTGACTCAACCACCTCCCTGGGCAGGCCGTTCCAGTGCCTGACCACTCTTTCGGTAAAGTAATTCTTCCTGATATCTAATCTAAACCTCCCCTGCCGCAGCTTCAGACCATTTCCTCTGGTCCTGTCATTATTCACCTGGGAGAAGAGGCCAACACCCACCTCCCTCCAACCTCCTTTCAGGGAGTTGTGGAGGGCAATGAGGTCTCCCCTCAGCCTCCTCTTCTCCAAACTAAACGTGCCCAGCTCCCTCAGCCTCTCCTCATATATCTTGGATGATGCTCAAAGATCTCAGCATCACGGTGGGCTGGAATGGAGAGGGCTCCTGCGACGGCGTTAGCTCAAGCCATCTGGTTTTGCAGGACTGGTGGCCGTGTCCTGATGGGGAGGACCATGCATGGTGCCAACAGCTTTGGGTTGGAGCACAGAAAGTGATGGAGGAAACAGAACCAGCCCTGGAGTTTCCCTTTGCCGGAGCTCATCCATGCCGAAATCTCCTCCCATGTATTTCTGGGGACCCGCAATGGAAGGGCAAAATGCCGTGGATGGGGAGAGTGGTGGCCAGTGTCCCTGTGTCACAGGGACACAGTGGTGGCCAGTGTCCCTGGTGTCACAGCCTGGTGTCCCCAACCCTTCTCAGACAAAAGGAAGGGTGACAGGGTGGGACACAGCAGGCCACGCCATCCGGACCCAGGAGAGGGCGCAAAATATTCAGATTTGGAGAGATTCAGCTGGGTCTGTGGGTGCCCACCCACCTCCAGGGAGGCATGGAGGAGCCTTGCCCCGTCACACCGCCCCGTGCCCAGATAGCACCCATGGGATGAGGAAGCCGGCCAAGATTTAACCGCAATACAGCTTTGAGGGGAAAAAAAATAAGCAGGTCCCAAAAAGGCCGGTGGTGGCTGCAGGGACAACGTGGGCTGAGGTAGTGACATCTATCAGCCACAGGACACCCCACTGGGGTCCCTGATGGTGGAATCATGAATTTTGGGTGGTTTTAAGGGTAGGAGGCACATGGAGCTCACTAATTTTTGCCCTTTGGGTCTAACCATGTCCTGCCCAGCCTTGGGGTCCTGTCAGCAGTTCCCTTGATACCACCAGGCCTAGAAGCCAGGGTGATGGGCACAACGGGGTGCCTTAGAGATGGGGTGGGTGCTTCAAAACAAATCCTTCGCTTGTGAGACGCTCAACACCAGCAGCCTGGGGACCAGCTCCTACAGCACCTAGAGGTGATGAAATGTGTGGCTCTTTACAAAATCCCATCCTGAACACCAGGTGACATCATGGGGACATCGTCCTTACCGCTGGGAGACACCCAGCCCCGGGGGAACCAAGGGAGGAGGGTGGAGGGAGGGAAGGGAGATATGGAGAAGGAATACCTGCTGGGGCGGTGCATCTCACAGCATTGCCGGAGGCACTTTTTAGGTCCTGAAAAATGCGTTTATGGAGGGTGCTGGATTTTTTTTTTTAATCACCACCAGATTTTTTTGTGCCCCTGGGACAGAGATGGCAATGTCCTTTACGTGGCCATCCACGCTGCCAAGGCCCCAGCTCAACCCATCAATATCAACCCTCCAGCCGCCTTCCTTTTTCACATCCCCAGTGATAAATCCGTTGTCTTGAGGGAAAAGGGGTTATGAGCTGCAAATAGCAGGCGCTGACAAGCGATGCTAAAAAACCACGAGAAAGTCTGTTGGAGGGGCGGTGCGTTGTCGGAGCTCTTTGCAAGTTGGTAACAAGGTGTTCTGCCTTCCCCGAGATGAGTTGCAAAGCAGGGGCCGGAGAAAAATGCAGGAAAGGGGAAGGATCTGTCCCTGGCACCCAAATTTTATCTTACTTATCCCCCCCCTCCAAAAAAAAAAACCCCAAAACTAGGCGGAGATGGAGGGAAGGGGATGAAGGATGTGGGGGGAGGAATGAAGAATTCGAGGGAGGGATGGGGATGAAGGATGTGAGGGGGATGAAGGACAGGGGGGAAGGATGGTGAGGGGATGAAGGATGCGGGGCGGGGGGATGAAGGATCGGAGGCGGGGTGGGAAGGATGAGGAGGGGATGAGGGATGGGGAGGGGGGAGGATGGGGAAGGGATGAGGGATGCGGGGGGGGATGTGGGGTGCTCCTGCTGGGCCTGGGAGCGGGAGGGCAGCTCTGCAGCCGCGTTCCTCTGCCCCCTTCGCCCCCTCAGAAAAAAAAAAAAAAATTAAAAATTAAATTAAAAAAAAAAGGGCAAAACCTCCAACCATCCCCCTCCGCGGGAAGAAACCACGCCTCCGGGGAGGAAAGTTTATTTGAATGCAACAAATAAAAAAGCAGGGGGGTGAGGGAGGAGGAAAAGCCAAAAAAAAAAAAAAAAAAAAAAAAAAAAAAGAGAGAGAGAGCGAGCGAGAGAGGGAAAAAAAAAAAAAAAAAAAGAGGGGGGGAGAGAGAGAAAACAAAGCGGGAGGGATGAAGCCCGCTGGCAGCCCGGAGGAGGAGCGGGGCCGGGCGGTGCCTGCGGCGGGGCCGGGGCCGGGGCGCGGCGGCGGCGGGGCCGGGGGGCGGGCGGAGGCGGCGGAGGCGGCGGGGGGGGGCAGACAATGGCGGAGGGGGGCAGCGGTCGGGGGGTAGCGGCGGGTCGGTGGCTCCTGCCCGCCTCCTCCCCGCCTTCCTCTTCCTCCTCCTCCTCCTCCTCCTCCTCCTCCTCCTTCTTCTTCCCGGGTAGGAAAGTTTCAGCGTCGATCGCGGAGCAACAACCGGGCCGGGCTTTTGGCAGCCTGGCCCCTTCGGTACGGCAGCTTTCGCTTCGTTTTACCGAGCCGGAGCCAACGGGCCCGGTTCATGCCGGGGCTCAATCGCCGTCCCCGGCTCCACCGCCGCCACCGCCGCCGCCGTCGTCGCCGCCGGGCCCGGGGTTAAACGCGGAGCCGCCGCGTTGGCCCAGCGTCCCGGCGATGCGGAAACTCTTCGGGGAAAGCTGCCGGCAATCTACGGGGGGAAGCGGGAATGGGAACGGGAATGGGAGCGGGGTGGGGAACGGGAGCGGGGCTGGGAGCGGGAGTGGGACCGGGAGCGGTCGGGGAGCTCCCCCGCCGCCTCCACCCCGCAGCCGCGTCCCGCACCCGGCTCTCCGTTCTCCCCGCGGAGCTCCGCCGGAGCCCGGCCCGCATTCCTGGCATAACTCGACTCGACCGCAACCACCCTCCTCCTCCCCATCACCCCGCTCCAACGGGGAGGATGAAGCAGCCGCATCCCGTTCCCCCCGCGCTTCATCGGGCAGCGAAGGCGAAGGGCAAACCGGTGCACACCGGCACCGCGCCGCCCGGAAGAAGAAGAAGGAGAGCGGTGGTTGGGAGAGCCCAGCGGATGGCGGCGATGCCGAGGCCGAAGGCTGCGGGAGGGTGGTCCCCCGTCATCCCTTGCCTGTGGTGGCCCGTGTCTCCAAAGTGAACATCCTGCCCTTCGGCAGCCCCAGTGGGTCGCGGAGCAGCAGTCGTTATTCCAGCACGGAGACGCTGAAGGAAGAGGAACAGTTTGGGGTTTGTTGGCCCAACCAAGGACGGACTCTCCAGGCGGGTTACGGCATCTATCGATCACCCAGTTTCGGGACGAGCGATGGCCTGGCGTGGGGACAGCCGTCTGTCCGCGTCCATCCCAAGCTGCCGCAGGGCACAGCCAAGGTGAAATCGGACTTTGAGAGTGAGAGCCTGCACCAGCCAGGGCTGGAAGGGGAGCGGGCCAAGCACCGCAAGTCCTTGTCCAACCCTGACATCGCCACCGAGACCCTGACGCTCCTCAGCTTCCTCAAATCAGACCTCTCGGAGCTGAAGGTGAAGAAGAAAGGGGTGAGGATTGGCCTTGACGCGGGTTCCGACGGCTATTCCAGCATCACCAACTCCTCCCCGGGCAGCCGCGGTGCCACTCAGCCCCCCAACCGCTGGGCACTGGGCGAGCGGCCAACACTCAAGGACCTGACGGCCACTTTGCGTCGAGCCAAGTCCTTCACCTGCTCCGAAAAATCGGGGATGCGGAGGCTTTTCCTACAGAGCACCATGAAGCAGAGCTCTTCCGAGCTCCTCCTGGCCACTGCTGACTGCCAGGACCAGGTGGCTTCGGATGGGGGACAGCGGGGGGATGAGGATGCTCTCCCCATGGTCATCCAGGACCAGTACATCCAGGAGGCGAGGCAGGTCTTTGAGAAGATCAGCAGGATGGGTTCCCAGCAGGACTACGGCTTCACGGCCGAGCAGAAGGACAGTGAAGGTGTGGAGGGCGCCGAGGTGGTGGCACCGACAGGGACAACGGACGAGGCCCTTCAGGGACGGGCGGAGAGCACGCGGTGTTTGAAGGAAGTGGACTTGGAGGAGAACCTCACTCGCAGGAAATCCGTGGAGGAGCTGTCGGGTCACGAGTCAAGCGTGACAGACGAGGGCATCGTCACAGAGCCGGAGCCCATGGGGATGCCCTTCCAAGACTTGCACGAAGCCGTGGATGCCTGGACGCTGCCCAATGCTGGGTCGGCAGCCGGTGACACTGAAATGCCACTGCCCGCTCACCCGGCAGTGGTGGTTGAAGACCTTCCAGTTGGCAAATCCGAGACACCGAGCACCCCTGGCAGCTTGCGGCGCCGACGTAAGTTCCCCTCAGCGTGTGCCAATGGGATGGAGGGTGGCAGCGAGGGTGGCACTGAACCCTACCGCTCCCTGAGCGACCCAATGCCCCACCGGAGATGTGCGATGGCGGAGGAAGCGAAGAATTTCTCTGTCGACAGCAACCTCCTGGGCTCGCTGAACACCAAGGCGGGCATCCCCCAACCTGCCGCCATTGCAGGCAGCGCAGGCAGCGCAGGTAGCGACCTGTCGCTTGGCAGCGACGGGCTGCGGGACTACAGCAGCCTCATCCAAACCATCGTCAGCCAGCCTGGAGCCATGGCTAAGCTCATCGATGAGAAGGGCAACGGCAAGACCATCAAGAAGAAGTCGTTGAGTGACCCCAGCCGCCGCGGTGAGCTGCCGGCCGGTGCCTTCGAAGGTCCTGGTGAGGCCATCAGCGAGCTGGAGCCCAGCATCCCACCGTCCAGCAGCGAGCCCATCCTCTCGGCACAACCAGCAGCGCCAGGCACCGGCCGCAGTTATGGCTTTGACCCCAAGTTGGCTGATGTGTTGTCCCCTCGCATCGCCCGGCGCAGCTCCAAGAAGCGCTCCAACCGTGCGGCTCACCAAGAAAACCAACCACCACCAGCACCTGCCGTCCTCACCAAGAGCCGCCCGGCCACCAAGCACATCCGTCACACCAGTGAGCCCGCCACCTTCGTCCCCATCACCGTCCCCGAGCCGCTTGTCCCCTCCGGCCACCACAGCCACCTCCCCGCGCCCACTGCTGGCCGCTCACCCGGCAAATCCTTCCCGACCCTCCAGCCTCCTTCGCTGGAGGATGTCACCAAGCGGTACATGCTGTCCCTCAACTCAGGTGACGCTTCCCCCGGTCCCGGGGATGGACCCCGCTCTCCGCCCGCTGCCCCACCGCCCCGGTTGCCCCGGTGCCCACGGCCACCCGACGAACATGGACCCAGGACCAAGCCACAGGTGGTAAGTGCCCATCCATCCTAAAATCATCTTCATTTCACGGGGTGCATGACCCCTCCAAAGCATTGGTGGCTTTGGGGGTCCATTGCATGTCCCTCGTTGGGGACAAGTTCCCATCTGCGGATGCGCTGCCGGATGGCCAAGAGCTTTCCCAGCCCTTTCCGGCTGTCCCAGGGGGATGAGCTCTTGTTTGTATGTAGAAGTGTAAAAAGTAAAAAGCGATTTTTGGGTGGGAAGAAGCAGTTTTCAGGTTAAATAGCACCAAACTTTTGTGGAAGGTGGTTTTAGAGATATATATTTTTATGCTATATTTATATATAGCATCTCCCGGCAGTGCTGTATAAGGTCCCGGTAAATGGGTGTGCTCTTTGCCGGCCCTGAGATGCTGAACTAAAAATTGCCTTTTCCTTGGCGGGGAGGGCTTAAATGGTCCTTTTGCTTGGGATTCGCCATGTCATACCCCTTATTGAGCAAATTGTCATTTTCCCCCCCCCCCAAAAATCGCCATCCCTCTGCCCGGGACCATGGGCTTTGTCGTGCCGGCGGCGTGGGAAAAAGGGGAAAAAATGTTCTGCTGCATGCACTAACTGTTTTATCGATGGGTAAAATTTTGTCCTGTCTGCGGAAGAATTAATGCTGCTTGGGGGATGCAAAGGTGGTTTTCTCGCCCTGAAAAGCTGCGTGCTTTGGGGTCTTTCCTGGGGTGGGTTTTCGGCATTGCCGGCCCCTGGGCTGTTGTTTAAAGACGAACTTGGGTTCCCATCGCTCCGGGTGTTTGTGCCGGGAAGCGCTTGGAAGCGCCACCTCCTCCTCCAGCACAGCAGCGCCGGCACCCACAGGGCTTTTAATAGCTCCGGGCGAAGCCCAGAAATACCCGTTCCCGCGGGGGATGAGCTGAGAGCTCGCGGGAACGGGGCTGGCAGGGCTCTCTCGCCCTGCTTCGATGCCGATTTAAGAGGACGGGCTGGACCGTTCCATTCCAACAGCCGCCGGCAGCCAAGCGTGAAGTCCCCGGGGCTGAGCCCAGCGGTGTAACCCTTGCTGGCCAGGGCAGAGCCGCGTGGAACAGGATTGTTTTTCTTTGCACGGTCCCGAAATCCAGATCCCTGCATCATCATTCCCCCAAGATACTCTCCTGGGGTCTGGCAGCCCCACAGCATTATTTCCTGAAGATATTCTCTTGGGGTCCGGCGTCCCCACAGCATCATTACTCCAAGATATTCTCTTGGGGTCCAGCATCTCTGCAACACCCTCGCGCTAAGATATTCTCATGGGATCCAGCATCCCTGCAGCATCATTCCCCCAGGATATTCTCCTGGGATCCAGCATCCCCACAGCATTATTGCACCCAAGATATTCTCTTGGGGTCCAGCATCCCTGCAACATCCTCGCGCTAAGCTGTTCTCATGGGATCCAGCATCCCTGCAGCATCATTCCCCCAGGATATTCTCCTGAGGTCCAGCACCCCCACAGTGTTATTCCCTGACAATATTCTCTTGGGGTCCAGCATCCCCACAGCAACGTTACTCCAAGATATTCTCACGGGATCCATCATCCCTGCAGCATTATTCCCCCAGGATGTTCTCCTTGGGGGGGCTCTGCGTCCCATCCAGCTCCTTCTCCGGCTGTTGTCCCCATTGCCAGACAACAGCCATTGGTGGCAGTGGATGGGGAGCTCTTTGCTCCTGCATAAAACGTCCTTGGAAATAATTTGGGGTGAATTTTGTAGGATTTTTGCCCAATGTACCAGTTTTGAGCGAGGCGCTTGTCCTCTCCGATCTCAGGGTGAAAAGCGCTATTGAAGCATCAAGCGTTATAATTAAGAGGGGTAATGAGGAACCTCCCAGGGTTGCAGTTGGTGGCACCTTGGGGACATTGGCAGGTCCCCAAGGCGAGGCATTTCTTTATAAATATCTCTTACTAAATTATTAATATGTTAAGTTTATATAATATATGGTTTGTATTAATAATTTATAAAGCGTTTATTTCTTCTTCAGGCAGCTCCCTGCAGTGCCCCAGGGACGGTGCCCACCCCGTGATGGCCCCAGTATCGGGGATGCTCTGCTGCCCCCCCACCCTGATACACCCCAAAACCCTGCTCACTTTGGGATCATTTCAGGTGGATTTTTACCAACTCCAGCACTGGGTTCTGGCAACTGGGAGCCCAGTTTGGCCGAGCATCACCTTGGGCCACCCCACGGGGCCGGACCCTGGGGATGCTGCTCCTCACCTTGCTTGAACCCGCCAGCCTCAGCAAAGAGGGTGCGAATTTTCCCTTTTAAGGGCAACGCCGCAGCTGTATCTTCAAATCTCTCTCCTGCCTTTGAATTTCTTTGTGCTGCAGCCATAACATAACTGAAACCAGGGGTTTTATTTCTCTTTTTGATTTATTATATAGTGGAGCTGGGATGTTTTATTTCAGATGGCACCAGCTTTGGCTGGGGGGGCGGAGGGGGACCGAGCCCTGCAAGGGAGTTGCTTTAATTATAGGCGAGAGCATCGAGGACCGGATATAACTTGGCACCGGGACGGCTGGCTGGGAGTGGAGATTTACGTGCTCCCTGACCGACGGCGAAGAAATAAGCTTTATTTTTTAATTTATTTTTTTTATTTCCCTCTCCCTGACTCAATGGAGAGGGCCGGCGTCGCAAGGTCAGTCGTCTGCTTGGGGAAGAGGTCATTGCTGCTTGGGGATTTGGGGTCCTTGGAGAATCAGTCTCATGTCACAGTGATGGTCTGTCTGCCCTGGTGTCCGTCTCCAGCAGACGATGCTGGGAAGGGATTAATAATGGGGTCCAGCGTCCCCGCAGCATCATCCCCCCCAAGATATTCTCTTGGGGTCGGGCATCCGTACAACGTCATTCACTGAATGTGTTCTCTTGGGGTCCGGCATCCCTGCAGCATCATTCCCCCAAGATATTCTCCTGGGGTCCAGCATCCCTGCAGCATCCTGCCCCCAAGATATTTTCCCAGTCCCCGTGGTTTGCGGGTGGCTTTGGTGGAGGTGAGCACTGCTGTGCCGGCTGTATGCTGGGTTTGGCCGCCCGGCGCGTCCCGGCTGGGAGAGGTAATGTGCTGTTCTCCCTTGGCGGCAGGACTGTTTGTCCTGGGTGCTTTCCAGCAATCCTCCATGGGGCTGGAGCCGGCCAAGCCGCCCTGGGTGCAGAAGAGCTCCTTCGCCCTGTGGCTGATGCCGGGCACGAGGGTTTTAATTCCCCAGGAGCCGTTAGCAGCACGTCCCGCTCCGGCGCACGGCACGGGGGCTGCGGGAAGAAAGGATGCTTTCAAGAAAACAAGAAAAAAAAAACACAAAAAAACTCAAGACAGAGAAGTTTTTCTGCCTCCAGCATCCCATGAGCCACTGGGATGGGCGAGCACATGCGTGCACACCCATGCACATGCGTGTGCAGCAGCCCGGCACTGAGCAGGGGTGCATTTGGGGTGTTTTTGGGGGGGATTGGGGGTCCATTTGCTTCCCAGGGAAGCTATAAGGGGGATGCCAGGCTGGCAATCCCTTGCATCTTTCTTTTCCCTGTGGCCGAATCCAGCACGGGATGGAAAATTAGGTATGCACACTGCCATGCTCTGTTTGTTGACTTAGCAGCAGTCGGATTAAACAGGAAAATATTGATTTAAATATAGCACCTCGCGGGAGCGGAGGAGTCGTGGGAACGCGGCCCCCGGCGCCCCGGCCGCTGCCTTCCCCACCTGCTGCTCCCCGAGCAGGGCGGACGCACCCCGAAAAAGTCACAGGGGATGAAGGGGGATCCCCGGAGGGAAACATCGGGGTCGAGTTCCCAGGGACGCTTGCGTAAAACCCCCACCATCCCTCCCGAGCGTCCTCTCTCTGAGCTCGCCCCGGCATGGCTCATCCTCCAATAGCTCTTACTCGCTTTGGGGGCAGCTCGAGTGCCGGATCCGTGCACTGGCCAAATATTCCCTGGTCAAAGTTTGGCACCTTTGGACCTATTTATCCCTCTGTTCCCTTTCCGTAAATCTCCATGGAAACCAGGTTTTGGGCCATGGCTGGGAGTTTTCTCATTTTTCCGCGTTACTGGAAATCTATAATTAAAGCAGATGCGGGGGGAGGATGGGGACGGGTAAATCTTGGCTTTCCTCTCCCAGTGCCTGTGCTGATGGCTTGCCCAGTTTTCGCGCCCCTGGCTCCGCCGTGCTCAGCGAAACGCTGGGGTAGGGGGAAACTGAGGCACGCAGGGAGCGCCGCTGCCCTTCGGAGGGAGGTTGGAGGTGGGATGGAGCCAGGAGAAGTTCACCGGCACTGGGGGGACCCACAGGTGGTGCTCCCTATCAGTAGCATGGACTGACACTGGGACCACCAGCGCGGGGCCAAGCAACACCCAAGCATCAACAAATCCCCTTAACTCTGCCCAGTTTTTACTCTTCCCTTTCCTGCTGCTGGAATCCCGTTAACTCCGTCTATTTTTGCCCCTTCCCTTCCCTGCTGCCAAAATCCCCTTAACTCTGCCCATTTTTGCCCCTTCCTGGCTGCCAGGGTTTTGAACACCCTTGGGTGACGCAGAGGACATGTCTGGTGTCACCCAGAGCCACCCCCGTTGCTCCTTGTCCCTTGGTCCCGGTGCCTGCCCCCGCTTTAATTAAAAGCCTCTAATTAATTAGGCAGCAAACCCCAACAGAGGGGATGGACCATCCGGGATGCGCATCCTTTGAGCCCGAAAGCCCCAGGGGAGCACCCCATGGGTGTGGGGTGCCCTGTGATGGTGGCCGTGGGGTAGGATCCGGCCCTGGAGCGAGAGGGTTAGTGCTGGGCTGAGCTCGGTGCTGGGGGCTGGCCTTGGCCCGTGGCCGCCTGGCCCAAAGGTCAGGCTCTTGGCAGGACGCCGGGGCTGCAGCGAGGGTGGGAGGCTGGGAGGGCTGCGGCGTTGAGCTGCGCATCCAGGCCACGGGGGGACCCGAGGCCCTGCGCAGGTGCATGGGGAGGTTCCCTGGTCCAGGGGTGCACATGGAGAGGTGTGTGGGGAGGTTCCCTGGTCGGGGGGTGCACATGGAGAGGTGTGTGGAGAGGTCCCCTGGTGCTGGGGTGCCCATACAGGGATGCCCTGGGAAGACACTGATGCAGGGGTTCCCATGCAGGGGTTCCCATACAGGGATGCTCCAGGAGGACACTGATGCAGGGGTGCCCATACAGGGATGCTCCGGCAGGACACTGATGCAGGGGTGCCCATACAGGGATGCTCCGGCAGGACACTGATGCAGGGGTGCCCATACAGGGATGCTCCGGCAGGACACTGATGCAGGGGTGCCCATACAGGGATGCTCCGGCAGGACACTGATGCAGGGGTGCGCATGCAGGGGTCCATGCTGAGATCCCTGGTGCTGGGGTGTCCATGCAGGAGTGCACAGGGAAGTCCCTGGTGCAAGAGTGGGCGTGCAGGGGTGCACAGGGTGATCCCTGGTGCTGCTGTCCGTGTGCATCCCTATACAGGGAAATCCCTGGTGTGCACATGCATCCCTGCGCAGGGATGTTCCTGCTGCTGGGGCACACACGCAGGGGTGCACAGGGACATCCCTGGTGCAGGGATGGATGTGCAATGGTGCACGGAAAGGTCCCTGGTTGCAGGGTTGCTGGGGCAGGGGTGCACAGGGACATCCCTGGTGCTGGGGTGTCCACGCAGGGGTGCACAAGGAGGTCCCTGGTTGCAGGGGTGCACGTGCAGAGGGACACCGGGAGATCCATAGCGCTCCTGTCCATGTGTATCCCTGTACATGGAAATCCCTGGTACTGGTGTGCATGTGCATCCCTGCACTGGGACGTCCCTGCTGCTGGGGCACACACGCAGGGGCACACAGGGACATCCCTGCTGCAGGGATGGGCGTGCAGGGATGTACGGAGAGGTCGCTGGTGCAGGGATGGATGAGCAGGGGTGCACAGGGACATCCCTGGTGCTGGGGTGTCCGTGCAGGGGTGCACAAGGAGGTCCTTCGTGCAGACGTGGACGTGCAGGGGTGCACAGGGAGGTCCCTGGTGCTCCTGTCCATGTGTATCCCCGTACAAGGAAATCCCTGGTACTGGTGTGCATGTGCATCCCTGCACCGGGACGTCCCTGCTGCTGGGGCACACACGCAGGGGCGCACAGGGACATCCCTGGTGCAGGGATGGGCGTGCAGGGGTGTACAGAGAGGTCGCTGGTGCAGGGATGGATGAGCAGGGGTGCACAGGGACATCCCTGGTGCTCCTGTCCATGTGCATCCCTGTACAGGGAGATCCCTGGTACTGGTGAGCACGTGCGTCCCTGTGCAGGGATGGCCCTGGGGCAGGGGTGGACATGCAGGGGTGTATGGAGAGGTCCTGGTGCAGGGGTGGATGTGCAAGGGTGCATGGAGAGGTCCCTGGTGCCACGTGCATCCCTGTACACAGAGATCCCTGGCGCAGGGATGCATGTGCAGAGGGTGTATGGAGAGGTTCCTGGTGCACGGAGAGGTCCCTGCTGCAGGGATACCCATGCAGTGATGCACGGGGAGGTCCCTGGTGGTAGGGTGCTGCTGCTGGGATGGACGTCCATGGGTCCAGAGGGAGATCTCTGATGCCGGTGTGCACACGCAGAGTTGCACAGGGAGATTCTGGTGGTGGTGTGCATGTCCAAGGGGGCATAAGGAGGTTCATGGTGCTGGGCTGCACACACAGGGGTGCTCAGGGGGATCCCCGGTGCCAGGGTGTACGTTCAGGGGTGCACGGGGAGATCAATGGTGCTGGTCTGCAGACACGCAGGGATGCACAGGGAGATCAGGAGTGCCACTGTGCACCCCTGCGTCCCTGCACGGGGAGATCCCAGGTGCTGGAATGCACGTGCAAGGGTGCAGGGAGAGATCCGGGGTGCTCTGCATGCTCCTGGTGCACACAGCCAGCGATGCACAGGGACGATGCACCATCACCCTGGGTGCATTGCACGGACTGCTCTGCATTTCTGGGCAGCTTGCCTGCACCCTGCCTGCACCCTGCCTGCACGCGTGCGCAGGGCTTCATGCCTGGGCTTTTTCCATGCAAAGTCACCCGCCTCCGAAGCTTCTGCTGGGAGGAGGTGGCCTCGATCTCCGATCTGCTCTTGCAGGGGAAGCAGCAGGTCGGCATCTCCGAGATGTGCCCGTGCATCATTGGTACCCTCCTGCCAAACTCAGCTGGGATGGAGGCTCAAAGCTTCCCAGGTCTTGTAGCTGCGGCTTTAGTCCATCCTCTCAAGGGTTATGGGATTTAGAGCCTTTCCCAGGGATATTTCCGAAGAGGGAGATTTCCCGCGGATGCTGAGCCCTATGTGATGGGAGGGAGCAGAGAGGTGATCTGCTGAGGTCTCCGCTTGCTGTGACTTCTTTGCTCTTTTTCTTCTCCATCACCCGTCCGGTGTAGGCAGGTCCCGATGGGGCAGTTCCCGCAGCTTTGGAGCTGCAGCAGGGACTTCTCCTAAATTCAGGTTGGAGAAGGTGGTGGCATCACATGAAGATGCAGTAGGGCAGCACTGGGTGGTGGTTTGTACAGAGTTTCTTCCCCTTCTTGCAGGGCTTTTGCCCTGGAAAGAGACTCCCTCCCTCCCTCCCTTCCATCCATCCATCCATTCATCCATCCATCCATCCATCCATCTATCCATCCATCTGTCCATACATCTCTACCAGCCACCCATCTCCATCCATCCATCCATCCATCTATTCATCCATCTGTCCATACATCTCCAGCCACCCATCTCCATCCATCCATCCATCCATCCATCCATCCATCCATCCATCCATTTGTCTCCATCCATCTAGCTCCATTCATTTATCCGTCTCCATCCATATATACATCTCTATCTACCTGTCTTCATCCCCCCATCCATCCATCTCCATCCACCCATCTCCATCCTTCTCTACCCATCCATCTCCTCCCATCTCCAGCCTTCTCCATCAGCCCATCCAGCCATCGCCCTCCACCTAACTCCACCACCCATCCCCACCACCCATCCAAAACAACACGCCCCACCAGCCATGCGGGCATGATTTTCAGTGCGGGCATGGTCCATCTTCCAGAACATCTCCTCCTGAAGGCATCAAGCCCATCTTGCACAGACAGAACCCACTAAACCAAATACACTGTGATTTTCACCATCATGTTTCCAGGCCAGGATGTGTCCAGAGAAGAAAAATCAGCCGCTTCCACCCCCTCTCCCTCAACGTGGCTCTTTTTAAAGCTCTGATGGTTGGTCCCGGTGGGGCTGTTTCTCCGGGCTCCCTTGGTTTCCATGGAGAGGATGGGTGAGGAATTTCAAAGGGAATGGCTCCAGTAAATGAACTCTTCTCTAAAAATAGCGTGTTTGCTTTTGGGTCTTTGGGAACTGTGGCCCGGCCAATGAGAGGGAGAACGAAAATCAGCATCTGGGTAAAAATATTCCAGTAACTCGCTCTTTGTGCAAACTCCCGTCGGAGCTGCTCAGCTTCCGGGGAACGGGGGCCTGTTCTCAGTCTGCCCAGTTCCTGTCTGCGCTGGTACCAGTTCTCCATGACCACCATTCCTGACTGCAGATGGGGGTTGTCCCCAAGCTGCATGTCCCCCCGTGCCTTATATAGATTAATTTAAGTTGAATCCCTTTAGTTTGAGGTGTAGAAAGGTTGATGGCAGGAACATGTTGGGCTTGTGTGGCCCCCATGCCCTGTGATGTCCCGGAGCCCCTGGGCGTGCCGCTTTTTGGGAATCAGGGCATGACCACCAGCACCTTCCACCCCACCGGTGGCATCCAAGACACCAATGATCCCCATTAAGACATCTCTGCATGGATGTGCTGGGTAAAGGGCATCTGTGGTAGTGTCCACCACCAGGTTTCCTCTGGAGGAGTCACCATCCTGAGTTGGGGATGGCCACCACCAAGTCCTCTCCAGAGAAGCCACGAGCCCAACATGGGGATGGCTACCACCAGCTTCTCTCCAAAGGAGTAACCATCACAATGGGGGGATGGCTACCACCAGGTCTCCTCTGGAGAAGCAACTATCATGACATGGGGACAGCCACCACCAGGTCCCCTCCAGAGAAGTTACCATCCTGCCATGGCAATGGCCACCACCAGCTTCCATCCAAAGGAGTGACCATCACGATGAGGGGATGGATATCACTGGGTCCTCTCCAGAGAAACCACCATCCTGACATGGGGACCGCCACCACCAGGTCCCTTCCCGGGGCCCAATAGTCCCAACATGATAACTACCACCACCAGGTCCCCTCTGGAGAAGCCACCATCCCGAAGCAGCGGTGGCCACCACCAGCTCCCCTCCGAAGGAACCACCATTCTGACATGGGGATCACCACCACCAGGTCCCCCCTGGAGGAGTCACTATCCCAACATGAGGATGGCCACCACCAGGTCCCCTCTGGACAAGCCACCATCCCAACATGGGGATGGCCACCACCAGTTCCCCTCCAGAGGAGTGACCATCATGATGGGGGAATGGCCACCACCAGGTCCCCTCCAGGGGAGCCACCATCCTGACGTGGAGACATCAGTGTCCCCACGTGGTTCCTGGGGCTGGAGAAGGTTTCTTTGGCCGTGCTGTGGAGTTGCTATTTGTGACTGCCTGTTCCCGAGCCCTCCGGTACTCTCCAAAAAAAACAAGAAGGGAGTTGTTTGCATGGGAAGATTGGCATCTCCAAGCCCGGGATATGGTTTCCTGCTTTTTTTAGCTGGAGTAGCAGCAGACTCGTCGGCCTGCCCTGATTTGGCATCCTTCTTCTTGCTTTTTTTTTGGAAGGGTTTCATCCTGACCCCTCGGCAGAAACGCCGTCGCTAGCAGTAGGGGATCAGTTTTGGTCCTTTTTTTATTTTTTTGGTTGCCCAAAACCCCAGTGAGATGGGATGTAGATGGCTCAGAGCCTCAGTAAGCGGAGAGGGGACTCGTCCCTTGGTCGTCCGAACCCGGCGCAGGTCAGTAGATGCCGAAATGCCCTTTTTTCGCACTACCCCCCTTCCCCCCCCTGCTGGGGTGCCGCCGTGACAATGACATGACAGGGAAGGCGTCACCTCTCGCCTTGCCGTGATGTGACGTGAGACGTGGGCGTTCCTGGCAAGGTCCATGGTGTCCCCCCCCACCGGCTCCCTGCTGCTGTGCTGGGCGAGGGGACCTGCTGAGTGTGGGCTGCTGTGGGGCTGGGTGTCCGTGGGGGATGGGTGATGCTGGGGATGGAGGCTGGCATGGGCACAGAGGGGGTCTTCTCCTGGTGGTTGCACCCAGGCTGCTGCCGAGGGCATGGATCCAAGCACGGGGGGGGCATAAGAAGGGCCGGGGCAGGGGCATGGCACAGGCTGTTTGGGGCTCCTCGCTCCTGTATGTCCATCAGCTCCTGGGTGCCCATCGGCTCCTGGGTGTCCATCGGCTCCTGGGTGTCCATCAGCTCCTGGATGCTTGTGGATTTCTGGGTGCCCATGGACTCCTGGCACCTGTTGGATCCTGAACATCCATCAGCTCCTGGGTGCCCATCAGCTCATGGGTGCCTGTCGTCTTGTGGTTGCTTGTGGATTCGTGGGGGTCTGTGGACTCCTGCTACCTGCTGGATCCTGGGAATCCATCAACTCCTGCATTTCCATGCACTCTGGGTGCCCATTAGCTTCTGGGTGCCCAGGGACTCCTGGGTGCCTGTTGGTTCCTGGGTGCCCATCAGCTCCTGGGTGTCTGTCAGATCCAGGTTGTGTGTGGATTCGTGGGTGTCCAGGGTAGCTCCTGGGCACCCAGAAGGTTCTGAGCATCCGTCACCTCTTGGTTGCCCTTTGGCTCCTGGATACCTCCTGCTGCCCACTGGTTCCTGCATGCCCATCAGCTCCTGATGGCCAACAGCTCCTGGTGCCCAATGGCTCCCGTGTGCCCTTTGGCTCTCAGGTGCCCATTGGCTCCTAGTGTCCATCAGCTCCTGGGCGCCCATCAGCTCCTGATGCCCGTTGACTTCTCCTTCCTATTGGCTTCTCGTGACCAGGCTGCTGGTGCCCATCAGCTTCTGATGCCCAATGGCTGCTGGGTGCCCATCAGCCCCTGGGTACCCAGTGCCTCCTGGATGCCTTTTGTCTCTGGGGTGCCCATCAGCTCCTGGTACCCATCGTCTCCTGGTGCCCATCAGCTCTTTCTGCCCATTGGCTCCAGGGTGCCCATCAGTTCCTGGGTGCCCTTTGGCTCTCAGATGCCTGTTGGCTTCTGGCCTCCGTCGTCTCCTGGTCCCCGTCGCCTCCTGGTCCCCATCAGCTCCTGGGTGCCCATCAGCTTCTGGTGCCCATCGGCTTCTGGTGCCCATCACTCCCTGAGTGCCAGGCCAGCACCCTCCTGAGTACCCCAAGTTTGCTTTCACCCCCCTCACCTGGATGCACGCCCCATGCCACCAGGCACCCAGGGCACCTCCTACCCACATATGCCAGGCTGGCACCCAGTGGCGATGCCAAGGGGTGCCAGCATCAGGCACCTTTCTCCTCCCTGGTTTCCCTCTTCCCCCCAAAATCCCAGTAACTATTGCTTTGGGGTGCTCTGGGATGTGGGGTGCGGCTGGTGCCAGCAGCAAAGGATGCTGGTGGGGGATCCAGGGATGCCGGTGAGTCGGGGGGTGGCATTACCCCTCTCCCAGTGGGTGCAGGGCCAAGCGCGCCGGGAGGCAGCGGAGAAGGAGTCGGGGCGGGGGGAGGCGGGGGGAAGAAGAGCAGGGCTGACCTCAGCATCTGGAAAGCTGCGCTCTTGGGCCGCGGCCTGCGTGCCGAAAACCGGAGGCAAAAAAAACCTTCCATATTTGGTGAAAGCTGCTCTAGGGCTCGGCAAAGGCTGGCTGCAAACGGGGGGCCGGCAAGCCCCCCGCCGTGCCCTGGACTGCGGCGACACGAGTTTTGCAAGGGCTCTGCAAATGCGCCGGGGGATGGATGGCAGCGGGAGGGGGGGCAAATTGGGGTGAGCGTCACGGATCGGGTGGGAGAGGAGCATGGGGAGGGGGCCACCCATGGGATGCTCTCAGCAGCAGGGGGAGGATGCCCTGAGGATGTGCCAACATGACCCTGTGCCTCATATTCTGGGGAGGTGGGGGGGCGGGGAGAGCCCCTCACACCCCAATGCCAGTGATGCAAACCCTGATTTCAAGTGAAAATCCCTTGGGAAAATCCCCGTGACACATTTAGAGGATGAATTTTTGTTGCTTCGGGAAATGAGCCTCCCCCCCGTCTCCCTGCTCCCCATCCCACTGGCACCGCTCCCGGTGCCGCCACTCACCGGGACGGCACCGGGATGCCCAGCATCCTTCCACCCTGCCCTGAAAAAGTTACTCCAGCTCCTTGGGTTTTTTTATTCCTGGCTTTTTCTCACAATTAAAAAGCAGAATTACAGCCAGGCCCTGTCCTCTCGGGATGAATCACCGCAGCCGAGAAGTCAAAGGGAAAACAGCCGAATTCTCGGTGCATCCTTTTGAGGCTGAAGCCACCCTCCTCCTCCTCCTCCTCCTCTTCCTCCCTGTCCCGGAGGCGGTTGTGCCGCCGGGTTTCTTCATGGGAGCATCCCTGAACAAATCAAAGCTCCTCTGCGAGCTGGGAGCCTGGGAAAAACCACGACCGAGGGAAAAGCAAACATCTCCAGCCCCAGGGCTGCGAATAAACACGGGAGTATTATTAGTAACCGATGCGGAGCTGAATCAGAGCCGCTGATTTATGCTCTTATTTCCTTTCAAGAAGTTACGCTTCGGAAAGCGTCTCGGACTTTTCTTACCCGTGGGAGAAGAGCGAGCGGCTGGGCGGGGAGGGGATGCAGCCCCGGACGTGATGCTGTACGGCGTCAGCCTGGCTCAGGCACGGCCCCTCTTCTGCGGCACAGGTCCTGGTGTTCCCCTGGGAGGTGGAGGGTGGTGTCCCCAGGACACGGGGCCTTGGTGGTCCCCAGGGATGGGGGGTGGGGGTTGGGGGGGCTAGTACCCAGGAATGGGATGACTGGTGTTCAGGGATGAGGAGACTGGTACCAGGGATGGCGGTGATTGGTATCCAGGGATGGGGGGACATACCCTGGGAAGGAGGTGACTGGTACTTGGGAATGGTACCCAGGGATGGCAGTGACTGGTACCCAGCAACGGGGTGACATGCTCCAGGAAGGAGCTGGCTGGTACCCAAGGATGAAGGTGGCTGGTAGCCAGGGATGGGTGACTGGTACCCATGGGTAGCAGTGTCTGATACAAGGGATGGAGATGACTGGTACCCAGGGTTGGCGATGACTGGTGCCTAAGGACGGTGGTGACTGGTGCCCAGGCATGGTGGTGGCTGGTATCAGCAGTGGCGATGACTGGTATTCAGGGATGGGTTCACTGGTATCCGGGGATGGTGGTGGCTGGTATCAGCAGTGGCGATGACTGGTATTCGGGGATGGCGATGACGATTGAATAGGGATGGAAGCATCTGGTGCCCAGGGATGGTGGTGGCTGGTATCAGCGGTAGCGATGACTGGTATTCGGGGATGGGCTGACTGGTACCCAGGGATGGAGGTGGCTGGTACCAGGGGTGGAGGTGACTGGTATTTGGGGATGGCGGTGACTGTTCCCTAGGGATGGAGGCATCTGGTGCCCAGGGATGGAGGTGGCTGGTACAAGGGGTGGAGGTGGCTGGTGCCTAGGGATGGAGGTAGCTGGTGCCTAGGGGTGGAGGTGGCTGGCGCCCAGGTATGGCAGTGGCTGGTATCAGCGGTAGCGATGACTGGTGCCTAGTGATGGGTTGACTGGTGTCCAGGGATGGTGGTGGCTGGTATCAGGGATGGGCTGACTGGTACCCAGGGATGGAGATGGCTAGTACCAGGGGTGGAGACGACTGGTATCAGGGATGGGCTGACTGGTACCCAGGGATGGAGATGGCTAGTACCAGGGGTGGAGACGACTGGTATTCAGGGATGGCAGTGGGTAGTTACCCAGGAATGGAGGTGACTGGCACCCGGGAATAGAGGTGATGGATACCCAGGGATGGAGGTGGATGGTATCAGGGATGGAGGTGATTGGTACCCAGGGGTGGGGTGACATGCCCCAGAGAAGAGGTGACTGGTACTCAGGCATGGTGCTGACTGGTACCCGGGGATGGTGCTGACCGGTACCCAGGGATGGGGTGACTCGTACCAGGGATGGGGTGACTGGTACCAGGGATGGGGTGACTGATACCCAGGGATAGAGTGACATGCACAGGGATGCAGTGACTGGTACTCAGGGATGGGAGTCACTGATGCTCAGGGAGGGAGGTGATTGGTACCCAAGGATGCCAGGGCTGGTACCCAGGGATAGCAGGGGCTGGTACCCAGCAAAGCAAGGTCTTCCCCTGTCTGGTGGCTGCCGTCTCTCCACCCATGTGGCACAGAGCTGTGTGGCTGAGCATCGTTTATCCCAAGGTGAAAGCTGGATGGGTTGGCCTTGAAAACCCTACAAAACCCCGTCAAACCTCCTGCTTAAAAACATCCCGAGAGGACATAATGTGATTTTTTCCAAGCGATTTTCCTGCCAGAAACCAAGCGATTGAGGAAATACGGAACGGGATGAAATAGCATCATCCTATTTTGGATGATGATGCCAGTCAGAGGCTTTTCCGTCTGCGCAAGCAAGTTTTATGTACCGGGATGATGCCGTTTGCTGCGGAAGTGTTTGTTCATCACGTTGGGATGGATGGAAGCAGGTCCAGGTTTTTTTTCCAAGCCTTATTTTTCTGGGATTTTGGTAGAAATAAAGCCAAGGGTGCATTCAATTGTTAAGGCTGGGTGCTCCCCGTGCACTGTAGGCTCCCTGGGGCAGGGGACTGTCCCCCTCCATGGGCTGGTGGCTTCTACTATGTCCAAGCTCCCTCTAGTGGGATCTGCCCTGGGAAGAAGCATCCAGAGAAAGAAAAGGTGCAGAAATCCCAATTCCTCCCAGTTTCTTCCAAACTGGGAATGGTGGTCTCAAGGAGGTGCCAAGATTCAGGCTGCTCGTAGCACAACCCTACTACAAGACAGTAGAGAATCCCCCACCCCCACCCCACCTCCAGCAGTGCGGACAAGCTGCAACGAGGGAAAAACAACTTGTATTTATTTATTCTTAAAATTTTGGCACATTTTGCAGGGGTGGGAGTAATTACGCTAGCAGGGCTGGCTCCTCCTTCGGCAGCTGCGGGAAGGATGAGCTGGGAAGGCCCCGAGCAGCAAATCCTGCTCCCAAAATGATCCAAAACACTCCAGATTTTTCCTAAAACCCGATTTTTTTGGCGGCGAAGTGAGGTTTCAGGGTCAAAATCCCCTTAACAGTTCACCCAGGGTATGGCTGAGCCCTGGCACAACTCATTACTCTGCCGACCTTGGAGAAACACTGCGTGTTCTGGCTCCGGGCAGGGAATTTTGGGGTGAAATGGCATCTCCAGGGATACGGAGATTCCCTCCTCCCATGGGATGTGATTGTAGCATCCCAGCCGGGTGGTGACAGTATGTGTGACACCCACTTGCGCGTCCCGGCCTTCAGCAGCCCGGTTCCCGCCGGCAGCGGGATTTGAGGGGGGAGGAAAGGGGAAAGTCTTCGAAGTGGTTGCAAGCAGCATCATTACATGCACTGATGTGTGCACAGTCTCAGCCTGGGCTCAAGGGCCAGAGGTTGGGATTCCTCATGGATATACATCCCCGCTCTCCCTTTCCCCTAAAACCCCGTTTTTTCTTTAAAAAATGAAGGTTTTAGGACTTTCCACCATCGACGCCTATTTGTTTGCCGAGGGTGGAGGCCGGACAAGATTTTCCAGGTCGTTTTTTAAATACTTTAAGATGTTTTAAAACCCCGGGGGGATGCTCGGGCGCCTCCTGCATCGCTACGCCTGGGCGGAGAAAAGCAAAATGATGGATTTGCACCTGGATTTTTTATTAAAAAATAAAACGGAGCAGCCTAGGAGAGATCCCCTAGGAGAGGAGTTGAGGGGTTCTATTTCCGATGCCAGAGGGAAAAACTGAGGGGAAATCTCCTCTCTGAGCCCCCCCCGTCCTGCATTTGGGGTGCTGCCAAATTGCCCCCCAAATCCCCAGTGCTGGATCCGCTCCAGCTTTGGGTTTTTGGGAGCATCCACGCCATGCTGGCACGAGCCTTTGGGATGGGGGGGGATGAACCCCTTGGCTCCATCCCATGGGACTGGGGATGTTTTCCTGGGGCAGGGGCGATAGGGTTTTCTGGGGGGAGGAAACACCCAGGTCGCCAAAAAGAAAAAAAAAAAAAAAAAAAAAAAGATTGTCCGAAAGGAAATCTAAAGGTGTTTACAAAGAGCCGCGCTGCTAAAAATAACCAGCTCATATTTTAGACGGGCCCTAAAAATAGGCAGCGCTGTTGGAGTGGCCAAACACTCCCAGGAATTTCCTGTGGGCTGCGGGCCGCGCGCAGGGGGGTCCGGGCTCGGCGGCCGGCGGGGACGACCGGCATCGCACCAGCTTTTTCTTTCCTGGGTGACAGCGAGATAACCTCCTCCGTTGGGCCCCTCCGTGCACAGCGGGATCCAGCCTGGCTCCTTCCCTGGTCTGGGCAGCGATGGGTTTAACCCTTCTCCATCCATCCTTCCTCCCTGGTAACATCCGAAGGGGTTGGGCGGGTTTGAGAGTGGTTTTTAAACCCGTCAGCGAGAAAGCTCAACCTTAATAGTAGACACTGGAGAATCTCCTCGCACGGTTAAATGAAGGGATTGACTCACGGGAGGTGTTTGGGGAGTGGGGGGTGTGGGAAGGACCCTCTGCAGATGGAAGGATGGAGGGAATCCCCCTGCTCGCTCTGGGGACAAGCGATGCCGTGGGGAGGGCGTTGCTGCAGGCGGAGCGGCCGGGTCACCGTCGCGGCGTCACGGCGTCGCGGCGTCACGGCGTCCGTCGCAGGGCAGCTGGGGCTGGGGCTGCAATTTAAATGAGGCAGGGATTGCAAGAGGTTTGGGATCGCGACCCCCGGGTGGATCGGGGATTGCGATGCAGATGGAGCCCAGGGTTGCAGCCCTGGTGGCTGGGGGTTGCAACGGGAATGGGTTTGGGATCGTAACCCGGATGGATCGGGGATTGGAACCCGAATGAGGTCGGGATTGGAACCCAGATGGATTGGGGGTTGCAACCCAAATGAACCCGGGATTGCCATGCAGATGGAGCCAGGATTGCAACCCTGATGGGGCTGGCATTGCAACAGGAATGGGTTTGGGATTGCAACCCAGATGGATCAGGGATTGCAACCCAAATGAACCCAGGATTGCAATGCAGATGGAGCCAGGATTGCAATGCGGATGGATCAGGGATCGCAACCCAAATGAGCCCAGGATTGCAATGCAGATGGACCCCGGGTTGCAGCTCAGGTGGGTCTGGGCTTGCAATGCAGCTGGATCTGGGATTGCAATGCAGCTGGGCCCAGGGTTGCAGCCATTGTGGATCCAGTGTCACAACAGGAATGGGTTTGGGATTGCAACCCAGATGGATCCGGGATTGCAACCCAAACGAGCCCAGGATCGCAACCCAGATGAACCCAGGACTGCAAACCAAGTGGGTCTGGGATTGCAACCCAAGGGACCCCAGGATTTCAATGCAGACAGACCCAGGATGGCAACCCTGGGGGGGCTGGAATTGCAACAGGAATGGGTTTGCGATCGCAACGCAGATGGATCAGGGATCGCAATCCAAGTGAGCCTGGGATTGCAATGCAGGTGGGTCCAGGATTGCAACACAGACGGCTGCAATCCCAGATGGGTCGGGGATTGCAACGCAGCTGGGCCCAGGGTTGCAGCCTTTATGGATCTGGGGTCGCAACAGGAATGGGTTTGGGATCACAACCCAGGTGGATCAGGGATTGGAACCCGAATGAGCCCAGGATTTCAATGCAGGCAGACCCAGGACTGCAACCCAGATGGATCTGGGATTGCAACTGAGATGAGTTTGGAATCTCAGCCCAAATGGGTCTTGGATTGGAACCCCGAACGGCCCGGGATTGTCACCCAGATGGGTCTGGGATTGCATTTCAACTGGGACCAAGGTTGCAGCCCGTGTGGGTCTGGGATTGCAACCCGGATGGGGCTGGGATTACAACAGAAACGGGGCTGGGATTAGATCCCAGAAGAACCCAGGACTGCAGGCCAGATGGGACCAGGATTGTAACCCAGATGGATCAGGGATTGGAACCCAAACGGGCCCAGAATTGCAACCCGGCCAGGTCCGGGATTGCAACAGGAATGGGTCTGGGACGACCGTGGCGCCGCAGAAGGAGTGGCAGGAGCCGCTGGCCTTGCAAAGAGCCTCATTACCCCTAATGCAATTAGCCGTGCCGGCTGCAGCGCAGGCACCCACCGTGCTCATGCCGGGTGCTGTGGGTCCGTCCTCCCTGATCCCGGTGAGGGGCTGTATTTAAGGCTGCTGCACGTCCTCTCTCATTATACGCACTGAGTTGGCCGTTCTCTGTCATACGCCCCAGGGAGGGTGCCGGGGGGGACGGACGGGATGGGTGCACCCATCCCGTCCTCCCCCCGGCACCCTCCCTGGGGTGTGATGCTCATCATCCTCATTACCAAGAGGAAATTTACTGGCTGCAATGGGAGGACGCAGCCCGGCAGCACGCCGTTGCTGTGGAAACGGGGTGAGCGGCTAATTAGATTTAATTAACGAAGCAGGAGGGGAGTGTTACAAACGGATCCGGGCAGGGTGCATCACCCGGCAAGCAGGGATGTGGGTGCTGAGGTGATGATGGGGTGGAGGGGGCGGGGGAGGGAGGGGGGGGGTGTTAGGGTTGCTCCGTGCCTCAGTTTCCCTGTCGGCAAGGTTGTGGTACCCAAGGACCACCCCCCCCCCGCTATTGATGGGGACAGAGACCCCAAGGATGCTCAGCACCCCAACCCTGCATCATCTGTGTGCGCGCACACACAGCCCCCCCCCCCCCAAAAAAATCACACGCCCCAAGAAAGCATCACACCCCCCCTCCCCACCCCTTACAGCATCCTCCTCAGGTAAAGCCTCTCCGGCAGCATCCCTCTGGCAGGATCCGGCCCTGCCTGCATCCGCGCGTGTCTGTGTGGGCACGGCTCTGCCTCCATCTCCGATTGCTCCCGTCTGCCCGTGCCTCGGTAGCACCCGGGGCCGGGGACCCGCGTGCCGCCACGGACGCAGGCGCACGCCCGCTGCACGCAGCCTGCAGCCGCTCTGCGGGAGGGCTTTTCTTTTTTTTTTTTTATATATATATATATATATATATACACACACACACACACTCACACACACACAGAATCCTATCGATATAAATAGCTCCTCTATTTTACATCCTTCCTCGCTGCATCCCAGCGCAGCATTCCGGCTATTTTAAAGGGGAGACCTGGGGGTATATATATATATATATATATAAAAAATTTTTTTTATTCCTTGGGCCGCGTGGGACGGACCGACCCCGGGACCCGCATGCTGCAGATGGTGAGGACTCTGGCGCAGTTCACCATCGCGCTGGAGGACATGCGAGACATCGGGGACGGCATCGACGCGGCCTTCGCCGCCTCCGGGCTCGGCGGGGCGGCCGAGGAGCTACCGGAGAAGGGTTGCGGCAGTCGCGGTGGGACCGAGGTGATGCGAAAAGGGATGGAGGGAGGAGGAGGGGGGGGTCCTGGAGACGGAGAGGGGGGATGTCTGGTGGGATGGGGGGGGATATATGGGGGGGTAGGGACGTGGGGTGGGGGTGGGGGGTGGGGGGTGCATGGATGCGTCATGTTTGGACACGTGTGCACCCAGCAGAACCCGGCACCTGCAGGGTCTGGACCGCGATTGCCGTGGCAACGGCGCCTCCATCCTCATCCTCAGCCTGCCGCCGCCCCCGGGGTTCTCCAGATTGCAGGGAGGGGGAAAAGCTCCCACCCGGAGAGGATGATGGGGGGAGCCATCCCTACCACCACTACCCCCCCCCCAACCCCCCCCCCCCCAATGCTGTTTTACACCACGGAGGCATCGGCTGGTGGGGAAATGCCCCAATCCCCGTTGCGGTGGGGGCTGATCCCGGGGATGCTGAGCATCTCGGGGAAGGCAGGATGCGGCCGGGGTGCGGCGCAGGGGGGTCCCCAGGAAGAGCAGATGAAGACTGAAGCAACATCAGCCCCACAGGGGAGAGGCTTTGCTGGGGTAAGGGGTGCTGTGGGGCGCATCCTCCCCATGCCTGGGTACCGCTTCGCCCTGCCGGGATGGTGTGTTACCCCCAGCTCCTGCTCATCCCAGTGGGAATTTCCCCCTGCCGGGATAATACCGCTCTGCTGTAATGGTGGAAAAAAATCCCCTTGCCAACGGCTGGGCCTCATCCTGCGTCTCCCCACCGCTGCAAAACCCCAGCGGCCGGTGCGGCATGCGGTGCTGAGCCTGTTCAGCTCACCGATCTGGCCCTTGGCTTCGGGAGCTGGGATGGCTCCGGAAAATGCCGGGAGCATCATATTGAGATGGGGAACTACAGGCTGTGCGAGGGTTGGGGAAACTGAGGCAGGGCTGGAGGATCAGGTTCTCTGCACCCCTAAAGCCCATCCTCCAGTGAGTGCCCTTCAGCCCATAATTACAACAAATTAATCCAGCAGTGAGAGTATTAATAAACTTCAGGCTGTAACGAAGAGGGGAGGTCTCAGCCGGCGTCCCCGAGGACCCCAGCATCAACGTCTTTTGGGCGGGGGGTTGACCCGTCACCATAATATTTGGCTCTGGACGGTTTCCTACTTGCTTGGCTGGAAAGACTGTTATCAGCTCGGTGGGTGAGTGGGGAAACTGAGGCACGGCTCTGTTCTCAAGCACTGAGCAGGATCTGGCCAGGATCCCTCCTCATAGCTCCTTGGGAACCACCAGAGAGATGGTGGCCTCCATCTGTGGCGAGGATGGTTGGGTTAAAGCTTCCTCCTGTAGTTGCAGACTGGCTTCATGGCACCCGTGTCCTCGCTGGGAGCAGTGGGTGGACACACAGCTCTGCATGGCTGGGGCACATGGGCTCATCCCATGAGGAGATGGGGGACATGGGGGTTTGGTAGCTCTGGCAGCCCCCGTAGTGGCAACAGGTCAGAGGAACCTGGTCCCAATGTGCTGTGGTGGCCTCGTGGGGACCTCTGTACACCCAGGGCTGTTGGAGTGTCCAAGCACGCAGGGCCTTTGGAAGGTCCTTGTCCACGGGGACTTTGGAACATCTGTGTACCTACGGCACTTGGGGTGTCCCTGCACCCATGGCCTTTGGGGTGTCTCCATTAATGAGACACTTTGAGTGTCTCCATGTCCACTGGAGCATCTTCACATCTAGGGCCTTTGGGGCATCTCTGCACCCATGGCCTTGGGGATGTACAAACCTCCATGGCCTTTGGGGTGTGTGAGCATCCAGGGCCTTTGGGGTGTCTCACACCCACAGCTTGGGGTGTCTCTGCATCCAGGGCCTTTGGAGGGTCTCCATGAACAGGACCATTGCAGTGTCTCCATACCCAGCACCTTGGAGCATCTCCTTTCCCAGGGCTCACAGGGGGTCTCTGCACCCCAGGCTTTTGGGGTGTCTCACACCTGGGGCCTTTGGAGCATCTCTGCACCTAAAACTTTTGGGGTGCCTCACACCAGGGTCTCTGGAGAGCCTACACGTGCAAAACTTTTGGGATATCTGTGCACGCAGGGGACTTGAAGCTTCTCTGCACCCAATACTTTTGGGGTGTCTCACACCCAGAGTCTCTGGAGTGTAACCACACACAAAACTTTTGGGGCCTCTGGAACATCTCTGTACCCAAAACTTTCCGGGTAACTCTGCACCCAGGGCCTTTGGAGCACCTCCACATGCAAAACTTATGGGGTGTCTGCACCCAGGGCCCTCAGAACATCTCTGCACGCAAAACTTTTGGGGTGTCACACACCCTGAGCTCTGGAGCATCTCGCACCCAAAACTTTTGGGATGTCTCTGCAACCCAGGTCTTTGGAACATCTCTGCAACCCAAAACTTTTGGGGTGTCTCCTGCACCCAGGGCCGTTGGATCATCTCACCCCCAAAACCTTTGGTGTGTCTCTGCAGCCAGGGCCATCGGAGCATCTCTGCACCCAAGGTCTTTGAAGCAACGCTGCACCCAAAACTTTCGGGGTGTCTCTACACCCAGGGTCTTTGGAGCATCTCTGCACCCAAAACTTTTGGTGTGTCTCACGCCCTGGGCTCTGGAGCATCTCACCCCCAGGCTGAGCTTCAGGGGCATCCCCCCAGATGCTGTGTACGAGGGGAGTCTCTGAGCCCCACAACTGGGAAGACCCTGACCCATCTGCTTCCCGAGGGCTGGCGGACCATCCCGCACCACCATCTCCCCGTGCCCCCCACCACCCCATTGATCCTCCTCCTGCAAGGCCACAGCCCAGCGCTGGGGTGCCCGGGGTGCTGGGCAGGAGGCAAATTCCTACGGGACCGCTCCGAGCGGAGCCGCCGGAGAGACGGAGGGCTCCGGGACCGACCCATGTAGGGCTGTGAGAGCCAGGGCGGGCTCCTGACGCGGCCGTGGAGGAAACCAGGCGTCTCTGTGCGCTCGGTGTCATGTACTTCCTAATCCTCCCAGATTCCTCCATCGGGGTGGAGAGGGAGCGGAGGGGAGCTGGACGCCAGCCGGGCTCCGCCGGTGTTCAGCCTCCCTGCCGAGCCCCCGCGCCGGCATTGACACCCCGCCACGTAGCTCCCCTCCATCGTGTCACCCCAAAATTCATCTCGTCTTTCTTTCCACCCCGGGCAGGACATGAGGAAACACGTCATCATGACGCTGCTGGACACGGAGCAGTCCTACGTGGAGTCCTTGCGCACCTTGATGCAGGTAACGCGGCACGGGCGGGAACGTGGCACCCCAAACCGTGTCACGGCGTGACCGTCCCTTGCTTGTCACCGTCCCCGGGACCCCACGTCGGACCCCCAGCCGTGGGTGCTCTGCCAGCACTGATACGGCGTGGGGATGGATTGGGGACGGGTGGCAGTGGGGGTGTTGGGGACAGCAGGACCGGAGGTGGGAGCAGCATGACAATAGTATGAAGAACGGGGGGTGGGGGTCACCTCTGTCCTCCAAATCAAGCCTGTAATGTTCCTGGCGGGTTGTCACCTGGTGGGTGTCATGTCCCCACGCCCCTTCCCGTGCTTGCCCCTCCAAACGCTCTTCCTCATGTTGCACCCCACGTCCTGGGCCGTTGCTGGTGGCCATCCCATGATAGGGGACCCCTTACAGGTCCCCCCATTTTCTGCTCAGCGTCATCACCTGCGGCCATGGGCCAAGGGCTTTTCTCGGTCTTTTTTTTTACTGGTTCCAACCCCCTTGGAGCAGCCTGGCCGGAGGGTCCACCCCACATTTCAGATGTTAATGAAGGTGTTTCAGAAGGTTAATGGTGGTCAACGCCCTAAAGACTAGGTCACGCTGGCGTAGGTGTGGGTTGTCCAACCACATCGCTGCAGGTGGAAACACCTAAAATTCAGAGCTCTGCTCTGCTGGATACAAAGCAGTGCCTGTAGGACATCTGCTGGGCATGTCCACCAGGGCGTGGGGTGCTCATCATCCCAACACCCGGCTTTCCCCATAAATCCCCTGTGAGGATGCCCCCATGGTGGACCCAGATGTGCTCTGCCAGATGTTGCTGCAGGAGGGAAGGACATTTCAAGGCTGTTGCTAGTGCAGATGTTGGCTTGGCGGGGTGAGAGGACCCTGGCTCTGGGACTTATTTTGGGGAAAGCTGTACAGGGTTTGGGGCCGGGTGGTATCCCTGCTGGTCTTGGCACGGACAGAGGTTGTCCCATGGTCTGTGTACTCCTCTGAGGTGGGACAGGAGGCTGGTTGGAGAGAGGACAGCCCTGCTGGGGCTCACCGGTTCCCCACTGGAGGGACTGGTTGGATATAGGTGGGAGCCACAGGGCTTTAATGCCTGAGCTCTTCTTGCCCATGGCACACATCCTGGCACGGTGCAACCAGGGGAACCTGGATTTCTGGGGGTGGTGGTGGTCACAGGGCTCCAAATGCCCCCAGCTCCCTGTATTAGCTGGGACAAGGTGCTTGGACCCGTGATGTGGCCCGGTGGCATGTAGCACGGTGGCTACCAGGGACAAGGACTGCCCTGGAGTATCATCTTCCAGCCAAGCCAGATGGTGCATGAGCAAGCCCTGCCTGTGCTCCTCGTGTGCCAAGGCAGGGGCTGTCTCCGTGTTCTTCTTCCCCATCTGGTCCTCGCTCCCCCAGTTTCATAGTGAGTGGGATGCACAGCCCAGCCCAGCTCCTGTTGGTGGTGTTGGCCACAGTAAGGCAGGTGAGGCAAGTCATGAGGCTCAGGAAGGATTTGGCCCTTCTAAATTGGGTTTTCACAAGATACCCACCACCAGTCTGAGGAACCTTATCCTTGGGGGATGGCTCCTCCCTCACCAGCTTGGATGGAGATGTCCAAAGCACCTCGAGGTGGGCCCTGTCCTCAATGCTTAGCTCCGTGGTCCTCCCAACATCCTGAAGGACGCCAGCACACCATACTGGTTGGGCTGAGGAGGAGGCAATGCCTGAGAAGACCTACCTCATCCTGCATCCCTTGCAAATCCAGCTGTCCTGTTCCCGGGGACACTGCTCCCCTCTGCAGCTCTGCCCCACGGAGGGAGGAAAGGGGTTTTGTAGCAGAGCTGCCCACCCAGCCTTGCAGAGGACCTGCCTTTGTCCCACTTTTCATACTGACCCTGAGCATCACGTGTTGGCCATTACCCAAGAGATGCTGATGGCAAGGTGGTCCAGGCCTTGACCCAGTGTCTCCATCCTGCTCACTCCAGCCCATCCTGGTCCCAAACACCCTAAATCCGATTGGGAACCCACCAGCTTTTGGATCCCAGGGTCGTGCTGCTGTGATTTCCTGGATGGGTCAGGCTTTGTAGGAGATGGAGGTGACCAAGGCTCATGACAGCGAAGGTTTGGGGCCTCTCAAGGCCGTGGCTGGGGGACAGAGGACATCGTGCTTTGGGGGTTCCGTGTGCAGACCCGCCCCATTCCCCACTCTGCCATGGGGATGCACTGGGTGGGATGGGTGAGATGGGCTGGGGTGCAAACCCTGCTAGGACCCAGCACTGTGTGGTCCCTCTGATGGGCCCCACAACCCAACGTTCACTGGGGAAACCTCCTGCTGCAGGATTCCAACGATCTCCATATTTACAGGGGTTGGAAAATTCGTATCGGGGGGGGTGGGAAACGAAATCTATGGGGATCCTGATGCCTTTGCTTCCCCGCAGGGTTACATGAAGCCACTGAAGCAGCCAGAGAACTCGCTGTTGTGTGACCCATCGCTGGTGGACGAGATCTTCGACCAAATCCCCGAACTGCTGGAGCACCACGAGCAGTTCCTGGAGCAGATCCACGACTGCGTGCAGAATTGGCACGAGAAGCAGAAAGTGGGCGACCTCCTCGTGCAGTCAGTAGGTCCTCGGGGGGGTGGATTTTCCCTGGGGAACCCAGGCGCGCCCGCTCTCGGGCATGGCCCCAGCAGGAGAAGTTTTGGAGCAGGAGGCAGGGAAGTGATTAAAGGACGGGCCAAACACGCCTGAGATGGAGAACAGGAGACGATCTCCAGGCCTGCCGTCTGCTTAGCGTAACGGCGGGATGTTGCGGCGACCGGCTGGGTCTGCAGCTCCGCGTTTCTGCCTGGGGAGCAGAAATGTCAGGGCTGAAAAATCGAGGGGGGCGGGCGGCAGGCAAGCCCTCCCCGAGCCAACCCAGAGCCAGGATTAACCCTTGGGACAGCCTCTTCCAGCCTTGCCCAGGATGTCCATGCTGGACCTATGCCTGTTTCTGCCCCCCCCACACTCTTTTCCCTTCCCAGTTCTCCAAGGACGTGCTGGTGAACATCTACTCTGCCTACATCGACAACTTCCTTAACGCCAAGGATGCCGTCAGGATCGCCAAGGAAGCCCGGCCGGCATTCATGAAGTTCCTGGAGGTGGGTCCTGGTTCCTCTCCCCATAGATGTTGGCCAAGGTCCAGAACCATCTGCAAGGCTGCTGGTGAGGTGGGATGGGGGTTAATGGGCGTAAACTGGTAATCTATGGTCAGGCAGGGTTTTTTTTTTCTCCCCACCTTCTTCTTGGTTTTATTGCGAAGGTTGGGATGAACTGGAGTCGCTCTGGATGGTGTAAAAAGCAGTCTTCCTGACCCAAACGTGTGTTGCTCCGGTTCCTGGGCCGGTGGCACACCGGGTCCCTGCTGTGTCCCACCTAACGGGCCCATCCTTGTCCCCCACTGGTGTTTTGCAGCAAAGCATGCGGGAGAACAAGGAGAAGCAGGCTCTGTCCGACCTGATGATCAAGCCGGTGCAGAGGATCCCCCGATACGAGCTGCTGGTGAAGGTGGGTGTGGGCAGCGGGTGCAGGCAGGTGGGCGTCTGTGCCATGCTGGGAGCGGGTGAGACCATGGCTCCTCCTCACCACCACGTAATGGGAGCTTTTAGAGGTCTCACGCCTCTCCTGGCCCCTCTTCCCATCCCTTGACACAAAGTTGGTGTCCGTGGGCATGCACACAGCTCTGCCCTCCTAGGGATGGTCACCCTGAGGACTGTCACCCTGCTGTCCTCCCCAGCATGTCCCTGTGGGTGTACAGTCCCCTTCCCCTCTACCTTTCTGCTGGGAGGTTGGATATTGCAGTGCCATTTTGGGACCAGTCGCACTGCCACCCCTCTGTGCCTCAGTTTCCCCATTCCAGGGTCAATCCCTGGTGTTCAGGCTGGTGGGGATGCGCTTTCAGAGAATCACAGAATGGTTTGGGTTGGAAGGGACCTCCAAAGATCATCTAGTCCAACCTCCCTGCCACGGGCAGGGACATCTTGCACTGGACCAGGTTGCTCAAAGCCCCATCCAACCTCACCTTGAACATGCCAGTGATGAATTTCGGGCGTCCACGCAAGGTGACGATGTGCTCTCAGGAGCTGGTGGCCTCTTTAGAGGTGGCAAAGACCAGGCTGGTGGTGGCCAAAGCTCAAGGCTTCATTTCTTTGCAAAATCTTTCCTGCATGGGGCTGCTTTCCATCGCAGCAGCCAGACCAGCGTGGTAGGTCTTTTGCTTGGGGGTGTCATGGCATTGCCGATGCCTGGCCTTTGCCCAGGGTGACGTCTCGACTGTGTCCCCGTGGTAGGACCTGCTGAAGCACACACCAGAGGACCACCCCGACCACCCTTTCCTCATCGACGCCCAGCGCAACATCAAGCAAGTGGCTGAGAGGATCAACAAGGGCATGAAGAGTGCAGAGGAGGTGGAGAGGAACGCCCGGATCGTGCAGGAGATCGAGTCCCACATCGAAGGGATGGAGGACGTACGTACAAGGGTCTTAACACGGGGGTCAGTCTTCTCCCCAAAATGCAACTATTTCTGCTCTTTCTGGGTCACCCCAGTCTGGGCCACTTATTGTCTCCTCTGGGTCCTGCCTTCCCCATCATCACTTGGCCTTGGTGGGCTCCTGGGAGTTTGGGAAGGGGCTGGAGTGCCAGTCCTGAGCCGGGGGGGCAGGCTGCAGGGGCAGGGACAAAGCTCACGAGAGTCCCCATTCCTTTCTCCTTGTCCCCACAGCTCCAGGCCCCGCTCCGCAGGTTCCTGCGACAGGAGATGGTCGTGGAAGTGGTAAGAGCAGGGTGGTCCCTTGTCACCATTAGGGCCATGGGACCATGCAACGGATGGGGCAGTAGGAGGCTATGATTGCGGGTCATGGGATGCCTGTGTGCCCATGGGAGGCTACTGATGGATGGATGGATGGATGGATGGATGGATGGATGGATGGATGGATGGATGGAAGCTGCATCAGGGGAAGTTCAGATTGGACATTATGTAAAGGTGAGGGTGGTTGGTCACTGGAACAGGCTCCCCGGGGAAGTGGTCACAGCACCAAGCCTGTTAGATGATGCTCTTAGTCATACGGTTTCGTGGTAGGTAGTCCTGCAAGGAGCAGGGACTTGGGCTCAATGATTCTTACGGGTCCCTTCCAACTTGAGATATTCTATGATTCTATAAGGATGGACAGATGGATGGAAGAATGGATGGATGGAAGGATGGATGGATGGATGGATGGATGGATGGATGGATGGAAGGAATGATGGATGGATGGATGGATGGAGGATGGATGAAAGGATGGATGAAGGGAGGGATGGAAGGTTGGAAAGATGGATGGACGGATGACAGATCAATGGGGACAATATAAAATTCCCCAAGTGTGTGTGGGAAGATGAGATGTGTTTTGGAGCAGGCAGGAGGCAGGGAGAGCCCACAGCAGCCCCAGGCCAGGGATGGATAGGGAGGCTGGAGGTGGAGACCGTGGGGGTCCCAGTGAGCCCATGTCTCGTGTTGCCATGGCCCTGGTGCTTCCCCGTGAGTGGCACCCTGTGGTTTTGCCTGCACGGCACCCAAGTCCCCTTTCACCATCAAGAGGACATGACCGGTCCCCATGCAGACAATGGCGTGTGGCCCGTCCCACCCCGCAGCCTCCGTGTGCCAAGGCAGTGTGTGGGGAAACTGAGGCAGGGACCATTCCCAGCACTGGCAGTGGAGGGTGGGGGGGGCCGCACATTAATCCCTTGGTGTCTCCCACCACTCCTCAGAAGGCGGTGGGTGGGAAGAAGGACCGCTCCTTCTTCCTCTTCACGGACCTGCTGGTGTGCACAACCTTGAAGCGCAAGTCGGGCTCCCTCCGCCGCAGCTCTATGAGCCTGTGAGTACCACCTAGAGGGCACCCACCATGATTAACCCATGGCATTAGGGCTGTCCCCACCGGCTGGGCTGGCTTTAGGGTGCTGGGGACATGGGTGCAGCTCAGCCATCTCCCCCAACCTGGCAGGTACACGGCAGCCAGCGTGATCGACACCGCTAGCAAGTACAAACTGCTCTGGAAACTGCCACTGGAGGATGTGGACATCGTCAAAGGTCTGTTACCACCTGCTGGAGTGTCCTATCCCAGCCCAAACCCCATCCCTCACCCCTGGGTGCTGGGCAGAAGGTTCCCTGCGTGACGACGGGGAGGAAGAGGTTAACGCCATGCACGTGTTCCCACACAGGTGCCTCACAAGCCACCAACCGGGAGAGCATCCAGAAAAGCATCTGCCGCCTGGATGAAGACCTCAGCACGTTGGGGCAAGTCAGCAAGCTGTCGGAGACCCTCAGTTTCCCCCACCAGGTATGGGGATGATGGCCCTGGTGCTGTCCCCTGGCTGGACACATTCCTCATGGGACCAACCAGGATGTCCTTAGCGGGAGGGAGAAACTGTGGAAGGGCTGGTGGCCATGAGTGTCCTCAATGGACCCAGATGTCACCAGTCCTAAAGCCACAAGGGGCGTTGTGGCAGCTTCTGAAGGATGCTTTGGGGTGCACAGGGTCAGCATCACATGATGGCCCTGGTGCTGTCTCCCAGACAGACACCTTCCCCAGGGAACCAACTGGGAATGTCCTTGGTGGGAAGGAGAGCCTGTGGAAGGGCTGGTGGCCGTGAATGTCCTCTAAGGGCCCAGATGCCACCAGCCCCAGCACCACAATGGGGTTGGGGCAGCCTCTGAAGGATGCTTGGGGATGGACAGGGGCATCATCACGCATGTGGCTGGTGGTGGCCCATCCCTGAGAGCTGAAGCATTGTCCCCGTCCCCAGAGCCTGGATGACGTGATCAAGGACCTGATGGCCGCCATCCACCGTGAGCTGGCAGAGAAGCAATCCCTGTCCTTCAGCATGGCCTTCCCCCCCAACAAGGTGGAGCTCAGCACCACCAAAGCTGATGGCACCGAGTCCTTCATCTTTGAGTTCCCCAACCCTGATGCCCGGCTTGGCTTTGAGCAAGCCTTCGAGGACGCCAAGAAGAAGCTGGGTAACTCTAGGGACCAGGGAGTTGGGCAAAGTGGTGGGCTTGGCATCATACCCCTGCTTTTGTAGACCCCTTTTCTCCATCACTTCTTCATCCTCCAATTTGATTTTCCCAGCTTCCAGCAAAAACTGCCTGGACCCAGAGTTCCTCAAGGCCATCCCCATCATGAAGACGCGGAGCGGGATGCAGGTACTTGGTGGCTGGGTTCAAGCATCCCAGGGGAGCGGCAGTTCCTCTCCATCCTGATGGACTTGCCACCAGATGCCGAGAGCTCCTGCATCATTCCCGAATGACCCAACTCATCCCATCTTTTGTTCCTTTGCAGTTTTCTTGTGCTTCTCCCAGCCACGGCAGCCCGGAAAGCTCCCACGAGGTTTGGGTTTGCAACAGCGATGGTTACGTGGGGCAGGTTTGTTTGCTCAGCATCCGTAAGGAGCCCACGGTGGAGGCGTGCATCGCCGTCTGCTCCGCCAGGATCCTCTGCATCGCCTCCGTGCCCGGTCTCAAGCGGGCGTATAGGTAGGACATTCCCACCGGCACCGCGGAGCCGGCGGGCATGGGGCGATGCTGGAGCTGCTTCTTTCCCCCCTCCCCTCGTCACGGCAGGGAGCGTGCCGAGCCGGTGGGCAGCCCCTCCTCGGAGCCGATGCCGGCGCAGCCAGAGGATGCGGGGCCGCAGCCGTGCCTGCACATCTCCATCTCGGGTTCATCGCTGGAGCTCTCAGAGCCGGTCGACGGTGGCAACAGGGAGCTGGTGCCCTTCGATAGCGATGACACAGATGATGAGTCTTCACCCAGCCCCTCGGGGACGCTGCAGAGCCAAGCCAGCCACTCCACCATCTCCTCCAGCTTCGGCAGTGAGTCCCTGCTCAGCAAAAAAACACTTATTTTCCCGAAATCATAGAATCATAGAAGGGTTTGGGTTGGAAGGGACCTTTAAAGGACACCTAGTCCAACCTCCCCTGCAGTGAGCAGGGACATCTTCCACTAGACCAGGTTGCTCAGAGCCCCATCCAACCTGGCCTGGAATGTTTCCAGGGATGGGGCATCTCCCACCTCTCTGGACAACCTGGGCCAGTGTCTCACCACCCGTAGCATAAAAAATGTCTTCTTAGATCTAGTCTGAATCTCCCCTCTTTTAGTTTAAAACCATTACTCCTTGTCCCATCGCAACAGGCCCTACTAAACTGATGGGCAGCTCCATTGTTTCGGCCACTCCACCTTGCGTTCCTCAAGGAATTCCTCAGCTGGAGGCTTTTGAGCCTATGAAATACCGGGAAAAGGGATGTTGGGGGGCATCAGTCCAGCCCAGTAGTGCTGGGATGGGGTTGGTGGCTTTGGGTAAAACCTGGTGGGTTTGAAGCCACCAAAGCATCCCTACGTCCGCCCTCAGGCTTGACATTACAAGGGGACCCTTGGTGCCTTCCCCATCACTTTGGTGGGTGTCAGGTAGTCCTATTCTGATCCAGATCCTGTCTCCTCTGCAGATGAAGAGATCCCGAGCTGCAAGGAGGCAACAGCGGAGACGACGAGCTCGGAGGAAGAGCAAGAACCTGGCTTCATGCCCATCACTGGCACCTATGGCCAAAACCGGCATGGCGAGAGCCCCACAGACGGGCGAGCCCTGCGCCGTTCCAGCCGCGGCTCCTTCACCCGGGGCAGCCTTGAGGACCTCCTCAGCCTTGACCCTGAAGCCCATCAGAGCTCCATGTGGTTGGGCACCGAGGATGGCTGGTATGTCCCCAGGATTGGGGGGACACACACGTGGGGTGGATCCTCGTGCCAGGTGAGCCTCAAGCTTTGCCCTTCTCCTGCAGCATCCATGTGTACCAGTCCTCGGACAACATCCGTAACAGGAAGAACAGCATGAAGATGCAACACGCTGCCGCAGTCATGTGCATCTTGTAAGCAGGGAAGATTTTTGGCTTCGGGATGTGCGCAGTGAGGTGGTTTGGGCTGGCTGAGTGGGGCTCTGCGACCGGTTGTCCAAGGGTTATTCTCCCCGCAGGTACCTGGATAACCAGGTTTTCGTGTCGTTGGCCAACGGGGAACTTGTTGCGTACCAACGGGAGGCAGGTGAGGCCAGATCAGGGGCCATCAAAGGGCGCTGGGGGGGTTAAATGGAGCCCCGAAGTGGCAGCTGTTGGGTGGGTGCTTGGGCAGCCCCCCTGGGGAGGGATGCTTGGGGTGCCAGCGTCTTCCCTGCCTCCATGGGAAGGGAAGGGACATCCCGCAAGCGATGCTGAAGACCCCAAAATCAGAGCCAGGAGGAGACGCGCATCCTCCTCCTCATCCCTGCCCACTGCTGGCATCCTCTGGGGACATTGGCTCATGTCCCCTCTAAGGGGGGACCTGGAGATGGGCATCTCCAGCCACCACATCCCATCGGCTGGGTCAAGATGGTTTTTTGGGGGGATGCTTTAACTATCCACCTCATTCCCACCACCCTCACAGGCCGCTTCTGGGACCCCCAAAACTCCAAGTCCCTGTCCCTGGGCTCACCGGGGAGCCCCATCACCAAGATGGTGGCAGTGGCGGGGAAGCTCTGGTGCGGCTGCCAAAACCGGGTCATCGTCCTCAACACCACCACGTTGGTGCAAGAGGTACAGCAGGCGATGGTGGGAGGTCGGGGGGGGGGACGGGACGGTGTTGGGCGTCGGTGGCATCATCAGTGGCATCGCTGTGGCTCTCTGTCACCCGCAGCACACGCTCCAGGTGGGACAGGATGGTGGGCGCAGTGTCACCTGCATGGTGAGCGCGGGGACCGGCGTGTGGGTCGCGCTGCAGAGCAGTGCCCAGGTCCGGCTTTACCACGCCACCAGCTACGAGCAGTTGGCCGAAGCGGATATCACCCCCCCGGTACACAAGATGCTCGCCGGTAAGTCCCACCGGTGGCAGGTCTCCGGTGGGTGCCCATCGCCGTCTCCCATGCCCATCTCCCATGCCCTTGAAAATGTCATGTCCCACAGCATCCAGCACTGGAAAACTGAATATCTCCTACATCCCCACCAGATTCAGGGAAGGAGACCCAGTTTGTGGCGCTCATGGGGTTCATCCTCGGTGTTACGCAGCTGCATAATCCCGCTGGGAAATAGCGTACATGGATAATCCCCTGCGGAAACAGGGCATCCCTTGGGCATCAGCATAATCCAACAGGGAAATAGGGAATCCCCTGGATGGCTTCATAATCCCACGCAGGGATAGGGCAGACCCCGGGCGTCTGCATAATCCCACATGGAAACAGGGTGAACTCCGGGCGTCTGCATAATCCCACGTGGAAATAGGGCAGCTCCTGGGTGGTGGCATAATCCCATACAGGAACGGTGCAGCTCCTGGGCATCTGCATAATTCCATGGGGTAATAGGACATCCCCTGGGTGGCTGCATAATCCCATGCAGGAAACGGGCAGCAACCCATAGGCATCTGCGTAATCCCACATGGAAATAGTGCAGCCCCTGGGCACGTGCGTAAATCCACGTAGAAATAGGACGACCCTTGGAGCGGCTGCATAATCCCATGGGGTAATAGGACAGCCCCTGGGTGGTTTCATAATCCCACACAGAAATAGGGCATCCCCCTGGGTGGCTGCGTAATTCCAGGCGGAAATCAAGCAGAGCCTGGGCAGCTGCATAATCCCATGTGGAAATAGGGAAACGCTTGAGCATCCGCATAATCCCACGGGGTAATAGGGAATCTCCTGGGTGGCTTCATAATCCCGTGTGGGAATAGAGCAGCCCCTGGGTAACTGCATAATCCCAACGGGAAATCAGGCAGCCCCATCTGGCAGCACCCAAGGGTGCTTTTTACCAGCCAGGGGAGTTGTGGGGTCCCTTCCCTGCATCCCACGTCCGCCAGATACCCCTGGGAACGGAGACGGGTGGCATCGGCGGGGTGGACAGCCCCATGCCAGGCAAGCAGGGCCGCTGACAGCCGGGATGCTCGACAGGTTCGGATGCCATTATCCGGCAGCACAAGGCAGCCTGCCTGCGGATCACGGCTCTCCTGGTGTGCAAGGACCTGCTGTGGATCGGGACCAGCGCCGGCGTGGTGCTGACCCTCGCCGTCTCGGCCAAGGCGGCCCCGGCCTTGGTGGGGCTCTCCCAGGGTCACACCGGCCACGTCCGCTTCCTCACCGCCATCGAGCTCCCCGACGGCTTCGACCTCCTCTTCCCATTGCCGAGGGAGTCGGGTAGGTGGGATGATAGCGGGGGGGAAAAGACCCAATCCTGACCCGCTCCATGGGGGGCTGGATGTTTTTTATGCGGCTGGGAATGCTGTCCTGCTGCCGGATAACCGGGAATAGCTTTGAAATGTGGTCATCAGTATCCCCGCTCCATCCTTGCCTTGTTAAAATCCAGGGAGAAAAACTTGGGAGGGGGGAGGGGGGAGAGGAAATTGGATGCTAAATCATCCCGTCCCCCCCAGGGGCGGGGGGATCACTCGGGGGACCCCAAAGTTCCCCAGGAGACCCTAATTCCCATGGGGAAAAACCATCGGAAAACTACGTGCTGAGTCTCCCCCAGCCCAGCTCTGAGGTTGGGGTGGGATGGGGAGAAGGCAGCGATGTTGGGGGGAAGGTGGTAATTTGGGTGGGAGGGGCTAATTTGGGGTGGGAGGAGATTTTGGGGGCCAAGATGTGGCATCTGGGAAAGCGGTGGTGACATTTGGAAGATGCCGGTGGGAGGATACTGGGATGATGCTGGTGGGATGATGCTGGTGGGATGATGTTGGGGTGATGCTGGGAGGGTGCAGGTGTGAGGGTGATGCTGGAATCATGCTGGGAGGAGGATGCTGGGGGGATGCTGGTGGAATGCTGCTGGTGGGACGATGTTGGGATGATGCTGGGAGGATGCTGGTTGGAAGGATGATGCTGGGAGGATGATGCTGGGAGGGTGTTGGGAGGATGCTGATGGAAGGATGATGCGGAGATGGTGCTGGTGGGATGCTGGGAGGATGATGCTGGTGGGAGGATGCTGGTGGGAGGATGTTGAGAGGATGCTGGTGGAAGGATGATGGTGGGAGGATGGTAGGAGGATGCTGGTGGGAGGATGATGCTGGTGGGATGATGTTGGGGTGATGCTGGGAGGATGCTGGTGGAAGGATGATCCTGGGATGATGTTGGGGTGATGCTGGGAGGATGCTGGTGGGAGGATGATGCTGGGAGGGTGTTGGGAGGATGCTGGTGAGAGGATGATGGTGGGATGGTGCTGGTGGGAGGAATGCTGGGATAGTGCTGGTGGGATGTTGGTAGGATGAGGCTGGTGGGAAGATGCTGGTGAGATGATGCTGGTGGGAGGATGTTGGGATGATGTTGGGATGGTGCTGGGAGGATGCTGGTGGAAGGATGTTGCTGGGAGGGCGCTGGAAGGATGCTGATGGGAGGATGATGCTGGGATGGTGCTGGTGGGATCCTGGTGGGATGGTGCTCATGGAAGGATGCTGGGAGGATGCTGGTGGAAGGATGATCCTGGGAGGATGTTGGGAGGATGCTGGTGGAAGGATAATCCTGGGATGGTGCTGGTGGGAGGATGCTGGGATGGTGCTGGTAGGAGGATGGTGGGAAGATACTGGAGTGATGCTGGGGTGATGCTGATGGGATGCTGCTGGGATGATTCTGCTGGGATGATGCTGGTTGGATGATGCCGGTTGGATGATGCCGCTGGAACGATGCTGGCATGATGCTGCTGGAACGATGGTGGGATGATGCTGACGGGGAACAGGGGAGCCATGGGGGGCCATCTTACAGCACGTTGGGGTTCTGCTCTTGGCAGGGGCCGAGAAGCCGAGCGAAGCAGAGAAACGAGACCCCTCGCGGCCCCGTGCCCCCGCCCTCACCCTCTCCAAACCCAAGATGCTGGTGATCAGTGGGGGGGACGGCTACGAGGATTTCCGCCTGACCAGCAGCAGCGAGACGGTGGGCCGGGACGACAGCACCAACCACCTCCTCCTCTGGAGAGCCTGAACGGCCGCGGCCCCCCCCAGGGCCATCCCGGCGAGGAAGGGGGGTGCTGGCCCCCCTTTATGCAGACGGGGGGGGTCCCGACCCCTGACCCCACCACCCCCAGCCCCAGCGCCTCTCATCTCCAACCCGGCTGCTCTCTGTGTGCTCGGGGTTGGGGGGGATGAGCCCCAGTCCCCCCACCATCCCCCCAGCCATTGCACCAGACTGGGAGGGGGGGGGACACAATGACACCGCTTTTGGGGTGTGGAGAAGATTGGGTGGGAGGGTGGGGTGCATTCGCTTGGGAAGGCGCTAACGAAGGAGGAAGGCGTTAACGAGCATCCCTGGGGACCGGCCGGAGGATGCCGTACAGGAACCTGCCTTGCTCTCCGGTTTTGTGTGTGCCTGCTTCGGGGCGGGGGGGGGGGATCACGGCGCTGTCACCCCCCCCATTCCGTCTCCCGGGACCCCCGGCCACGCCGTGGGACCACCCCAGGGACAATACGCCCGTGGTGTCCCCCCCGCCCCGGGCCTCCCGCTAACCTGCTCGCTCCATCGCCAGCACCCAGATAGCTCTGTTTGTTTGTTCGTTTGTTTTAAATATATATATATTATATATATAAACATCCTTATTTATTTGGGGGGGGGGGAGGTTGAGGGGGGGGTTCAGGTGTATCATCACATCTCTGCTCTGGAGTTGTGGGATGAAAACCTTCCCGGTTCATCGCCCCGAGGCAGAGCTGGACCCCACTGGTGGAGCTGGACCCCGCGGGGATGCTCGTGGAGGGGGGAAGCTGACGGGGGGGGGGGAGGAGGGAGGAAACTGGGGGATTTCCCCCCCTCATTTGTGTGATTCCCGTGGGATTTCACAGCTTGGGGAGCGGGATGAAGCCACCACCGACTTCAGAGCATCCTCCGGATGGGAGCAACCACCTGCTCTGCATTCCCCTGCCAGACACCAGGGATGTCCCCCCACCCCTAAATTGGGGTGACGGCGGTTGGGACCCTAAAAATGAGGCTTTCCTGGACCAAACTCCCCAACTTGCCTGTTTCCCGCCCCCCCCCCCCCCCCGCCATTTTCCTGCTTTCACCCCCCGGTCTAGGCAAGGCCGGTGCTCACAGCCCAGGGCACCCTGTTGTCCCCAGGGGAGAGGTGACAACCGCAGTGACCCGGGGTGTCCCCCTCCCCGCGCAGCCCCGTGGTGCTGCCTTCCCACGTCCGTCTGCCCACCCGGGGGGGGGGGGCGTGTGTGGGGAGGATGCTGTAATTGGGATAATGAGGATATTTTGGGATATTTTGGGAAGCGGGGGGGTGTGGGGGGGTGTGGGATTTTGGGGCCTCTCTTGTCATTAAAGGTCACCCGTCGCAGAACGAAGCCGGCGTGGTCTCGTCCTTCGCCTCGGGGGGAGGGGGCGGTTTTCGGGGGGTAAAAACCCACCGCGATCTTATTTTTACCCGTTTTGCCCCAAAAAAAACCCTTCGCGGGTGGGATAAACCCACCCCAAATCCTCCCACACACACACACGCTCCCCCCCCGCGGCTCCCGCCGCGCCCGGCAGGTGGCGCTGTGTGCGGCGGGGCCGGGGGGGGGGCGATGGGGAGGGGGGCTGACGCGGGAGGGGGCGTGGCGAGGGGCGTGGGCTCACGGCGTGACGTCAGGGAAAGGGGCGGGGCGTGCAGGAGTAAGCGCGCCGGCGGGTTCATTCATAAGGAGCAGGCGCGCTCGGCGGGGCGGTCCCGAGGGGAGCAGGTAAGGGGGGGGGGGGGGGGGGGGGGGTGTAGAAAAAACCCCTTTCTGCCCATGGCGGGGGGGCTCATTCTGAGCTGGGGGGGGCGGCTCGGGTCAATTCCCCTTAATTGATTATTTCCTCTGGGTTTGGGGTCGCCGCAGTTTCGGGCTGTGCGAAGGAGGGGTGATGCTTTTTGGGGTGCAATTTAAAAAAAAAAAAAAAAAAGGGGGGGGGAGGGGGGGGATGTTTATTGCCTTGATCTTATTCCGAAGAGGGGCGGGGGGGAGCTTCGCCTTGGTGCTGCCTGAAGTTGGAGACAGACCCCCCCCCCCCCCCCCGGTGTTGGCTCCGGCTGCTGCGGAGCGAATGTAGGTTAAAATAAAGGATGGAGGTGGGGGGGGAAAGTAGGTTAAGGAAAACTCAGCGGCTGCTGCCTGGAAAAAAGAGCTAGGGACCGTGGTGGGGGTTGATTTTGGTTTTTATTTTCTTTAATTATTTTTGCTGGAGCTGGAAAAATCACAGGGCTCCCAGCCGAATAACCTGCACCAGCCGGGATGCTGCGGTGAGGGGCTGCACCCCAAAATAGGGCCGGAGCGTGCCGCTGCCTGGGATTCGCATCCCAGCGATGCCTTTGGGATCGTTTGACTTTAATATTGGATTTCTGTGACGGTTCGGCTGTTCCCACAACAGACCCCCCAGCTCCGCAGGGGCCCGGGGGGATGCGATAATGCTGAATTTTGCTCCATCTGCCGGACAATCCCCCCCCACCTTGTCCGAAGCCGTCTCCAAGAACTGTTCCCCAAAGTGTTTCTGAACAGTTGCTCCTTTTTTTCCCCCATTTATCTGCAGGAGCCATCGGCTGAAACCCTCTTCCCCCGTAGGGAGGGGAAGCCCTCGCTGGAATCCTGGCCGGCAGCCTTGGGTTACGGGCTGTGTTAAGGAGGGGGGGGGAATAAATGGCTTGTGTGATCCGATGGGATTTGGAGGGGGGGGGTGCGTACCAAAATCAAGTCACCTTCCCCAGTGCGTTTGCATCGACGCGCTGGCCAAGTCGGGGTACGGGGCTGGTGGAGGTTGGGATGTCCTCAAAAAAGCAGCCGGCTCTGGCGCTGTTTGGGGTTATATTTTGGTTTCTTCTGGTTTTAGGTTGGCACCATGTTGGGTTTAGTTTTGCCCGGAAGCTTCAGGGCTTCTCTCCGCTGTGCCAGGGCATCCCTCCGTCACCAGCTGCATCACATGGGACGTCCCTGAGCTGCCCCCAGAAATGGGTGCTGAGTCCCGGGGTGGCTGTGACCAGGCAAAGTGCCAGTGACAACCAGGAGCTGGCACCCCCTGGTCCTTGTACCTCCTACGTCCCCATGGCGGACCTTGGTCATCTAAGGGAAGTCCTTAATCCTTGGATTAAGTTTGGCCTCAAACTTGCTGTAGCTGAGGCCAGTCCTCTTCCTGGTGGGATTTAAATCCATTTGTCTTGAAATGAGGAGCTGGGATGTTCTGGCAACATGGGATGCGTGGGCTGTGCCAACCCGTGGCATCCCCTGGCCACGGCTCGTGGTCCCCCAGCCATGGTGGGACCTGCCCATCCCCTTCCAAGGCCACCGCGGCTCCTTCCCCGACAGAGCAGCACCCCAAACATCTCAGGGTGTCCCGAAGGTGCTGCTATGAAAGGTTTGAATACCACCATCCCAAAGGACTAAAATGCTTCATTTTTGGCTTAAACTCGAGTTTTATTACAGGGTGGAGGGTTTGCATTGGCTTCACCCTCCCTCCGCGACCGAGGGGCACATTCCAGGTGCGATTCGGGAGGTGTCCCCATGGGATGCTATCCCCCCTGGGAGGATGCTTAGCGGGGAGGTGGCTCATGGTGGGGCTCAGGCTGGCCGGGGCAATGGTGGCAGCTGGCTCAGCCCCCCCCCCGCCCCCCAAAAAAATTCATGGGGTCCCAGCTCGGCGCGGACGCTGCTAGTGAAGATGGGGCTCGGTGGCTCTTGGTTTGGGGGTGCAGCTCCTCGGGAGGGGAGAAGGTCTGGTTGGCTTCCTGCTGGCACCCTGATGGGGTGCTCCCTAGCTGGGAGCTACTGGGAGGAACTGGAGCACGGAGGATGCTCATTTTGGGCCCTGCCATCATGTCCCGGCCCATGTCCTGTAGTAACCTGGCTCAGCCCCCCAGCATCCCCCCTCCCAAGTGTAATTAGCTGCACATCAGGCCATTGATGCCGGCCACTAATTAAGAGAAACTCGTCAGGCAAAAGCAGTAACGAAGCTCTGCCGTGGCTCTCAGGGGACCGTGACGACCGGGGAAGTTTCCCCGTGGGTGGCGTAGGCTGGATCCGGGTTGTTATTTATTTTTTCCTCCCTTCCCCTGTCCTGTCAGCATTGATTTTAATTTTCACAATTAATTGCTGAGCCCGAAGAGGGGGCATGAGCCTGTGGGAAACACCTTTTGTTTCGCTTGATTTTTTATTTTTTTTTAATTTAAATATATTTCTTTTTTTTTTTTTTTTAGTGACTTCATTTCCTTGTGGCAGATGCCTAAGGATTTCCTCCGGGAACAGGAAAAACCTTTATTTAGCGGTTTTTAGCATCATCTGCTCCTTCCCCTGCTCCTTGCACGGTTGGTCACAACTCCGTTGCAGGGTTGGTCCCTCTCTGATTTGGGATGGAGTTGGGATCTGCAAGGGAAGGGGGTGATGCCGGGCATCCCATAAAACCCCTGAGAAAACTTCTGGGGGGATGGCGGAGGATGCCTGCTGCGGGGATATTTAGGCAGATGCCTTGGAGCATCCCACTGGGGGGAATAGGGCCCCCAAATCGCTTCTCTGCCAGGATTTTCCCTGGATGGTGACCCCGGTGCTCCCTCTCGGGCAGGTCTCCCCCGGCGATGAAGAGGAGCGGGATGCGCTGGTGGCTCGTCACCGTCCTGGGGGTGAGTACGGCATCGTCCCTCCCGTCCCATCCCTCTGTGTCTCTGCTTTCGGCTCCTCCAATGCTCCAGCCCATCCCAGCATCACCAGCCCAGAGCCACAACTGGGCACCCCAAAATCTTTCTCATCCGGAAACTTGCAGCCCCAGGGGATGCTCGCTTTGGGTCGAGGGTGTGTTTTTTTTTTTTTCCCCAAAAGTTCTTTCTCCTCCTTTTCTCTCCCTCCTTAAAGCTTCTTCCAGGGCAGGGGGTGATAGGGAACGTGCCTTCTCCATCACTGCTCCCCTCGGGGCCACGCTATTGTCCCACGTTCAGGAGATGCTCTTGGGATGAGCCCCAGGTACCATCACAGCATGGCAGGGTTGGAAGGGACCTCTGGAGATCATCCAGTCCAACCCCCTGCCAGAGCAGGGTCACCCAGAGCAGGTGGCACAGGAACGCGTCCAGGTGGGTTTGGAATGTCTCCAGAGACGGAGACTCCACCACCTCTCTGGGCAGCCTGTGCCAGGGCTCTGCCACCCTCACAGGAAAGAAGCTTTTCCTCGTGTTTAGATGGAACGCCCTGTTTCCCGGTTTGTGCCCGTTGCCCCTTGTTGTCCCGTCCCCAGGCACCACTGAGAAGAGTCTGGCCCCATCCTCTTGCCCCCCGCCCTTTAGCTCTTGCTGAGCATTGATGAGATCCCCTCTCGGTCTGCTCTTCTCCAGGCTGAACAGCCCCAGGGCTCTCAGCCTTTCCTCAGCACAGAGATGCTCCAGCCCCTCCGCATCTCCGCAGCCTCCGCTGGACTCTCTCCAGCAGTTCCCTGTCCTTCTGGAACCGGGGAGCCCAGAACTGGACCCAGTGCTCCAGCTGTGGCCTCCCCAGGGCAGAGCAGAGGGGGAGGATGACCTCCCTCCACCTGCTGGCCATGGTCTTCTTGATGCCCCCAGGAGACCATTGGCCTTCTTGGCCACAAGGGCACACTGCTGGCCCATGGTCATCCTGTTGCCCACCAGGACTCCCAGGTCCCTCTCTGCAGAGCTGCTCTCCAGCAGGTCAGCCCCAACCTGTCCTGGTGCGGGGGGTTGTTCCTCCCCAGGGGCAGGACCCTACACTTGCCCGTGTTGAGCTCCATCGGGTTCCTCTCCACCCAACTCTCCACCTGCCCAGGTCTGGCTGGATGGTGGCACGGCCTTCTGGTGTGTCACCCACCGCTCCCAGTTCTGTGTCACCAGCAAACGTGCTGAGGGTGCACTCTGTCCCCTCACCCAGGCCGTTGATGGAGACGATGGCTTTGCATCCACCACATTGCTGGCGATGGGTTTCCATCGGCCATGGTCCATGTGACAGTTCTGCATCCATCACGTCGCTTGCTCTCTGCTTCTCCCGCAGGTGCTGAGCGGACCCGGCGCAGGGGCCGGGAGCTGCGGTCCCCGGGAGCACGGGACGCCGGGATGCCCGCCCGGAGAGGAGCCCACGGGGGTAAGCCATGCCCACCCACGGTACATCCACCCCGGACCCAGTGCAGGGTCTGACCATCGCTCACTTCCCCTTCCCTCCGTGCAGGCGTGTGGCTCGGCGCAGGGCCCGGTGGGGACATGCCGAGCTTGTCCCCCCGGCACCTTCTCTCCGGGGGACGTATCCTGCTCCACTCACACCCACTGCCGGGCCAGGAACAGGATCCTGGTGGCACCCGGGACGGCGGTGACCGACAGCCACTGCGGAGCCTGCCTGCCGGGGTGAGCCCACCTCGGGGCGGGGGGGATGCTGCAGACCCCCAGCCCTGATGCCGCTCATGGGCCCTATCCTGACCCTCCCCTCCCACCCTGCAGGTTTTACAGCCCTGAAGGGGAGAGGGAGCCCCGGGGCCGGTGCCTGCCCTGTGCCACCGCTCCCCGCAGCACTCCGGGGTGCCCAGGTGGGTGCTTGGGCTGGAGGTGTCACCCATCGCGGGTCATGAAAGAGCTTGTGCCAGCGTTCGCCCTGGGGACGCCGCAGGATGTGTCCCCCTCAAGACCGGGGGTAACGTCCTGCTGGGATGTGGCATCTGAGATGGTCTCCACTCGTGACACGAGTGGTTTCTGCTTCATTGGGGGCCAACCCTGCAGTGGGGCTACTGGGGAAAATGGGATTTAATCCCAACAAAACCTCTTTCTGAGCCTGATCCAGTGCCTCCCCCCCAGGCCGGCGACGAACCCGCAGCCCCGAAACACTGGGCCGGCCGGCAGGGACCAACGGGACACGGGTGACCCTGATGGGTGAGGAAGAGGAGGAGGCAGCGGCGGCGGCGCAGGCGGCCCTGCTGACCATCGTCCCGGTCTTCTGCGCCATGGGATTGTTGGGCATCCTGGTCTGCAACCTGCTGAAGAAGAAGGGCTACCACTGCACCACCAGCAAGGACCCCCAGCCTGGGGGCACTGGTGAGCCTCCGTTGTGCCACCGGCACCTTCTGGTGATCCCGCGTCCATCCCACATCCAGCTCACCTCGCTCAGCCCATCCCTGTGTCTTCTGGTCCTCATTGTCCCAGGCATGCCCGCCCTTGGATGGGGGGGTGGGGGGGTTTATCCCCCATCACTGAGTCATCCCCCCCCCCCCCAACTTCTGCCTCCAGGTCCCAGCTCCATCTACCAGCTGGAGGACCCCAACGAGGACACCATCGGGGTGCTGGTGCGGTTGATCACTGAGAAGAAAGGTCAGGGGGGGCCTCTTGGGGTGGGGGGGTGATACAGACTGGACCCCTGTGACACCCCCCCGGTGTCCCCCCACCCATAGAAAACGCCGCGGCGCTGGAGGAGCTGCTGAAGGAGCATCAGGGCCAACAGGCGATGCCACCACCGGGTTGCACCCCCCCAAATAAGTAAGACCCCCCCCACGGCTGCACCGAGGACCCCCCCCAAGGTGGGACCAACCCCATGCTGATGGTATCTTCCCCCCTCGTTCCCAGGCTGCACCTCCTGCCTCAGTTTCCCCCCGCCTGCCGGCACCAGCAGCACCTCCACACCGTGCAGGGGCCGGCCCCGTGCGCCCGCTGCAGCCAGAAGAAGTGGCCCGAGGTGCTGCCATCCCTCAGTGCCACCAAGGTCCCCAAACCCGCAGGTCGCCCCGGTGAGGTCACCATCCTCTCTGTCGGCAGGTAAGTGGTGACCCCAACCCCCGGCGTGTCCCCCCTCTCCATGGGGGGGACAAGTTGATGTGATGCTCCCCCCCCCCCTCAACAGGTTTCGGGTGTCCCGGATTCCCGAGATGAGGAGCGAGATCGGGGGTGAACCCCTTCGTGGTCCCCTCCCCGCTGGTAGCGGGATGCGGCCATGGGATGGTTGAAAAGCACTGATGGCCCCCCCGAGGTGAGAAGGTGCAGAGGGAGGGTGGTGGGGAGCCGCTGTGGGGGGGTCCTTCCTGGGGAAAACTGGGACTGCTGGAGGGTGGAGTGTTAACTCTGAAACCTACTGAGGGCACCTGGTGATTTGTAAGGCTAGAGCAGCCCATCACCCCCAGACCTCTTCCAGCAGCTGGGGGGGGGGGGTGTGCTTAAAAAAAAAAAAAAAAAAAAAAAACAACAAAAAAACCCCCACAACTTCAAGAATTGAGCTCGAGGGGGTTTGGCGAGTTGTTCCCTCCCGCTTTTCCTCCCACCCACCACATTTAAGGTGCTCTAGGGGGTTGGGGAGTGGGTGCTGCTGGGGCTGCAGGGCTGGGTGCCGCTTTGGGGGGGCGGGGGCTGTGGGGGCATGGAGCTGGTGGCCCCTGCGCAGACACCCTGGGGTGCCCTGCGGCAGTGGGTGCCCCCGTCCCCTGCGTACCTGCCCGCTCGCATACAGCTACACCTATACACGCCCCTCGAGCACGCTAACGGCGCATACGCAAATGCCCGCCCAACCCTATACAACATATCTGCATACATTTGCATGTATAGTCACATGTCCGTATACGCACAAAAGGCTACGCATGTGTGTGTGTGCACTTATATATGCACGCACCGATAGCCCCCGCTATAGCCACGCATGAGCTGGGGGACAGCGAGGGGACAGCAAGGCAGGATGGGGTTGTGGGGGGGGCGTCACACGCCGCGGGGTGCTGCGGGCTCGTGGCAGGGCCTGGCACGGGGTGACACGGGCGGGAGGGGGCTGCTGGGTGACTCATGGGCAGCTGCAGGGGCGCACGTGCCCTCACACACCCCCACACCCCCCCCCCAACAGGCCACGCTGGCAGCCACAAGTACCCGTGCATGGAAATACGTATGCACACGCATGTAGAGATGCGCACACACTGCTGAACACGCGCACCCCCACCTCTGCACGCATGCACACACGTGCACATGCACCTATGTACGTGTATGCAGGCACACGCACATGCGAACACGCACCTGGTGCTCTATAAGTGTGTATACACGTGTGCGTGCACACACGCAGCCCTCCGCACACCTACACACACACACACACAAGCATGGACAAATGCACATAAATGCACGTGCAAACCCACCTCGGCATGTATACACGTATGTACGTGCACACGTACGTACGCAGTCCTGCGCCCGCGGAGCTCGACGAGCGTGCACACAGATGCGCACAACACCTGTTCGCGCACCGCTGCACACGCGAACGCGCATGGATGAACACGTGCGCATACAAACCCACCTCGGCATGTGCGCACGTGCACGTACGTACGCGTACACATGTGTGCAGTCACGTGCGCGCACGCAAACACACCCCCCGCTTGCACGTGGAGCTCTGTAAGCGTGCATACGTATGCGTGCGCACACGCATAGACACCTGCTTGGGCACTGCTGCACACGCACACGCACACCCACATCTGCACACACGTGTGCACATACACACGTTTGCAGCGACGCTTACATGCAAGCAGACCCACACCTGCGCCGGGGAGCTCCGTAAGTGTGCGCACACGGGCATGTGCACTGCACACACACAGGTGTGCACGTGTGTGCATGTTGACACACTGCCGCGCAAGCACATAGACATGCGCACGCGTGAGCATTTGCATACGGGGACCCAACTCTGCACACACACGCGTGCGCGCATGCGCACACACGTAGAGTTGCACGTGGGTGCAGACACACACGCGCGCGCATACGGGGCTTTAGAAGTGTGTCCACACACGCACCCCTTCACACGCATATAACACGCATAAATGCAAATGCACACACTCCCCGCACATGTACATTCATATGTACAAGCACACCCATGTACGCAGTCCTGCACGCGCGCACGTGGAGCTCTGTAAGTGTTCGCACGACACCTGTTCGCACCCCGCTGCACACGCGAACACATGCATGAACATGTGCCCATGCAACCCCCCCCCGCACACACAGGTGTGCACGTATGTACATGCACACACAGGCGTGTGCAGTCACACAGGTGCAAACACACCCCCGCCTGCACAGGGAGCTCTGTAAGCGTGCGCACACACACGCACATGGCACCCGTCCACACGCGGCACCCGTCCACACGCGGCTGCATGCGCGACCGTGCGCAAACACGTGTATAAACGCACGTGAATAACCCCCTGCACCAGGACAGGTTGGGGCTGACCTGCTGGGGAGCAGCTCTGTGGAAAGAGACCTGGGAGTCCTGGTGGGCAACAGGATGACCATGGGCCAGCAATGGGCCCTGGTGGCCAAGAAGGCCAATGGTCTCCTGGGGGGCATCAAGAAGACCGTGGCCAGCAGGTGGAGGGAGGTCATCCTCCCCCTCTGCTCTGCCCTGGGGAGGCCACAGCTGGAGCACTGGGTCCAGTTCTGGGCTCCCCGGTTCCAGAAGGACAGGGAACTGCTGGAGAGGGGACAGCAAAGGGCTATGGAGATGCTGAGGGGACTGGAACACCTCTCTGATGGAGAAAGGCTGAGGGATTTGGGTCTCTTCAGTCTGGAAAAAAGACGACTGAGGGGGGATCTTATCAACGCTTAGAAATACTGAAAGGGGGGGTGTCAGGAGGATGGGGCCAGGCGCTTCTCAGTGGTGCCCAGTGACAGGACAAGGGGTAACAGGTACAAACTTGACCATAGGAAGTTCCACCTAAACATGAGGAGGAACTTCTTTCCTGTGAGGGAGGCAGAGCCCTGGCACAGGCTGCCCAGAGAGGTGGTGGAGTCTCCGTCTCTGGAGACATTCCAAACCCACCTGGACGCGTTCCTGTGCCACCTGCTCTGGGTGACCCTGCTCTGGCAGGCGGTTGGACTGGATGGTCTCCAGAGGTCCCTTCCAGCCCTATGAGTCTATGACATGCAAGCCCATCTCTGTCCCAGAGCCACGGCAGCTGCCTGCCCTGCCTTCACCTCTGCCCAGCTGAGCCCGCCCAGCGCGTGACAGCGATGGTCAGTGCCGACTGCAGCCCCCCAGCACCCTCAGGGGCCATCGCAGACACCGTGTCCCCTCCAGCTCCCATCACCCCGGGCTGTCCCCAACCATTTGGGGACACCTTGGCCTTGCTTAGCCTGCGGCCGAATCCTGCAGGGGCTCAGTGTCCTTATGGGGGGCCTGGACCAGCTGCAGCAGGTGGGGACACCTGGGGGTGTGGGGACAACCTGGGTGGCTGCCCTTAGCAGGAGGAGTTGTCCCCTCCAACATGGGATGTCCCTGGGTAGTGACAGCCACCGTGGAACTTAGCCCAGGGAGTGACACTGAGTGGCTCCTGCCACCTTGGGTGGTGCAGAGGGTCCAATCCAGCCTCACCCAGAGATGTGGCCCATCCCTTGTCCTCCACAGCTGGCATCTGGCCTGGGGGCTGCCTCGGGGGGGCGGTGACACCCACAAAGACCCCATGGGCAGGATGAAGGACATTGGGGACCACATGAAAGCCAGTCCCACTTAGTGCCATGAAGCTCTAGAGGTGGCAGCTTGGCTTCTGCTCCTGCCACCAAGGTGTCCACCGGCAGCACAGCAAATCCAACGTCTTGACCAACTGGTGAGAAGGATTCCCCATCCCCGAGGTCCAGCGGTGGCCTGATGGAGAGCATCTCCAGGAGCTGCGACACCAGAGCACAGCTCCATCAGAGGCATCATGCAACAGAGGATGTCATGCAGTCAGGATGCCATTCCATGCTCACCTTCTGGGTCTGTTGAACTGAAGCCTCTCCAGGAACATCATAAGCTCTTGATTTCCCTCCATCGCCACGTGCCAGCACTCAACATCACAGTCTAATGATGGTCTCTGGATCATGGGACAACTTCCACCTTACCAACAACCCAAATGGGGCATGGGTTGCTCTGGCCAAAGCTGGTTTCCTGCATCCACATCTCCTCTCTCCAAAGTCTCAGTCATCCCAGAAGACCATGGCGGTGATGCTCTGCTCGCCATGAAGATCACACACTCCGCTTCCCGTCGGAGCTGTTTGTATAGGATCACGTTGGCTTGGCCATGTCGAGGTCAATGGGACAACCCACTCAAGGTTGGGTTGGAGACCCTCAAGCTCCACCACCAACCTAAAAACGGGTTTATGGCCGGTCCCGTTCACTTCTCCACCACATCACCGCGCCAAAAAACCAACCACCAAACCCTCTCGGGCTCTTTTATTTATTTTTTTTTTTTTTGGAAACATTTTAATAGTTATCGAATGTTCTACATCTTACAGTAAATATCATACAGTTACAAACTCTTGGCTGAAATCTGTCAGGGAGATCACGACCTGATCTTCAGAACCAAAACCAGAACAGAAAACAAACTGGGGAGGGGGCAGAGAAAAAACCCAAATTTACGCTTCAGATGGACAAACCGAGGCTGTGGGGCTTTCCAGGGCATCAGTTCAAGGCCATGTTGCCTACACACCTTGGAGACTTAAGACTTGGAAGACATGGTTACTCTTGGGTTTTAATTTTTTTTTTTTTTCTTATTTTTTTGTATTTATTTTTGCTTAAGAGGTCCAATAATATTTGAAAAAACCCAGCTGGCCTGGCCGTCGAAATGAATTAAAAAAATTAATTACGGAGAAAGATGGGGGGGGGAACCCGGTGGGGATGGGTGCTATGGGGATGGGAGGGTTTGGGTGCGATCCTGCACCCTTGCTGTCTCCTTTTCCCTGTGCTTCCCACTGCCTGCTGACCCTGCGGATCGCTCCCTCATCCTGAACCCCCTTCGCCCCAGGAAAAACCCAGCCCCCACCCCCACCTCCACCACCACCTCAGTCCCAGCCCTTGCAGGAAGATGCAGCCTTGCTGCAAGTGGCCGCGTTGCAACAGGATTTTTTTTCCCTACAAACAGCACAAGTGAGCATTTCCAACCGGGAATTGCTGCCGCTCAACCACATATTTTTGCTATTCCTGCTTTGCAAACATCCCTGTAACAGGTTATTTTACCCGGTTACTAAGGAATCTGTAAGTGCCACGGTGCAACACACCAGAAAAACACCTTTTCCAAGCTCTCCTTCCTCCCAAGCTCCATAACAAGGCTTTATTTTCCATTTTCTCCCTATGGGAATGCCAGCACACAGCAGAGAAAATATCCAGAGCCTGATCCTGCCGACAGCCCAGCGCTGATGGCAAAGCAAAGGGAAGATGGGCAGAGGGTCACCACGTTTTGGGGATGATAGATGCTCAGAGGGCCTGAAAAAATTGACAATTAAAAAAAAAAAAAACCAAAACCAACCCCAAAACCTGGATTTATGGGAATCCAGCGGCTCTTATTGCTATTGTCGGGTGGTTGGGTTTTCCTATCAAAAATAAACCCCCAAATGTGGTTTTTCTGCCGGTCTCACACCCTCCGGCCGGGTACCACATCATCCCATATCCCCTGCGGGGCTGCATCCGCCGGGATGCAGGAGGGGAGGGAGGAGATGGCAGAGAGGAGGGAGTCTCTCCGGGAAGGACCGGATTCAGCAGGACGGCTGGGCGAAAAACCTGATACCCTGAAAACATCCATCATTAAAACAAGCCCCCCCGCCCCGAAATAACACTTTGTGGTAATTACATCTTGAAACTGCAAAAAGCTGGACTGGGTTATTATCATTCCTAAAAATACCGGAGCAAATCCTCGCCCGGAGGCTTCAGCCGCTTGGAGGCGTGATGGGGACAGGCTCCAAGGGGCTCATGTGGATTGGGGGGCCGCCACCACTATTAATATGCCTTCCCTCCCCCCCCTCAAATCTCATGTTTTAAAGCAAAGGTAACAGCAGGGACGAGTTAATGGCCGTAACAGCGGTTTGAGAGTTATTTTCCTTCCTCTTTAGCTGGAATTTTAATCTCAGAGACACTGGTGCCGCCCTGCTAAGGGTGGTTTAACCCTTCCTGCTCTTCCCTGCTAACGCCCCGTGGGATCCTTCACCGCGGGAAACCCTTTTCCTTCACTAACGTGGGCAAAGCTTTGTTGGAATGAAATATTTGAGAAACTGGTGGCTCTCATCAGTGTGCCCCCCAACCAAGGGAGTCCCCCACTGGGCTGCGACCGCCCTAGAATCTTCACTTAAGCCACGACTTGGCCAAGGAAAGGGCTTGGGATCATGGGAGCTTTCCCCCCATCCTTCTATCTAGCTGAAAAACCACGTCCCTCCATGGGGAAGGGCACAGGGCTGCAGGTCACCTCTGACATGAGCCAGGGGGCATCAAGCTACGTGGTGGCAGGGAGTATCTCCCCACCACCACGGCCCCATGAAGCCACCTTGGGAAGGAGCTACCCAAGCCTGGAGCCATGTGGTGGCCCTGGAGCCATGCAGTGGTCCAAGCCTAAACCCAACACCAGTGGCCAAATGTGCTCATCAAAGCCTCTCACCCAACAGACGGCGACTATTTCACCTCTTCACACCCTGGTTGAGTTAATGAGTATTTCTGCCTGGGCATAACGGGATGAGGAACATCGGATCTACTACTAATCCAAACGAAGGAATTAAAAGTAAACCGCCCCACGTCACGTTTCATTAGCGATAACACTGGGTGATCCTCCGTGCTCAGCTCCTGGAGCTTTCTACCCCACCTTTAGTGTTTTCTTTCCTTTCCGGAGAAAGCCTAGCATCTCCTTCCTAGCCATGGGCCAAAATTTTAGCAATCGTTCCTAATGCAGTTAAGGGTGAAGGGTGCTTAGGCCAGTGGTAGGACGGTGTCTGCTGGCGGAGCTCTGCTGGGAAAGGTCCTCCTCTGCAGAGCCCGGGCTGTGATAATGAAGCTTGCTGGCCCCTGCAAGTCGTAGTGCCTTTACATTAGAGCTTACTCTATTCTATTTGTTTTAATGCTGATACGTAACGTGAAGTCAACAGTGAGAGCAAAAAAAGGATATTTGAGAGGTCTTCAAATCCTGTGCTTTATTGGGCATTTTGGTTTTTTTTTGGCCCAGGCTTAACTGTAGCTTGCTACAAACAGGGGAGGGATGATGTAGCATCGTTATTTCCAAACGTCTCTTTACATGCTAACCCTTGGCTTTGCCAAGTTTGATGGGGCAACCCTCTGATTATTTCGTCTTTTTCTTTTTTTTCTTCTCTTTTTCTTTTATACAAACTCAAAGTGCAAGCCAAAGTACTACACGGGAGAAATCCACCTTCCCCACCCCACAGCACTGGTGTTCGGTCTTCACCCACTTTGTTCCCCATGAGGCTGGGAAGGTCAACCAGAGCTTTGCTAGATGTCCTTTAAAACCAGCAGAACCAACAAAACAACCCTGAAACAGAAGCGTTGGTGCCAACACCTGACCTGACAAACAACCTGGGACCAATCAGCGGTCGAAAAAGTCCTCTTGGGACCCTAAGCTTGTTTCTCCCCATCTGGACCATGCTTATGGGAAGGAGCTCCAGTAGCTCCTCCCAATGTCAGCAGAAGCCAAGCTGGGAGACATCACCAAGAGCAAGGTCTCACCCAGGTGCCAACAACCTGTCACCTTGATCTTCTGAAAGACCCTCCTGTCTGACCTCTACAGGAGGTGTCAAGGTGTCCTGGTCAAGGTGACCCTCCAGAGTTGGTCCTCACTGTCCTCACCTCCATCTGGAGAGGTGATCCAGGCATGACCAAAGCAGGGCAACAAGCAGAGACATCTGGGCGTTGACTCAGCACCACACATGGGTTGGAAATCCACACCAAGCAGCACCAGGAGGGACTCCCACCCACATGTCTCCTAACCTGACCTCTTTAAAGGCTCTGGATTTGGCCCGCTGTGATGACCTCGGAGCCCAGGAGACATGAGAGTTGCAAACATCTCTGTGTGAATGCAACTCCTTTGGCACGCTTGAGGGAAAAATCGAAACCCAACGATGTTTTTTCTCTTAGGGAAAAAAAAATAAGAAAAAAACCTTGTTTCTATGCTGGGTTTAGGGATAAGGACTTTAAAATAACTCAAACTGGCCGCAAGCGTTGTCTGTCAATATGAACACTCTCATTGCTGCCCTTGAGACAACTTATTGCTCTACCTGGACACCCCGAGGTGGGATGTCACTGGCTGTGGTTGGCTTCACGTCCTCAAAACGTCCCAAAAACCCCCGAAACAACCCCAAAACCCACAGCCTCTGCATGCCCATTGTCTCCCAGACTGGTCCACGTCAACCGTGGATCACCTTCCTTGCTCTTGTCTTTTCTCAGGTGCCTTCCTCGAGGAAGGTGACATGTTTATTGCTATTGCTTCCTCTTCCCCCTGCTTCTCCATGCTCACCAAGCAGAGCAGCTGGACATCATCCCCCTCTCCAGCCTTCCTCTACATTTCCAGGATTTGTGCCTGGATGAACGTTTCTCCTGAGCCTCCAAGCCCGCTGTAACCCAAAGAACGGAGCGCCACCTTAATCACCATGCAGGCATCATGGTTTGGTCTCAGCCCTGCTGATGATGTGGGTGCAAGGTGAAGCCACCTGTCCTTCCCCCTCGTCCTGCCTCAGAGACTCTTCTCCATCAACCAGCCGCCCTCTTTCCCCACACCACCAGACTCTGGAGAAGCTCTTCAGAACAACCCCTGGACCTGGAGAAGCTCTTCAGATCAACTCTTGGACCTGGAGAAGCTCTTCAGACCAATCCTTGGACCTGGAGAAGCTTTTCAGACTAACCCCTGGACCTGGAGAAGCTCTTCAGACCAACCCTTGGACGTCTCCTTGCTTTCTTCACCAGCCGCCCAGCACATCTCTGCCTGCAAACGGTTGCATGCAAGGAAGGAGCTGCCTTCTCCCTCGCACAGCCCCAGGACGTGGCTGACGGGGAGCATATCGTTTTCCCAAAAGGTGCGAGATGCTACCAGGGCACGCGTCTCTCCGCTGCTCTCTTCCCATCACGCAAGGTCCGTTTGCCCAGTTGGAAACAGCAGACCAAAGACCCGATGGTGACCAGTCCTCCTACTTCCTAAGACAAGTGTGTTACGTCGCTAATTATATTTATATTCTCTTACTCCTACAAAAGAAGGGATGAGTTCAGAATTCCACTGCAGATAATGCATGTATAATCTATCACGACAGCTATCTGGAAGACACCAATTTTCTTGTAATATGTTATGGAAGATTAAATAATTTATATTATCCAACTAAAAATACCCAAACCAAATTGGAATAAGCCTGCCTACCAGCGCTGTGCTTTTCACATAGTACCCTGAACATCGACCACTCTTACTAGCCAAAGAAAATCTAGGCTCTCGTCAACAACAACGACAACAGAAAAAAATAACGAAAAGAACCCAAACGAACAAGAAGTGGGGGATCTTTGCACCACTCAGCTGGGCAATGCTGGAAAAGTGAATATTCTGAGCTTTCAAATGATAGGACCAAAGAGAGAACTTTACTATTGCTCAGTGTCAGTATGTGTGTTACACAATTTATGTGGGTTGGGGAGGAGGAAGGAGGAGAGGAAAAAAAAAAAAAAAAAAAAAGAGGCAGAAGATTAGAAAAAGCAGCTTTTACAAAAACCACTAAAGAATGCATAAAGTGACCCTTGCACTTTTTTTTTTTTTCTTTTGTTCTTGCAAACAGACGAGGTGCTGCAGTACAGCCGCCACAGCACCGATGTAAGACTTGTGTAGTTGCATACAATGTTTGACTCCGGATCTGGAAGAGAGCATAGAGATTAAAAATAAGGCGTTAGAAGCAAGCGGCGCAGGATCAGACCAGGCTGTTCTCTCCTCTGCGCCACGTATAGTCGATGTATACGGGATTAAACCATCCCTCACACCGCTCTATGGGCAATTGAGAAGTTCAACACGAGCAGGCGATGAGCACTGGCAGCCCAGAAACGCCCCCGCAGCCTGGGCTGCATCCCCAGCAGCGTGGGCAGCAGGGCGAGGGGGGGGATTCTGCCCCTCTGCTCTGCTCTGGTGAGACCCCACCTGGAGCATTGCATCCAGCTCTGGAGTCCTCAGCACAAGAAGGACATGGACCTGTTGGAGCGGGGCCAGAGGAGGCCCCGGAGATGCTGGGAGGGCTGGAGTCCCTCTCTGTGAGGACAGGCTGAGAGAGCTGGGGGTGTTCAGCCTGGAGAAGAGAAGGCTCCGCGGAGACCTTATAGCAGCCTTCCAGTCCCTAAAGGGGCCTACAGGAAGGATGGGGAGGGACTCTTTATCAGGGAGTGTAACGATAGGACACGGGGTAACGACCTCAAACTGCAAGAGAGGAGATTTAGATTGGATCTCAGGCAGAAATTCTTGGCTGTGAGGGCGGTGAGCCCCTGGCCCAGGTTGCCCAGAGAAGCTGTGGCTGCCCCATCCCTGGAGGGGTTCAAGGCCAGGTTGGACAGGGCTTGGAGCAACCTGGTCTGGTGGGAGGTGTCCCTGCCCAGGGCAGGGGGGTGGAACTGGATGATCTTCAGAGTCCCTTCCAACCCGAAGCATTCTGTGATTCTGTGCAATTTCTTGGGCACAGAGCTGAGAAAACAGCAGCTCGCCGGTGATATCCAATCCGACAGGATTAAAAATATGCAGATGGGATGCTCTCTGCTAATTGCACAACAATTTGTCATGGGCAAGATTAGCCCAGCATCATGTATGCAGCAAGGAGAGATTTCAGATAACCCCCCGGGCTGGATGGGATCTCGGCTGCCTCCCCGTGCAGCGTCGTGTGTTCCCATCAGCCGCGCTGCCCGTTAATTGGGCATGATGGACCAAGGGCTCCAGAAAGACACGGAGGCCGTTTAAACAACCAGCTGGGATTTCTGGGATTCTGAGCAGGACACGAACCTGCAGGCAGTTGCAGGCATCTGCACGCAACCCCGGAGCTAATGAACAGTATGATCTCCCAGCACGTTTTAGCAGGAAAAAAAAAACATATTCAAGTGACATGAAAGCTGGGGAGGGACTCTTGATCGGGGAGTGGAGCCACAGGACAAGGGATAATGGTTTTAAACTGGAAGAGGGGAGGTTTAGATGAGATCTCGGGCAGAAATTCTTTGCTGTGAGGGGGGTGAGCCCCTGGCCCAGGTTGCCCAGAGAAGCTGTGGCTGCCCCATCCCTGGAGGGGTTCAAGGCCAGGTTGGACGGGGCTTGGAGCAAGCTGGGCTGGTGGGAGGTGTCCCTGCCCAGGGCAGAGGGTGGGACTGGATGGTCTTTAAGGTCCCTTCCAACCTGAACCATTCCCTGTGATTCTATGAAAGAGTGTGATGCATCCAAAACCTTCAAGCATGAAAACTTCTACTCTCCAGTGTCCGACTGCACTCCGAGTGACTTTAAGCCACTGAGGTCACCGGTGAAGCCTTGCATGCACCGAGAAGCAAGATGTAAGGTCAAGGGATGCCGCGCTCTGCTAACGCCCTCCGTAGCCCCAGGACAGCAGGCCATGCCGCTCTCCCTGCTGGGAAGCGGTGCCAAATGGCTCCCGCGGAGTCAAAACATTGCCCGGACAAAGGGATTCAGCAGCTTTGGAGGAAGGAGAGAAGCGATGGCGGCGCTCGGTGGCTAATTGACAAGGGCAAGAGCAGGACCCGCAAAGGCAGCACTTACATGAATTGGCCAGTGGGTTTACCAGTGTGGAGGTACGTAGCTGTAGGTGGGGGTTCCTTGAGCCCTGTACGTTGGCACGGAAACTGGATGTGCTCCGATGGCGGTGTGTTGTGGGGTGGTCAACAAGGTTCCTGCAACGGCACGGAGAAATATTTAGCAAGGAGGAGAGCTTCAGGGGAGCGGTACCCCTAGGGTTTGGTGCTGCAGACCGCATCCGAGGGGCAGGCACAGCATCAGCTGCCTTTTTTGTCTTCTTCAATTCTCCCAAATATTATTCTGCCCGTGAGACCTGGATCGAAGGCGTTTGACTCATGCGATTCCATGAACAGAATAAACCCACCTGAAGCTCCAGCATCTTTTCCATGCTATTTTCTGCCCTCAACTCACCTTTTTCCCATTTTCCTTGTCCCTAAAGACGAGCAGCAGAACCAGCAGCAGAACCAGCCACTAACCTGCTGACATCTTCCACCTGCTGAAGGCACCGGGCGAAATTGCAGCAGCAGATCACTGCAGCAATCTGAAACACTTAAGGACCAAACTGGAAGGGATGAGGGTTGCAAAAGGAGATGAGAAAAAAACCCGGACCACGCCGGGAAAATTAAGATGAGCTTTGCTGCTCCTCTCCCGAGGGCAGCGGAGCTCTTTTGCTTCATTTAAACCCGCCGAGAGCCTTGGGATGCAGCAGAAGGAGTGATCCTCTCCCGGCCACGAAGCAGCAGGACTTGCCCGGTGCAGCTTCTTTTCTTTTCGTCTGCAGCTGATACGCAGAGGGATTTTAGGCGAGGATTTGCACGGTGCCTTCAGCAGACGTGGGGAGGGAGAATACTGCCCCAAACCACTCTGTTCTGAGCACAACTGGGCGCTCAGAGCAACTGTACGCTGAATTTCTTGGTATCTCCCTACAAATGCTACTAACTAAATTTTAAGATATCCCACGTGCATTAATTACATCTCTCCACTTCTCAGTATAAGCAACAATAAATCTCTCGCTGAGTGGTTCTTGTCATACCCAGGCTGCAATATCTCCGCTTGTAACAGGCACTGCGAACCATAACAGAGTCTTATTTCACAGCTAACCCAGATGCATTTCTTGGCATAATTCAACCCACGATCCTAAGAATTGTTAATGAGAGAAATAGAGGCTTTGGAAAAAATACAACCCGCCCATATCCTTACTTAATGTGCTTTCGTTTAATGGCAGCATGAAGCCTTCCCGCACAAAAAATGCAGAGGATTTGGGATACATAAACCAAAGTTAATGTTCATTTGGCCCAATATATGCAGTAAGACCATAAGTATCCTAGAAAAGGAATTTGAGGGTAGAAACACAAGAGTAGTTGAAGAACAAATTTGGGTATTCCTCTACTTAGGAATAACTTAGGACAAGAGGAAATGGCCTCAAGTTGCGCCAGGGGAGGTTTAGATTAGGTATTAGGAAAAATTTCTACATCAAAAGGGTTGTCAAGCATTGGACCAGGCTGCCCAGGGCAGTGGTGGAGTCGCCATCCCTGGAGGGATTTAAAAGCCGGGCAGACGTGGTGCTGAGGGACATGGGGTAGTGGTAACTTGTCAGTGTTGGACTGGACAGATGGCTGGACTCGACGATCCAAAAGGTCTCTTCCAACCTAGGCAGTTTTATGATTCTGTGATTCTACTTACAGAACAGGCAGAGGAAAATAATATATTTAAGGAATATATTTAAGGATGTAAGTGTATCCCTTTAGAGTGAGCCAAACAAAAGGTCTCCTCTGCTACCTTAAAAACCGAGTTAGATCAGTATCAGGAGCAAATTAATTGATTTTTTTTTTGCCTGCAAAGGGTGGTAAGCAGCCAGCAAAACCAGCAGGAGAAACTGCAATTAGCTGTGTGCGTGGCAATTCTGCAAGCTGCAAGGACGTGGGATGCACAGAGGGCTTTTCATCCAGGACACATCTCCTGCTCAGGCGGTTTGGATACATCCCAGCCGAGAGATGAAACTGGGGCTCAGACCACGGCAAGGTTTTCCTTCTTACCTGCTGACATTGCCATGGTGGTCCCAGCGACCATCCCCATGGCCACACCGTTGGTCCTGGGCGCAGCGACCGGGGCCGGATAGATGGCCGATGGGATGCTGTTGGGCTGAACCACGGTGGTGTGATGGATAACGTGAGGCTGGGCCGCGTACACTGGCTGGGTATAATAAGCTCCCTGTTTGAGAAAGAGAAAAAAAACCCCATCATTGTCTTTGTCATTCGATTGAAAGCACAAGCCCAAGCAGTGACTTGAAGCCTGGTATTTTATTTCGAGGCCATCACCAGCTCTGTGTGCAGGGGGTGTCAGCGCGGTGACACAGACCGTGCTGTCAGCAAGGAGTTAGAGCAGCTGCGGCTGCAGATCCTGCTACGGAGAGAGCAGTGATGCTCTTGGGGACGATCCTGCGCAGCCCCACACCTACCCCCCGCACCAGATGGGACACAGGAGGTTCCCAAACCCAGCCTGCATCAGGAGCCCGGAGCAGCTCTGCTGTGACAGTCCTTCACTTGGAGATTTCAAGCCCTCAGCTCCTCCAGATGTGTTGCAGAATCAACATTAAGACACGCAGGTGTCACACGTAGCTGCTGGTACAAAGAGCTGCCCATGGGACATCATTCCAAGTCATATGAGGAGAGGCTCCAAGTCATATGAGGAGAGGCTGAGGGAGCTGGGCACGTTTAGCTTGGAGAAGAGGAGGCTGAGGGGAGACCTCATTGCCCTCCACAACTCCCTGAAAGGAGGTTGGAGAGAGGTGGGTGTTGGCCTCTTCTCCCAGGTGAATAATGACAGGACCAGAGGAAATGGTCTGAAGCTGCGGCAGGGGAGGTTTAGATTAGACATTAGGAAGAATTACTTCACTGAAAGAGTGGTCAGGCACTGGAACAGCCTGCCCAGGGAGATGGTGGAGTCACCATCCCTAGAGGTGTTTAAGAAACGTCTAAATGTGGCACTTCAGGGCATGCTCTAGTGGCAGAGATTGTAGGGGTTTGGGGTTTTTGGGTGTGTGTATGGTTGGACTCGATGATCTCAAAGGTCCTTTCCAACCATGAAGATTCTATGATTCTGTGATTCAAGCGCTGCCAAAGGGCTGGTCCTTCCCATGAGCAAACTCCTGTGCCTGAAGATCTGGACAAGCAAGGATGAAGCTGAACTGGGGACATGTGGGATGGTCCCCGGGATGGACATAGGCAACAGGACTGGGAGGAGGATCAGTGTCATGGGTCGGAGAGTCAGCTTGTCAAGGACAAACCGTGCTACCTCCATTTGGTGGGATGAAATGGGGCCTGGACGCAAAAACCTTCAGCTGTCAGCAGAAAATGAACAAGAGATGGAAGAAAAGGAGAAGCCATGGCTTTCGGCTGATCCCAAGGCAGTTGCCTTGGTCCGGGACGCGTGTCATCTTCTTGGGTTTCCAATGGGAGACAGAGGGGCTGTGAAATCCAGGCTGCCGAGACCCATGGGGTTTTTAAAAAAGGGCGGAAGGATGGCTGGGAATAAAAGGAAGGAGCCAACAGAAAAAAGGTCCACATCCAAAATAATGAAGGGCCTGAAACATGAGAAGTGCAAGGGAGGGAACTGCTGTTCCCAGGACAGGAAGGGACATCGCCAGTACCTGCAAAGCAGGGATGGTCAGAAAGGTTAGAGGATTTAAAACAACAAAGGGAGATTGTATCGCGTGTTAGTGCAAGCCATTAGAGAACCTCTGAAGGTACGGGTTAAGGGGAGAAGGAGATGCAGGGGAACTATTAAATTACTTCTTTCTTTCAGGAGCTGCAAAGGTTGATAGGACAAATTGCAGATGCTGAAAGGCACTTCCTTGGGGAAGAAGAAGGACGTGCTAAGATAAATTAGGCTCATGAAGAAAAGGTGACTGAGAAATCAGCTGTGGAGAAGGAACATCCCAGGCGGTGAGCGCTGCAAGCACAACGTGCTGAAAGGACCTACCAAAGCACCTCCTTCTCGACGTCATTCCCTTCCACGCTGTTGAAGCTCTTATTTGCCAGTCCCTGGGAAGCAGAGATGGAGAAACAGCATCTGCAAGCCCTGCTCCATCTCAGGCTTGCTGGTAGGCACTGGTAGTGGATGCCAACCTCCCGCTGCAGCCGGGATCGGAGAGGAACTAGTAGGCAGGGATGGGTTTGGTCCCCAGCAGTTTGAGTTAATGGAAGGAGAGGTGACAGTGGACAAAACTGGCAAGAGGAGATGCTCCAGTCTCAGCAAGGCATGGAGAAACCACCCCATGAGGTTGTAGGAACTGCAGAAGTTATTTGACATTAAAGAGGAGGGGGAAAGCTAGGGAAGCTGTAGGGCTAGATTTGTCTGAGGAGCTCGCGATCTTCACTGGGAAGGGGCATCAAGGTGACTTTCAGAGGACATCTGCCCTAAATTGCATCCCTGTGGAGGATCTTGGCCCCAGCAAATAGCTGGAGGCGGTGGCAATGCAGAAGCAGAGAAGATGGTACTTGAAATCCATCCAGGTGCTCGGGGAGGAGCTCCTCCATGAGGACACGGATCTGGGTCATGCCTGAAGTAGCTTGTACTGGTGAAGATGACACAGCAGCTTTCCCATGTGAGGTGGCAGGAGGGTGATGCAAGTTGAGTGAGATGCCAACAGCCACCAGCAAGTCGACCTTGTGGTGCCCCAAACTTATTTGTGGCCCTGGGGAAGAGCAACGTTGAGAGCTGAGGAGGGTGGGGAGAGGTGGGTGCAGGGACCATCCTGGAGCCAGTGAGCCCTAGCAGTCAGGTGTGTGATTTTGGAGGAAGGGACCCATTTCCCAACCTGGCCGAGGTACAAGATGCCACTGCGTTGACTCCGCTGCACACCGACAAGTGTGCAAGACCACATCTCATCCAGAGGATCCAATGGAGGAGGCAGGAGACCCCAGCATCCCAGAGACCCACCAACCCCCAGCACGTGCAACTCCATCCCACCAGGACATGGGTGCTTAGCCCCTGACGGCCAAGGAACCTCAGCTGCATCTACATGCCGTTGAGCGAGGCAGTGAGCTGCAGCGGTGGCCGGCGAGGTACCTACCTGGGTGTACAGGTTCTGCTGTGGATAGGCACTTCTGATGGGGTACATAGCAGTTTGGTACGGATTTGGAGACGGCGAGTAGGGAGGAGGTGCGTTGTTACTCTGGGTTGGTGGGACCTTGTAGGGAGTCCCTGCAGTGTACCCTGGTGAAGACAAGAGTAGTCCAAGTTAGGGTGAGCGTTTAGAGCTGCAGAGCTGGTCCATCCAGCACACGAGCAACCCAAGCTGCTGTTCATGGTGCGCCAGCTGCTCGCTGAGCATCACTCAGCATGGACGAGATGTACCAAGATGAACCAGCATCTACTGACGTCCCAGGAAGCCCACCAAGCCAAGACATGAAGGTCCAGCATCCAGCCCCTGGCTAATTGATCACATCGGCCGGGCCTGCATTCTCCACCCAGCCCAGCAGCAGCTCTTTCCACGCTGCCTACACCGGGCCAAAGAGCTGATGAACATTCCCAATGGTCAAAGCATGACTTGATGGGACTCAACCAGCACTTAAATCACCTAAGACAGCACTATCCCCACACCTACTTACCCATCTCTACACAGCTACTTGTAGAGAATAATGTTTTTCCTTCTCTCCTCCCCACATTTTTGTCCTTTCACCCTTTTTTGCTCGGGGTGTGATGAGCAAAACCGGAATTTAATTGCTGGGGGATCTAATTTCACGGCACCGTATTGCTGTCCCCTGCCTATATCCCCAGGCAATGACCAGAAAAGCAGCAACACCGATGGTTCAAACCTTCATATTAATAGGTGAAAATGACGGATGTCTTGAAGTGTGTCATCAAGGTGGACAGTGCCGAGCAGTTTCACCTCCTGCAAAGGAGGGTGGTGACCATCAGCTCGCCTTGCAGGTGGGAGAGGCAACTCCACACGATGCTCAAGCACCTTTATACCTGTCCCGTTTGCTGCAGGCTATTTGCATTAGCGACAAAAGCAGGAAATCTGCTTTACTGCCATTGAGAAAAGCCATTTTCTCTGCTCCGTAAACATGCACGGCAGGCTACGAGCAAGGTGGGAGGAGCAGGCTTGGGAGGGCAGTGGTTGGGCAGCCAGGGAAATATCCCTTGCAATATTTTCAGCTTTGTGATCCTGAGACAGCAGATTGCAGCAATTTTTGTCTTCTGTTAGGATGCAAGGAAAAGAAAATGGACTTCAGCATCTCCCAGTCTTCCCCAGAACCCCCCCAGCATCCCAACAGCCCGTTTTAGCTGGAGCATCCAAGTCCCAGATGATTTACACTTTATCGAAGGTCTAAAGAAACCTTATCTTGCAGCATTTAGGAGATGGTGAGTATATGGGGAACAAAATAAAATGAAGGATACTTTCCAAAACGTGGAAATTTGTCCCAAAAAATAAACCTCACCTAACAACAAATAACTTAAAGGATAATGCGATATCAGCTGACGTGATATGGCTGTGGGTGTCACTTTGGGTTTTTGCTACTATTTGCATTAAGTTCTGAGCTGTCTGGTGCTTATAAAATTATATTTGCCTTCCAGGAAGACCCAGTGGTAGCAGCTCAAGATCCTCTAATGCAAGTCTGATCACATTTGTCTGTTTTTTTAAAGGATTTCCCTGGAGTGAGGACATCCCGTAAGGATCTCCGTTCTTCTGCTTCCTTTCAAGGTACCCTCCGACCTGTTGGCTTGTGATGAACATGGCGTTGACCCTCATACTCTCCACCAGTTTTGCTCTCCAAAACAAAGGGGTGGCTTTAAGCAGGTCCACCATAACGCTGCAAAATCCAATTATTATTACCCAGCCGTGAAGTACCGTAAGACCTCATGGCAAGTAGAGCATCTAAAGAAGGTGCCACCTGCCCTGAGGATGGGATGTCCCTGCACCAAGGATACACGGCACCTGAATTCTCAACCTTTAGAGGCATTTCCAAGGAAGGTTCTATGAAATTGTCCCTGAAACATTATTACTTAAGAGCTGAATTGGGGAAAATCCTCAAGAATACCTGAAGTTGTGTTTTAAGGGTTTGGGTTTTTTTAAGGGTAGACTAAAAGCTGAGCTGCTGCCATGACACACCTTGGACTGCATCAAGTGTGCCATGGAGGCATCAAGGTGCTGGTCACAGCTCTATGAATGGTTAAAATAAATGGAAATGGTAAAAAATCTGCTCGCACGAGCAAGGAAAAGCACGTGGGCTGGGATTACTGGTGGGAAATGGTAGCCAGCTCTTGCAGGAGGGCTGGGAGAAATCATCCTTAGAGCAAACGGGTCCCAAAGACTGTGTAGGATGGAGAGGAGAAGTCAAGGCTCAGCCCAGCGATAAGATGTCTAAACACTCAAATATAACGAACTAATTTACTCAACCAGTGTTCAGGGCAGCAATTAATGAAGGCTAAGATTTCAAGTCTGCTAATATCCCATATTATCCGCCCAGCACTGAAACAGCGTGAAGATAACAAGGAGCTTTCTAGGAAGTCCCAAACAGCATCTCACCGCCTCCTGATTACTGCAGATTGGAAAAAATGTGTTAATTAAAAAGCGGAATAGCTGTGACCCTTTTTCTGACTCACATTAGCAGAACAGCAACTAGATTTAAATGAGAGATGGAAGCAGCGAGAGGAAATGCAGGTTCAAAACGGCCGTATTCACCATAGCAGCAGAAGCGGAGACTCCTCCATCACAAGGTCCTCCAGGAACCCAACAATGTCACCTACAGACCAACCAACCTCCTGGTTTTCAACCTTATGGATGTTTTTTTTCTATTCTGAACTCATCGTTTCAGGCAAAGACCTTGCAGGCTGCCAGTTGTCAGCATCAAGCTTCATTTCTGATGGGCGTCTGGAGATGTGGACCAGCTCAAGGCTGTGCGGTTTCACCGCCTTGAATGCTAACACTTGCTGCGGTTTCCCGACCGCTGAATCACAGACAATTCAGCTACGATATTAAAAAGGGTATTAAACATAATAGTCCAGGCAGATATCATCTTCCATGTTTATAAATTGGGAAAAAAAACGGAACAATTTGCGGGTAAAACTGACGCGTAATCAAGTTTTAATGACACAAGATGATGGAGGCTCCTCTCGGAAAAGCATGTCTGACAGCTAATTTTAAAGCCTAATTATGACTATCTAACACCTTATTAGGATTAGGAGGTTGGCATGGCCTGCGCTTTGCTGCTTCGCGGTTCAGCGGCAGGCTGGGATTTTAAAAGCAATAGCGAGCCTTTAAGCTCCAGCTTCTATTAAAATTGCTGATTAAATCCCTCGTGCCACTCTAGAAATTTCAACCTTATTGATCCCGCAACACAGAAGTGCCCTGAATTGCACAGATAAATTTTTCTGTAATAGCACAAAGGCTGGGGGGGGACTGGAGGGGGGGAACCTCTGTGATGAGTTTTGTATCACCACCTCCTCTTGTTTCCACATGAAGGGTTCACGGCAACCATGATTCCTTAGATGAATAAGGAATTGGCTGGATGGCCACGTTCGGAGTTTCAGTCAACAGCTCAATGTCCAAGTGGAAACCAGTAGAGAGTGGTGTCCCTCAAACTTTGGTACTGGGACCAATATTGTTTGGTATCTTCATCAATGATACAGGCAATGGGATTGAGTGCACCGTCAGCAGGTTTGCAGATGACACCAAGCTGAGTGGTGGAGTTGATACACTAGTGGGAAGGGATGCCATCCAGCGGGGCCTGGACAAGCTTGAGTGGGCCCAGGTGAAAACTCGTGAAGTTCAACAAGGCCAAGTGCAAGGTCCTACACCTGGGTTGGGACAGTCTCCAGGATGGAGAACAGACAGCCCTGCAGAGCAGGACCTGGGGATACTGGTGGGTGACAAACTGGACATGAGATGACAATGTTGCACTTGCAGCCCAAAAAGCCAACTGCATCCTGGGCTGCATCCCCAGCAGCGTGGCCAGCAGGGCAAGACAGGGGATTCCGCCCCTCTGCTCCGCTCTGATGAGACCCCACCTGGAGTACTGTGTCCAGCTCTGGGGCCCCCAACATAAGAAGGTCATGGACCTGTTGGAGTGAGTCCAGAGGAGGCCACAAAGATGATCAGAGGTCTGGAACATCCCTCCTATGAAGAAAGGCTGAGAGAGTTGGGGTTCTTCAGCCTGGAGAAGACTCCAGGCAATGTTTTTAAACTGAAAGAAGGTAGGTTTAGATTGGACATTAGGAGGAAATGATTTATGATGAGGATGGTGAGACACTGGCACAGGATGCCCATAAAAGTTGTGGATGTCCTACCATTAGTAATGTTCAAGGTCAGTTTGGACAGGGCTTTAAGCAACCTGGTCTAGCGGAAGATGTCCCTGCCCATGGCAGGGGTGTTGGACTAGATGATCTCTGAAGGTCCCTTCCAACCCAAACCATCCTGTGATTCCATGATTCTGTGATTCTATGAAAATGCACTTGCAAATTCAAGCTTTGTCTACGGAAACTGCACTCGGCGCACTCCCAATCCCAGGAGCAGCAGCAGATCCCCCAAGGAGGACACAGGGCAGAGCTCGGGGCTCACGCTGTGGCAGCTCCGGGAGGTCCTACGTGGTTGCATGGCCCACTTGAGTCTGACCGGTTCTGGGTGTCTGGTCCTGCTTCTGCTACCGCCCTTCAGCTTGGCTCTTCCTCCTCCAGCCTTTTTTCCTGGCTTTATGGTCCATCCACTTTCCCCCTCCACCCAGGGGGCTGGAGGAGCAGCTTTGGAGTGGTGAGCATGGGGACATCACAGGGGATGATGCCATGGTGTGGACATCACCTGCCTGGCAGGCTTGCTTTGCCTCTGCCCAAGTCCTCCCTGGCACGTTGTCACTGCCACCACCACCTCCACCAGCCAGAGAAAAGCAAACAAGAGGCTCTGGGGCAGAAATGACCATAAAAATCGATAACCTTGCTCATTACCGTGCGCAAAGCTTTGTGTTTGTGACCCTCCTGATCTCAACTGCAGCATCTAAACAACAAAACAACCAACCTCAGGCAAAACCAAGCTTTGAAAACCCGTCATTAAAGGACAAAACGCCAAAAGGCAAAGGCATGTGTCCCCACACCGCAGGCAAGGCCAGGCTGAAGGCATCTGGGCAGCCCTTCCCCAGCCTTTAAGCTCATGCACGTCTTGCCATGGTCTTTCACTACAGGTTCACAGCCCGTTGGAGACCTCGGCACCTCGTCTGTCTTACTGGTGCAGAGGTGGAGAGGCACTGAGCAGCTATTGCATATTTATTCGTATTTATCCCTGTTCAGTGTGCAGCTCCAGACCATTCTGGTGGGCGCTCTTCACCCTGGGAACAGACAGACTCATCTCCCAGCCTTCTCCTTGGCTCTGACACCTTGCTGATGCTCATGAGTAAGTTCTCACCCATCTCCTGACACGGGATGCCCAGGGAAGGCCATTCTCCCAAGAACGAAACCCAGGCTCGATGAGATCGCGCCGAAGGACAGAACCAATTTGGGATTCCCAACCTGAAACGCTTCTGATTTTTCAGAGCCTGCGGTCTCCCAGCAGAGCTCTGGCTCTGGCGAAAGCCAACTGCAGCTATAAGCCTGAAGCATCTCTGCAAATCAAACCTCAAGGCTTTATCTATTAAATTGAATTTCCAAATTAAATGTGCCCAAGCCAGTTCTCTGGAAGCGAAGCCAACCTTCACAGGTCTGGCCAGCGACTGCATTAGTAATCTCCTTTATCACCCACACTGGGTGGCCACAGCCAAATTTTGCCCCCAGACCCTCTCCTACCACAGTACCTGCTCCTGCCCTCTGCGATTTCGAGGGAGGAATCTCACCTGCAGCAGCCCGGCGGTGAAACGGGGAGGAGAAATCACATCCAGGCATGGGTTGAACTCCAAGGGAATTTTGCCGAATAATATCTAGGTTTCTACTAATTACAAGCTGAGATTTTCCAAACAGCCACAACTTGGTCAAATCTGGTCTGGCGTGAAATTAGGTGCGATGCAAAGCGCATGCACCATGTCAGGCATAGAGTTCCTACCCCAAAGACTGGTAGGGATGTCCCTTTTCAAAAATAAAGTCTCCCGAAGGCTTTTAAAAGGTTTATTTTTAATAATTGTTTTCATTTAAAAAAAAAAACAAACCACCCTCAATATTTCTTCCTCTTATCTCATTCTGTAAATGATTTAATTTAGCACAAAAAGGGAGCCTGGAGCAGACTGCCGGTGAGGAACGCTTCACCCCACGTGTGTGCATGGGCACAGCGGTCCATGCCTTGCAAACAACGTGGCCCCTGGGGAATCACTTTTAAGATCTCTTATATTTTTTCTTCAAATACCACTTGGAGTTTCTCCAGGTCCCAGGGGTGTTGGGAAGGTTAATTTTGCCTTTTGAACCCAGGAGTGGTCCCACCTCACGCTTGCAGCATGCCCAATACTGGCCATGCCCCCCCTTTAGCAGGCAACATGAGGGCGAGAGCAGCCAGGCAGGGGACAGGGGACACCCCATTGACCAGGGGAAGCACCGGGGGCCTTATCAGGGAGCTTATCGCCCCTCCTGAAGGCACAGTTTGGCACCTTTGGGCATAAGATGGCAAGGCTCCACCTGGAAAAGCCCGTTTGACTGCGATGGGTAAGCAGCAGCCCCTCCCCCTGCTTCTGCTCAGCCAGTTTGAGTTAAAAGGTGGGAATTTCACCCGGGTTCCTTGAAAATCATGCTTTATTTTGGAATTCTCTCACTTTTTAAGGGAATAGGAAACAATCTGCCTTGGGTTTTTCTATGCTTACCGTTCTGCTCAACCACAGAGCATCACCACTGCAGAGAGACACCTGCGAACAACCCCAGGTTGCTCCTGGGGACTAAACGCTCAGCTAAGAGGCCTTCACCCTTCTCCACTTGACTCTTCCTCCTCTGAAGGAGCACTAGAAGGGTCGGTGCTCTCCTCTTCATGCTCCTGCATGGCTTTAACACATGCGAACAGCAAGGAGCAGGGATGCTACCTGGTTTTCAGAAGAGAAAACCCAGGAGCTCTGCAAAATTTCATCCCAGAAGGGAACTGCAGCAGCAGCGCAATGCTCCCACCGGGCAGCTCCGACAGCAGAAGGTGATGGATCTGCTACATGGTGCCAGCGAGCACGCCAGGACCCTCACCTCTGTCAGGGCTCAGCACCCAAGGAAGTACACATGGGGACGCGTACACCTGCACGGACATGGACGATCCCATCCTTTGCAAACAGGCTGATTCCCACTAACCCCATCCCCAAATAAACCCACGGGAGGGGAGGCAAACGGGCACAAAACAACCAAGTAAAACCCCAGAAGAAAAGGTTTATTTACTGAATGCTGCAGAAGAAGCCTGATAAGTTCTGTTCTCGGTCCCGGTGTCCACCGGGAGGTGGAAGGTGCCCTCCGTGGCACAGGAGGAGGAGGTCTGTGGCCAGGCTTGCTTCATCAGAAGTGTAGCTTGAGTGGAGACAGAGAAGAGGTGTCACACAGAGCAATGAAGATACAACCTCCCGCGTTTATGTCACCTTTGAACGACTTTGCTGCTCTCCTCCTTTCCCTCCCACCTTTTAAGGACAGCTATCCACAGGAATTTCACGCCGTGGTTCCTCTCACCCCCACCTGCTCCCCATGGAGGGATGGTTTGCACAGCACATGGCAGCAAACCAGTTACCTACCCCAAACTGGTTTCCTGAGCTAAGCGACCTGCATGAAGATCTACTTCTGGGGGAGGTGGCCAGCAGAGTCACCATCCCTCCCCAGATACCACTGGTCACCTCTGTGCATCAGGACCAGTAACGGCTGCCCTTGGCCTTGTGTTTCCCAGTTGGGAAACAAGTTAAGCCTGGTGTGCAAGGCTTTTTATTCACAGTAAACCCCTTTGAGATGCCTGCATGGCAGGTACCACCAGTGGACAAGGTACTGGTCGCTGTGACCATCCCATCACAGCATTGGGTGTTCCATAGAAACTCTGGAAAGGACAGTCAGCAGAAGCAGTGGCTTTGGGCAGGTGGCTCTGTATCCCAGTTTGCGGAAAAGTATTTATGAAGCCAAGTAAAATAATCCAGAAGAATCACAAGAGCCAAACCTTGGGGGATTTGAGAGGGGGCCAACAGAATTCAGTCATTTTGAGGGCCTTAAATTTTCTGAAAGAGGAAATGGTCTTATACAAACTGCCACAATGCACCTCTGTGTGATGAACCACTGGCTCCACCTTTATCCTGTATCCAAACACATTGCCAGTGCTCACCTAAGTACTGCTGTTACACCAAAGGCTTTCTGGAGCACATCTACGGAGAAGGCAGATCACCAACACAAGCCTGCAACCAAGCTCCTTCCCAAAGCTGGTGCCTCCAGGAAAGACTCATCAGGTCTTTTTCTGGTTTTATTTTTTTTTTTCCTCCCCTGAAACTATGGATCTGTTGTAACTTTTTGTTCCAGACTAGTCTCAAATGGTGGCCTCCACCATCCTTGGTTTAAGTCCCACCACCTCCCAACGGAGTGCACGTATTTTTTGAAAGCCTCAGCCAGTTATTACAGCTCGCCGCTCGCCAGCTTAACAAGTTGCTCTCGTCGTCATTATAAAAGAAATAAGCTCCAGGTTTTCCACGTACGTATTTTGCACACCCCGCACTAAGGAAAGAAAACCAAGCGGGGGTTGATCGATCCTCCGCAAGGCGCTTTGTGATTAGACCTTGCTGTGAAGTTGTGGAGGGTAAAGGAGGTAAAATGATGCAGCTGCTGGAATCAAAGAAAATCACCAACTTCTGTTTCTTTTAAAGTTATTTTTGGTGAACGCAGAATGTAGACTGTTGACACGCTCTCTCTACACCAAATTACTGAATTCATCAAGATCTCTAGAAGGTTGAGGGTCAGGGCATGTCCCCGTTGTCCCCTTCTCCCCACACTGGTGGCACTAGGGACAGGTAGGATTTCCCCAGAGATGCAATAAAGGGATTCTGCATCAGATCTGCAAACTCAAGAGGCTTCTGAAGGAAAAAAAAAAAGGACCTTTGGGCAAGAGAGGAACAAAGGAGGTGTGATTTTTTTTAGGCAGGGAACTGCTTCTAATAGCAGAACCATCCAGACTCGGACAAAGCCATCTGGGGCAGAAAGAGGAGCTCTTTGGGAGGGACACCACGGCCCACAGGAGAAGGTGGTGGGTTCCTTATCCTCCCTGCTGGCCCCAAAGGAGTCACACATGAAGATACTTTAAAACTGCCCTTCACAACTCCTTCTCCCAAGCAAGCTCCTACCCCCAGGGGGGGCAGGGCTCAGTGCTAAGCCCCACAGAAGGGACTCCATGACTTGGTCAGGGTTTGTAAACCTTTCTGCAACCCAAAGGCAAGTGCAATGATGTTTCAAACCCCTCCAACGCCTCCATGTCTGCTCAGACTCTTCATTAACCATCTCCGAAGATGCAGCTGTAAATCTGGAGTGCCCCAGAGCTGGAAGTTGGGGATGAGTGATTGAGGAGGCCAAGGAGGAACCGGCGCTGGGGCCACAGCCCACACCAGCCACCCCAAAGGTCCTAATGGTTGGACGTTACTGCCCAGAGAGAGCGGAGAAGCATTGCTGCAGGTCCGTTGGTCCACTAAAAACTCAATGAGATCACTCTGCTGGTGTGGGACAGAAATACAGGAGCATGGAGGAGACCTGGCAGCGACGCTTTACTGGACGGCATGGCAATCCTCAGCTGTGCGGAGATGTTTATGGGTGCAAGATCCGGCTGGATGGTGCTCCACTGTTGGAGAAGTGGAAACATTCTCCTTTCTCACTTTCTTCAAGGGAAAACGAAGAGGTTTGTGGGAAGCGAGAGATTCGGAGCACAATTTCTCCTCCTCTCAAGCACTGATCAACGTTCTGCTCCGAGCCTGTTGCCCCCTCCCAAAGGTTTGCGAGTTATTAAGGATTTCCAAACTGCCTTGCTTTATTTTCCACGGTACGCTGCGCTCCTGAACATCACACTGGAGAGCTAACTCCCAGCGCTGAGACAGAAACACTCTTTCACTTATGCTTTTTTTCTCAAAATCAGATTCATTTTTGCCTCTGGATTTCACAAAGGTTTTAATCTCCAAGACTGATGAGACAATTCATTTAGATGTTATATGAATCCTTCCTCTGCGTTTTCTCCTCTCCACATTAAACCTACCAAAAAATCTAGGTAATTTGGCGTCTGAGATGGCTGGGAGCTTGCAACTTATAGCTATGCATGTTCTTTACATTAAATCATGGATCCTCAGAGAATCCATCACTTAAAACTACACAAAAGGTGAACCAAGGAGGCTTCCAGGAACAGGAATATCTCCTGGTCCTTTGCAAGAGCTACAATGCACAGAGGTTACAAACCAGCTGCGACTATCTAGTATCGTTTAAGGTCTATCTCCTACCAGTGTCTTCTGGATTTGGTTTAGCCTCTCGCCTACGCTGTTCATTGAAAAATAAAGAGCTTTTATTGGTTATCTCTTGGATCTCTGGCAAATCTAGTGGTGGGAACGGGGCAAGCAACGTGAACCGAGCATAGGTGTCTGCAGTGTTGGGTCCAGTCTGTCTACCTGCGAAGACCTCTAGCCAATGTGGTAACGTTCAGGACATATTTTAAGTAGAAAAGAGAAAAATAAGAACCAGATGGGCCTGAAGAAAATGCCATGAATTAACTGGAGTACAGAATCGCAACAAAAGGACGAAGCAGATGATAACGGTGTATATATATTTCTTGCTTCCCTCTGCCAACCTTATTTGTGACGGATACGGCCTTGAGCCTCGTACGAAGTTCGCAATAAGCTTAATTCTTCGGGCAGCCCCATCACCTTGTGCCCACGTGCCTCACACGGTGGGAGCACTGGCTCTTATCTACAGGATATTCACCCCATCGGACCTCAAGATACCCACCTTAGGGGACCCACCGATGTCCCTAATTAGTCAGTGGGTGCCTATAGAGGATGGTTCGGAGCACTTATACGGGGAAAAACAATGCCTACACTTTCCCTCTGCAGAGCCACGTTTCCTCCGGGGAGGACCCAGAAGGAGGAATGGGGGATCGGAGCCTCCGTCCTCGTCCCACAGCATCCCCACCGAGACCCCTAATTTCCGAGGCTGATTTTAGAAAATCTCCGCTCTGCTCTGCGAGGGCACTGAAGTAATGGATGCAGAGCATTATTCTCCCCTGCATTATTAATAAACGCAGTTAAAGCATAAGCCAGCCTCCATGCGAAAAGTGCATGCCCTACTTTCAGGAAAATAAAAAGGCACGCTTTAATGAAGGAAGTTAAAACAAAACAACCATCTCAGGAAGACAGAATGCCTGGGAGGGAACACGCACCGGGCTTAATGAAGACATACATTTTTTTTATTTATTTTTTTTTTAAATTGGCGTGCCTCGTTCCTCTGCGGTAGAGTGATTTCAGGCGCTCATTTTTACATACTTGAAAGGAGATTTTTTTTTAATAACGCTGTCCTAAATAACCAGGTTTATTGCAAGCATCAGAATTTGCAATGCCGGTGTCTGGCAGTGATCTTGTAGCCTGCCTTGTGTCCCCCTAACAAATACGGAAAAAGGCAACAGGAAAATCCCGCTTGTGTTGTTTCAATGAATTGGGATGGAAAGAAATTCGCTCCCTTGCTTGAGACAGGGCTGCTTTGGCCGAGCTTTGCAAGCAACGCAGCGTCTGGCTGTTATCTGTGCCTTGGTTTGAAATAAACTGGTGAAGAATTTGTCATCTTTTTGGTGCTCAAACATTAGCAAATATTCACCAGATACCTGACGCTGACAGAGGGAGAAGTCAAGACTGGCTCCAGTTATCATTTTCCTTTCCTCACTGCTGCTGCACCTGCATGGACCAAGGGGACTCTAGGCTTCTCCAAGCTCCTATCCATGTCTCCTTACGCTTCTCTGATTGAGGCAATTACAAAGTTTGGGACAATAAATCATTTACTTTTCCACATGGATCCCAGGGTCTTGGGAACCATGAGGTCTACAGAAGAGCACGAGCATCGCTGACTTCCAGTGTGGCGTCAGGGACTGTAGCGTGAGTGTCTGGAGGAGGACATGAAGGATGAAAGCGGATGGTACATAAGTAGCAGGTATTTGAAAATGAGCCTTTGAAAATTCACCACCACCGTTGCACTTGACGTCACTTGGGGTGAACCACGCCAAGGGCAGGAGCAGAGGGCAGTCTTCTTCGCTAGGTGGTTGACGTCTTGCTAGGATTTTGCATGGAAGCCAAGGAAAACTCATGAGGTCTGGGGCAAGAGGCACCTAACCAGAGAGAGCTCATCTGAGGAACACTTTCAGAGTGGACCAGAGAGGGTGACCAAGCTTGCAGAGAACAGCTTTCAAGATTGACAGCTCACTTTCAATTACATCCCACAAATTCACAAGTCAGAAGCAAAGGACGCTCTTCCCACCCTTTTCAACCTCTATTCCAAGCAGTACTAAGGGACACATTTGCCTGGTTAAGCTACATATGGAGAATCGGATATTCAAGCAGATGAAACTTTGGCTGGCGATTGCTTTTTTAGGGATCCTGAAGGATTTCTGCCAGCAGGTACCATCCTCCCCCCACCCCAGGAGGTTTGACACAGAAGAACCTTGTCGGTGGATGGGATGCGTTTGGAAGCAGCAAATTCCGCTGGGAGCACGCAGCATCTCTTTCTGCAGCGAGGCAACGAAAGGCTCGACATCTAAAATTCCTTAAAAATACATTTAGAATTAGTTTGCTGTACCGCAATCGGAGATTTTAAAAATAAAGCCAGTTCCCCTCTGATTCCAAGTGTGTTTGACGGACGGCATGAACCCCAGCAGCATGTTCTTCTCCGCGGCGGGGTTATTTCCAGCCTCCCGTATGACAGCAGCTGATTCAATTTGAGTAAACGCTCTCCGTACCGATACAGCCGACTGGTTTTACATCAGCCACTGAACCACAGTATTACTTTAACTCAATTCCATTTAACACAGTTGAGGATGCTGCCTGCTCTGCCGCGTGTACCCAACTGCTGGAATATTTTACGGAGCTTGTTTTGCATTAGCTGTCTCTCAGAAATTCTGAGGTTTTCTCCTTTCAGTCTGTTTTCCATAGAGAGGCGACCACTGACAGTGGGTGCGATGCTGGGAGGTCCTGAGCGGTGGAGCCCGTGGGTTCTTCACAAAGTTGTTAATGTGGCATCTTGCCGGTGGCAGAATCAGGATCTTAAAGACCGTAATTCCATAAAAACTGGCAGGGAGTTGCAAGGAGCTTGAAAAAAACCCCTCTAAATTTAAGAAAGGTCAGAGCCAGGATTGCTTCTGTAGCCTTTACTCTACCTCTAAAGCTGCTGTTGATGGATGCTGTCCTCACTCACAGCATCACACCGGCTTTTTGTCTCCGCTCGCTGGCACTTGTGCGTCCCCGGCTGCTCAGCCGCTGCTCTGAGAAAGGCTCCGAAAGCATCTTTCCTCCCGGCTGCAGACGAACGAGCTGAGGGCTCTGAACCATGCCTCCGACGAGATAAATCTCCAAGTAGTGGGGGGAAAAAAACCAAACAACCCTGCCGCGATTTTAAATTGCATTGATTTCAAGAGCTGCATGATTGTTTATAAGGAGGATGGAGGCTTCTGCACAAGAGGAGGTGGGTTGAGGAGCACCAATTGTAATCTTTACTGTTTCCTCGCTAATTTAGAGCGCTACATGCCAGAAGATTTTTGTTCTTAATGCAAAATGACCTGCCAGCTTTCTGGACGTTAGGAGATTTTTAAGACGGAAATTATTAAAAGTATTTTTTAAGACTCATAAACAGAGAAATGAAATTTAACTGTCGAGCCGGCTGCGAACGCTTTCTCGCTTGAGCACTAAAGCCGCGTAACAAAAAGATGGGGCAAGGGGGGACAAAAATGATCAGAGGATTATTTTTTTTTTTTTAGAGAAAGCAAGTCGGTAAAGATTAGGATTGCGCGTCAGAAGGGAGCGTCAGGGGAGTGAACAAAAGGCTGGCTGCCACAAAGACGACTGACCAGGGCTTTCGTTTCCCCTTTCACATCATGCAAATCTAAAGCAACAGACAATTATTTGCACCGCTTTAAAAAAAAATAAATAAATAAGTCAGTAACTCAAGCCTTAATTAATCTGCAGAACTGCTTGCTGCCAAGTATTGTAGTGATAAAATATGGCAAGAATCAAAGCACGGGGGAGGTTGTAGAAGGACCTGGGCTGGAAAGGTTAGAGACCTAAGGTCTATACACTTAAACAGAATGAAATCTTCCCTAAATGTGGCAATTGCTGCAGCTGTTTAAAATACTTGAAAACTTCCAAGTGTTTTTTGTTTTTTTTTTTTTCTTAATTTGGAAAATTAAACTGAGTTGAAATAAAATCTTTCCAGGGGAATGCGTGGATTTCATCAAGATTTTGCGAAGAAAAGTGTTTTGTTTGGATAGCAATGCAGCATTTCTGGGGTTTGTTGGCTAATAGGAACCCCAGCCTCCCAATGATGGCGTCTGAGATGTACAAGAAGCAATACAGACCCCCCCCCCCGCCCAAAAAAAATAAAAAAATTCCTCGTCCTGCAGCGATTCGGGGCTCCCTCTCACTTGGGCGTCCCCTTGGCCACCTCCCCGCTCAGTGGTGGAGCTGCTGCCCGCACGCGGCACAAGCAATGGCTGGGGGCAAGGGACATTTTCTGATGTCCGGGCCAATATGCAGGAACGCTGCTGTATTTACATCCCTGGCCCAGCAGGGAGGACGTTGCCAGCCTCTGGCAGGACAAGCTACTAATAAATTCGTGTTTTGGGTTTTTTTATGCTATGGAGCTCTTTTCACTTTACTCTTTCAGCATTATATCCTTTAGGGGAATGTGAGGGTGGCCAGCACACATCTAAGGGAACAAAACTCGTCTCATATTACACGTTAAGATTTTCAGTGGGAAGAAACGTAGCTAAAGACCCTACCAGAAGCACATAAAACCAAACACAACACAACAGATCCCTTACAGAGTCATCTGCAGTAAATGGCTTTATTTAATAACCTTGCAAACTAACAGTGAATTTAAACTGTGATGTGGAGAAGACAGCACCAAAACTTTTTGGCAAGGAAACTCTCATTCCTGCTTCATCAGCTCTGGAAAGCTCCCGAGTCTGGGGATCCACTGATTTTACGACAGCCGGGAGACCAAAAACTTGGCAATTTAGAGGAGAAAGGGTTTAGCAAAACTGCCACAAAGCCCGGCTTTGTGTCCGTTATGCAAGCATCTATTTCACTCCGATGACGACTGAAGACTGAGCTGAAAAGACAGCTTTATGCAGAAGTTTTAAAATCCCACAGCTCTTTTGAGGCGAAGCCTTCAGAATAAACACCTCGGCCAACTGAAAAGCCATGAAGTCAAAACGAAGGGCGAGATTATTATTTTTCATCTCCAATGTGTGCTTGGAAATGGGGGAGCAAGAGATTTTTTTTTTTAGGCCTTTTTCATAAAACCCATGAAAAAAGGCTCAGTCCTCATTTCAGAAATGCTTTTCCAATCACAGTTCCGACACTGCCGATTCTTGCGTTTGACCTATGTGACCGTATCCCTTAAAGAAAACGCTCTGACAACACCCTACAGCCTAAAAACCCCACAGCTAATAAATGATGTTCTAATCACAGAATGGTTTGGGTTGGAAGGGACCTTAAAGACCTCCCAGTTCCAACCCCCTGCCCTGGGCAGGGACACCTCCCACCAGACCAGCTTGCTCCAAGCCCCGTCCAACCTGGCCTTGAACATTTCCAATGATGGGGCATCCACAGCTTCTCGAGGCAACAAGATCTCAAGATTGCTATTAAATAGGAGATTTCTTTTTCTCATACTACATTTCTTTTAATTCACTCTGGATAAAAGTTACATTTTGAAACTGGTACTTAGCCCTTAGGTTTCTATCACCCTTTGTCATGCCAAGAGGCTCCTGTCCCCCAGGTAATTTTGCTGAAAGCAGAGAACTTAACCGCGCTTTAAAAACGCAAGGTCGCTTGGTCTTTCCAAAGGGCTGGTTTCAGTAAAGCACTTAAATGCAGGTTTGACTTCAGTTAAATTATTTCCTGAGTGGGGGCCTAAGAGAAGTCTTCAACTCCAAAAAGAAAGAGACTTCTATAAAGGTTTCCAAGTTTGGGCTCAAAAGCATAAAAAAGAAGTGATGGATTTAGCAGAGCAACTCTAATATTCCTCATTAAGCACGGAACCTCATTAGTCTGTGCTGTGGTGAGCAAGAGGGAGGCAAAGAGGGAGATGGCATGGTTAAAGCAGCAGACTGGGAAAATCATTTTTGTACCAGCTCTCTGGAAGGATGGAGGAGAATTTGTCAAGGTTGGAGACAGCAGAGAGAGCAGGGCTCTCGGAGGATGATGAACGTGTCACCCATCAGCCTGGCTGGCAGGATGGTTCAGAGGAACTGCAAAGGAGGATGCAAAAAAGCACGTGGCTGGTGTGGAAAATGAAGACGTCCCTGAAAAATGAAGACCTTGTACATCCAAGTAAGGCTTCCCAGAGACAGACGGGGAGTAGTGGAGAAGGGAAGACAGGAGAGAGCCTGGCCGAGCTTTCATGGAACGCTGGAACAGGCAGATGACAAATACATCCCAATGGACATGCTGCAGCAGAGGTAGAAAACAACTGGCCAGACTGGGAAAGCCAAGGGAAAACAAGATTTTACGGAGAAGAGTGCGGCTGGTGCCGTCAAAGATAACCAGCGCTCCAAGGCTAAGGCAGAGGAGCTCCTGAGTTTGGCCAGAAGAGCTTGAGGCATCTTTGGAAGAGACATTGTAGGGTGGTGTGAAGGGCAGGAGTTGGACGGAAGCAGGAGCTGGACAGAAGAAGACACTAGGACAGACCCAGAGTCCATCAGTGCCACAGAAAAGAGGGGGACAGTAAAGACACGGCATGGGAGATCCAGACATCAACCAGGACATGGTTTCTGATCTATGACATGGAATGAGGAGAGAAAGACAAGCAGGAAGGCAATCTCGGGGAGACAGCGTGCGCTATTCAGAAAATATTAAAAGCCATCAATGCGCAGGTATCACAGCGATGAGGACTGTAAAATTCCTGGGATTAGTATTAAGATTCACGTCTCAAAAGTACTTTGCAACACAGACAAATATTCCCAACGGAGGGCGTGAAGTTAATGGCAGAGTTAGGAAGGGAAGAGCTTAACCGAGGCTCTTCCCTGGAAAGTATTTGCTGACAAACACACGGAAACTGCCGGGTTTTGTACACTGAGCAGCGAAAGGTAAATCCTGCAGCGTGCTTCGACACACCCCATCTCACCTCCACACACAGATTTTTACCTGGGGCATAGCCGGGGCTGCTGGTTGGATACATGTTTGGGTTGTAGGCTGGGGCAGCGGTGGGATAGCCCGTCGGATAACCTGCAACGAGAAAAAAAAGGAGAGATTACGCTTTTGTCAACGGGGTGAGAGAAGAGGACAGCACCTCTGGGAAGTAATAAACAACCTGTGTGAGCAAAGAGGCCGTGGGCACAGTTGAGAGGTAAAGCACAGATGTGGTCTCAGTTGGCGAGGGTATAGGAAGAACTATAAATCTGCTCTACAGACCTACGCGTGACATCATCAATATTTCATCTTCCCTCCTCTAGAAAACGAGGACGATAACCAGAATGCAGAATGCAGGAATGTTTAATGTGCTCTGAAGAAAACTACCGAGAAAATACGCACACGGAATGCAGAATTCAGCTAGGAGAAACCACCAGCACAGCTCTATCGGAAAGGTTTTCCTTGGCTGCTTGCAGCCATCGTAGCTTGATCATCACTTTGCATTCTAACGAGCTCAGCACCCAGCCCGCATCCTCGGTGCTCAGCACGTCCATTAACCAGAGCTTCTTGCTAAAGGGAAGGTAGAGACGTTGCATGAAAACATGCCAGCCCTTATATTCACTCATGGCTGCACAACTGCCATCCCTGGGAAGGACCCGATTACCTGCCAGGCCACCTGGAAGGAACACGCACGGCAGCTCGTACCCTTTGAAGCCACATGAGATTTTAATGGGCACTTTAGAAAAGGTTGCAGAGCATCTTCAATTTTCATCATCTTCACTCAGATCGGTCACAAGGAGTTCAGGGGAAATCATCTAAGCAGTCAGCTACATGGAGGCTTGGAAACCACCGTACACTGCACACCCAAGTCCCTACATGCACCCCCACACAGTGCAGATGTCTAGCAACACTCTTTTACTTCATCAGAAGTTCTCGTCCTCCATGAAGACCACAAACGACAACGTCCATACCTCGGTCTGCTCCATTTCGCTTTTGTTTATTGCCCTACCTCTATTTCTTGGAAGTCTTCCCAACTGAAAAGGGCAACACTCGACTAACTCCATCCCTTCTTACGTGCTCCTGCGTAAATCCCTCCGACAGACCGAACGGGACACGTTAATCTTCCTTTGCTGGCGGAGAGTTTGGCTTTGCTGTGCTTCACCGCCACGGCCGCTGCCCCGGTTTATCTGTGCATCTCATTGGCCATCGTCCCAGAGCAGAGCCAACCCAACGGCAGACAAAATGACCCTTGGAGAGTCTTTCCACGCCAAGCTCCACTGATGCTGTCTGCTGGTTGCCAACAAAGGCTGGAAAGAAGTAATTAGCAGTCGATTCACACCCCATCCTTTTTTTTTTGCTTTATTAAATAAAAGCGAGCGTGGGTCTTTCCTCCCCCATTTCTGAGCAGCAAGACAAACACATCGCGATCTCTCCCTCCCATGCCCCAAAGCTCACTGCTCTTCAACGACGCGCAGATTTCTAAAACCTGGCACCCGGCACACAGCCGACTACTGCGGCAAAATTTTGAGGTTCATTTGAATAACTCTAATTCAACAATCATGACCACTGTACCGGAATAAATGACTGTATGTTCTACCCTCTCATTTTCATCAGTGATATATTTGGCTTCTAAATCAGGTTAATTAAAAATTGCTGTAGTTAATGTTGGATAAGCAGCAGTTTAACAGATTTTTTTATTATTTTTTTTTAGGCTACATAAAACTATGCTGTCGTCGTACTCAGGAATATATACAGCCTTTTAGCAATCAAGAAGCTCCTCGGAAAGTTATTTGCAGATCCAGTGATTGCAAGCAGAACATTAATGATGAAGATCTTAAATCAGAAATATCCCTGCCTACTCTCTGCTTCATTAGAAGATAACCATTTCTTTTCCAGGACATTCATCGCTCCAGGGTCCTCCCACTGCCTACTCAACCTCGATGATCCCGCTTTGCCTCCTGACCAATCTGGCTAGGGGTGTTAAACCAACTCCAGCTCACTTCTTGACCACACCAAGCGTATTTCCCCTAGAATTCTCTCAACTGTGTTTCTACAAAGGGTTTTACCTCCTCGGCACACAGTTTAGTAGCCGATGGCTGTGCGTGCTTGCCATGGTTTTGGGAAGTCCCTTGCTCACCAACTAGGGATGGGATCTAGATGATAGCCTCTTGGGGCACACCAAGAAGTTCTGTGGTCTTTGCTGCTGGTTAATCCCCTCAAATAAGTCCTGAATCCCATGAATGGCTGCAGTAGCCCTTAATAATAGTCCTTAACTAATCATCCTTAAGTCAACAACCACGACAAACAGTCCTGCGTGACTACAGGCAGCAAATGTTTCATCTGTGCCCTCTGAGATATCAGCAGCACTCACACGCTATCAAATTCAGCAAAAAAAAAAAAAAAAAAAAAAATCCTTCACTTTTACTCGGACCAAAATTTTCAACATGAAGTTTATACAGAAAAAAACAAGCCTGAAATAAATCCGACCACTTCCAGACCACAGGAAAACTGTGGCTTTGGGTAAGCTTTTCCATCCAGCCAATTATTGAAAGGTTATTTCAGGCAGATGGAGACAAGAGTATATTTAGGTCGTCTTTCTCTTTTTTTGGGGTTTAACTTCTGCTTGGTAGGACTGCATCTTGCTTACTGTGGTATCTTTTGTTGTTCTGAAAGAAAGTTATGGCCATTTTCAGAATAATTGCATTTCAGGTAAATACCGTTTCTATCAAGGAAGCTTTAATAGCTTTGGACACGAAAAGATGCAGCCAGCCCTGCTCTACTCTATCTTCCACTTTGATCTCATAAACTTTGATAAGTGCTGACCTCCAGCAAGAAAACTTGTCCTTTCTATTTTAAGGGGAAACAGAGATGCGAAAGGTGCAGGAAAATTAATGTGGTTTGCTCCTTTTTTGGCCATACTAAAAGATAAGAAAGTAGAAGAATCAGGGGCAATTTGTGCCAGGGAAAATGCGCTTGAAAATTCCCAGTGCTCAAAACCCACTGGGTTTAAAAATACGTGAGACATTTTTATACCTTATTGGGTTTTGAGCTGTTAGGATTTATGTTTGTTGGCTCTTCTTCATCCCCCAAATGACCACAAACAAGCTTCTTGAGGAAAGCAAAAGCTGCAATCCCCACGATGATCCCCACATACCCTGGGGTATAAGACAAAGCACGGATACCAGGGCTTTGGGGCTATGAAGATGATGAGGGGACCAGAACACCTCTCTTAGGAAGAAAGGCTGAGGGACTTGGGTCTCTTTGGTCTGGAAAAAAGACGACTGAGGGGGGATCTCATCAACGCTTAGAAATACTGAAAGGGTGGGTGTCAGGAGGATGGGGCCAGGCTCTTCTCAGTGGTGCCTGGGGACAGGACAAGGGGCAACGGGCACAAACTTGACCATAGGAAGTTCCACCTAAACATGAGGAGGAACTTCTTTCCTGTGAGGGTGGCAGAGCCCTGGCACAGGCTGCCCAGAGAGGTGGTGGAGTCTCCATCCCTGGAGACATTCCAAACCCGTCTGGACGCGTTCCTGTGCCACCTGCTCTGGGTGACCCAGCTCTGGCAGGGAGTTGGACTGGATGGTCTCCAGAGGTCCCTTCCAACCCCTGCCAGTCTGTGATTCTGTGAAGGACCAGGGATGAGCTCAGAAACGGTGGCAGCACCAAAGCATCCAGCATCCCGCTCTCATTTACCCCCTGGATACCCTAAGAGACCTCCTGTAAATCCCTGGTCCTCCTGGAGACCCTGCTCCCCTCCTGCCACGTCTGCCTTGCCTCTTCAACTTGAATCTGCAAAAATAACAGCAAGTTCATTTATGTTGAGTGCTGCTAATCTTCACGGGTTTCCTACTGGAGGTAGGAAAACATCAGGGACAGAAAGAAAATATCCTTTACTTTCTACTTGTAGAGATCTGCATATGACGGGACCCCATCTCTGCTGGGGCTTGGGGCCTTATTACAGCAATGATGCAGCAGGAAAGAAAATGAGATGAAAACGCATTGAACAAAATTTATTAGGTTCCTCACAGAAGAAATCAAAAGTTGTTTTCTTGCTTTATTTTAATTTAATATCATCTCCACAATCAATAGAAGGAGGAAAGCCGGTGTTCATTTCATGTTCTCCCCAAGGAAAATACACCGCACGCCAGCGCTGAGAAGCACTAACCCAACTGCTTTAAAAATTACAAGGCAATAACTGGCTGCGCAAAGCGAAGAGCACACGGGGCTGCCTCAAGTAGGTATTTTAAAGCCGCCTTTAATTTTTCATGTATTTCTAAATGTTTCTAAACCATTCCTTCCAGTTCTGCTCACCCCTCTCCTCTTTGGTGCAAGGCTGCTTTTGATGAACGGCTTTTAGCTCGCGAGTCCCAGCTACTCGCCCCCTCTTTTTAACACGCACACCTTGAGGAGACGCACTAGTAAAGGAGTTCATGAAATAAATTCAAAGAATGGCATACAGAGCCCGCAAATGCATTTGTTTAGCCCAGGCTCCTTCGTGAATATACCCAGAACGCCCATAATAAAGCAGTTAGTTTCTATTTCCAGCTATATCTATTTTACTGCCTACATGCAAGAGAGATGCGTGTGTAACCATCCACACAAGCTCACCGCAGACCTCTTCTGCGCAAGACAAGAAAAAAGCCGGATGGGGCATTTAAGACAGCTCTTTCCATCCTGGAAAGCTTTCTGGGATAGTTTATTCCTGGTGCCCAGGTATCGAGCTCCTACGCTGCCGCTGTGGTTGTTCGGTACGACAGTACGGCACAAAATACTGAATTACTGGGGAGAAATGAGAGGGCAGGAGAGAAAAACCAGAGATGGCAGCAGGCAAAGGGCTGCCCTGGGCTGAAAGGCTGGCAGCAAGGTGGGGAGGATCAAAGAATCCAACGGGCAACGATAGAGGGGAAGGGTTTATTTGGGCTCATTCAAAGATTGGATTCATTATTATCTTTCATTCGCTTTGGCATTTGAAATTCAGGGTGCTCATCTCCATCCCAGCTCCGGCTCCTCCTTCCCACAAGCCACCAGAAGCCTTGTGACATCCCGCAGGTCAGCACTGCCAGGCTCCAGACGACCATGCATGAGGGACAAAGTGACATTAAAATTCCACAGCAAAGGCACCTGTGGCAAGTTTTAAAGAAGACGTCCCAATTTACTGATGTCCTCCCCATTTGTCTGCTTCCTCTAAAGGCAGCTTCAGCCCATCCTTGCCATAAATGAGCAACCTCCATCCACGGAATCACAGAATGGTTTGTGTTGGAAGGAACCTTTTTAAGGGCCATCTAGTCCAGCACCCTGCCCTGGGCAGGGACACCTCCCACCAGACCAGCTTGCTCCAAGCCCCGTCCAACCTGGCCTTGAACTCCTCCAGGGATGGGGCAGCCACAGCTTCTCTGGGCAACCTGGGCCAGGGGCTCACCACCCTCACAGCCAAGAATTTCTTCCTAATATGTAACCCAAATCTCCCCTCTTGCAGTGGAAAACCCCTCCCCCTGGTCCCATGGCTCCCCTCCCTCATCCAGAGTCCCTCCCCAGCTTTCCTGGAGCCCCTTGAGGGACTGGAAGGGGCTCTGAGGTCTCCCTGGAGCCTTCTCTTCTCCAGGCTGAACCCCCCCAACTCTCTCAGCCTGTCCTCCCAGCAGAGGGGCTCCAGCCCTCCCAGCATCTCCGGGGCCTCCTCTGGCCCCGCTCCAACAGCTCCATGTCTCTCCTGTGCTGAGGCCCCAGAGCTGGAGGCAGCACTGCAGGGGGGTCTCCCCCGAGCGGAGCAGAGGGGCAGAATCCCCCCCTCGCCCTGCTGCCCACGCTGCTGGGGACGCAGCCCAGGCTGTGGGGGGGTTTCTGGGCTGCCAGCGCACATTGACAGCTCACGTCCAATTTTTCATCTACCAGTATCCCCATGTCCTTCTCCTTTACCCTTTATCACCCAGTCTGTATCGATACTGGAGACTGCCCCGACCCAGGTGCAGGACCTTGCACTTGGCCTCGTTGAGCTTCATGAGGTTCACACGGGTCCACTGCTCAAGCCTGTCAGGCCCCTCTGGATGGCATCCCATCCCTCTAGCACATCACTCCAGTCCAGATTTGAAAAACCTGAGTAAATTTACAAATAGACAGAACTACAGATGCATTATTATGATGCCCTCTGACAGTGAAGAACCTCCTTTGGTTAACCAGCACCTTAACCAGGCTGTCAGCCTCCCTCTGTAAGCTTTAGGTCCAATCCTGGAGCTTGGGAGATGCCAACACGTGGTACCAAGCAGGGATTAGACCTTGTTTCCCCCAAATTTCATTTACGTTTCTAATTGTGTCACCCACTGCGCATATATCTTACACCCATCTAACACAGCCTTCTGAGCGCACACTATAAACCTCAATGTATCACAACATTCATGCCCTCTTGTCCTCCTGTTTGTGGATTTGTGCTCTTTTTTGTGTACGAACGTCACAAAAGACACATCCAAGAGACAGTGGGGTGCTCCGGAACCACTGTGTACTTCAGGGGACATTCCCTGGGGCTCTACTACTCATTTCTTCCCTCCAGCCCTGCTGAAATGGAGACATTCCCTGTTATCGGCACACCCGGGGCACACAGACACTAAAAAATGGAGCTGACAGAGCCCTTGAGAATACTTAGAAAAGGAATCAATTCGGTGATCTGAACCTGTCATGTTCACCCGGTCTGGTTATCACGTACCAAAGCCCTTCTCAAAAGGTGCTCGTTGGTTTTGAGCAGCCCAAACCCAGCACCCAGGGTTCGGCATCTGCCAGCACCATCCACCCCATAATCCACCCACCCGCAATTTCACGCCACGCAGGGGCGAGCTTCCAGCTTCAGATGGCAAGGAAAATTGTCAGGAGCATCTAAATAACATACCAGGCAACGCAGCACTGAAAATCCACAAGTGCTGGGTCTCTGCAGGACTCAGGCACTCGTAAAACTCTTGAAAAAAGAATCTGCTTCTCTTCAGCTAAAGAGCCCGGGTGGTTTGGGCCAGGTTTCAGCCTTCCACCGGTGATTGGGTGAATGAATTGTCACTGACAACACTGATTTCCAAAATGTGCCATTTAATTGTTCAAGAATAGTTTCTGTTGGCCATTATCTGATTAGGGCTTAAATTGCTACAAGCAGCCTAAATGAATTTACGAGACAAAATGTTCTCCTTTGTTCTTTTTCCTAGCCTAGTCTCGAGCAGCGATACGCTCCTAATAGCGGCTGTATCACAAGGATTTTTAGACGGACAGATAGTAAAGTCCCTTATCTAAGTGCAGGACAAGGCACTATAAAACCACACTTCGACCCATAGAACCACTGCCACCAAGGACTCCAGCTCAGACACTTGCTGCCCTATCTCAAGAGCTCATTAATTACCAACACTCAACGTACCAAAAAGCCGAGCAGCCACACGGAACTGTCCATATTGTGTCATTCATTGTTCCAAGACAGATAAATTCAACGGATCATTTGCCTCATTTTCCTTTTTAAACCCCTAAACCACCGTAAGTCAGTTTGTTTCTGTTGAGCAGCAGCTTTAAAGCTGCAACAGGTCCAGGAAGATTTTGTCTTTACGATCACCTCTTCAGGCCAGCCGTACGAAACCAAAGTATCTTCACCTGTACTTGTCCCCCTTGGTGCACGGGAGGTAGGGAGGTGACCCTCCCTGAAAGAGGGGAGATTGAGCTGAGATCTCGGGCACAAATTCTCGGCTGTGAGGGCGGTGAGCCCCTGGCCCAGGTTGCCCAGAGAAGCTGTGGCTGCCCCATCCCTGGAGGGGTTCAAGGCCAGGTTGGCCGGGGCTTGGAGCAACCTGGGCTGGTGGGAGGTGTCCCCGCCCAGGGCAGGGGGGTGGAACTAGGTGATCTTTAGATCTCCCTTCCAACCCAAACCATTCTGTGATTCTGTGATTTATCCCACCTAAATTAGGTGTGTGGTTGCCCTGATACCACACAGTCGCCCACCTGATACACAACAGGTCTTTCTGCCCCATCACTTTAGATGTTCATGGCCAACCTGTTCATCCCCTTGCACAAGCCATGACCCAAGGCTATCAGGGTGCTCGTTCTACGGGTCCAGCTTCCTTGGTGGGCACAGGGCTCTCCCAAGGTCAACAGAGAGCAACGCTTCCAAGACCAAGCACTTGATTTACCGGCCAGGAGCCCTTTGTCACAAGTGACTTCCAGACTAAGGGCTCTTCGATGCTACAGGTATGAGCAAATGACTGTACGTTAGATTGTCAGTGCGTTTTAAGATGTTGCCATCCTTCAGTCAGAACTCGGGTCAAACTCGGTACTAAAACATCAAGACACACCTCATCCATTAGATTTCACGTACCCGCAGCTTAAATTGGCCACCAGCATTTTAAAGGGCAAATCTATTGTACTGAAACTCCTTTTATAGCTCAAAATGTATGTTCCCCAATTCACAGAGTTTTCCAAATCAAATTTAAGTCTAGAAGCAGTCTCCAACTCAGGAGGACAGAGCTGTAGCCATCCTAAACTGACTTCTATTTTGGTTTATGCTGAGCATTTTGAATGATATGAAGCCGAGTGAATCCTGTTTTGCCAGCTCACAAATGCTACTACAGCAGGAAGGATGGCATAAGCTTTTCCTTCTTCCCTGATCACACAGAACCGTTTAACAGTTGAGCCGAGCACAGCGATTGCACGCATTTCCATCTCAGCTCTACTCAAACCTCTCCTCGGGCACTAGGAAGGACAAGCACCCAGATCTGCAAATGCACCACGATGCTGCAGGGAGCCCAGAGGCTGGGCCAGGTTTCGTTTTACACCGACCGTCCCACGTTACCGCCGATATCCCATCACTCACTCGCCACCTTGCCATGAAACTATTTCAGCCCACTCATGCTAAATGGATGTAAAAATAGAAGAAAAGCTGAAAGCAAGGGTGGAACCGTTTTGAAGAGCAAGTTAATGGATGGTTGAGAATCCAGCATTTCTGAAGTCTCTGAGGATAATAAATACATTCATTCCCAGGAAAAAGTGCCACCCCCTTATTACTGTTTCAAGCCTCATCAGCCCAAGAGTACAGCAGTCAAATGAACATGTATTCACCAGACACAGCAACTGTTTTAAAAAAAGATTTGCTCTAGCATTTGACAACCTGCTCTCTTTCCTGGAGACCTTTCACAGTTGGTTCTTTTGTCACCCGAAAGGTCCTTTCCTTTATAGAAGGAGCAACTTATTTCTTGCTGGTTACTCACGGCCACGAAAAGCCAATCTTTGTGTGGACTGTAAAAGCACCCACAGCATTGCTGGTACTGTCGTTTCCCATTTTTAAACACTGACGTCCATGCAGACCAGCAGGAGATGACCATGTACTCAGGCCGAGACTCCTGGACATGTTATCGCAGAGCTGGGAAACCGTATCTCACACTCGCTGCTGTTGAGACTGTAAGTCAGCACTGCCACCTCATCCCCTGAAAATTAAAGGACCTTATTTAAATAGTGTAATTTATTGTATCTGCTGTTCAAGGGCTGCCCTTGTGCGCTTGTGCTATCAGAGACACCGTGATGAGCTGCAGACAGATGGCCAAGCCCCTGCAGCCCGCAGAGGAGCAGCAGTGGGGAGGGCGGCAGGGCTCTAGCTAGAACGGGGTATGTCCTTCCCATCAACACAAAGTGCTTTGTGCCATCTCTCTTCCCAAGGCATCCACAGCAATCGCAGAATGGTTTGGGTTGGAAGGGACCTTCAAAGATCACCTAGTCCAACCTGCCATGAGCAGGGACCCCACTACATCAAGTCGTTCAAAGCCCTGTCCAACATGGCCTTGAACACTTCCAGTGATGGGGCATCCACAGCTTCTCTGGGTGACCTGCTCCAGTGTCTCACCACCCCCATCGTAAAAAATTCCCTCCCTATGTCCAATCTAAACCTACCCTCCTGCAGTTGAAAACCATTGTCCCTTCTCCTGTCACTACAGGCCTTGGTAAAAACTCTCTCTCCATCTTTCTTACAGGCCCCTTTTATACACTGAAAGGCTGCAATAAGGTGTCCTCAGAGCCTTCTCTTCTCCGGGCTGAACAACACCAACTCTCTCGGACTTTTTCCATAGGAGAAATGCTCCAGCCCTCTGACCATTTTCCTGGCCTCCTCTGGACAAGCTCTAACAGGTCCATGTCTTTCTTGTATTGGGAACCCCATAGTACTCTAGGTGAGGTCTCACGAGAGGGGCGTAAAGGGGAGAATCACCTCCCTCAACCTGGATATCGTATCCTCAACCAGGACATGGTTGGCTTTGTGGGCAGCAAGCATACATTGCCGGCTCACGTCCCATTTTTGTGTGAAGCAAGGGAAGAATGGAGACTCAGTCTCATGAGTCCCTCTGGCTTCACTCCAGCTCCACATTTCCAGGACTGTGAAGATGTAACGCAGGGGAAGGCAGTCTCCCCAGGAGGGGAGGCAGCTCTGGATCTACAGACTAGAAGATGAGGAAGGAGGAGTGAAGGTCCTCTAGTATGAAAACTTTTGTAACTCCTTCTTTTCCTCCTCAGGATGTCCCTCATCTTGACCCAAAGGGTGGTGAATTCCACTTGCGTGAAAGCACACACTCTTTGAAGGAGTTTTTCTTATGGGTCATCCACATTTTACATGATAAGCACAATGCTTGGGAGACTACACAGACAGGAGCTCTACAGGCATCCCAGATAACACAACCATGCCTCTGCAACCTTCAGTATAAACCCAAGCCCCCCAAAAAACCTGACAAAACCTACATGAATCTGTCAAAAAATATTTTCTTTTTATGACCATGTCCTTTATATTGTACAGAATTATGAGAAAGCACTACTGAAAGTCACAGGAGTGGCAGAGGTGCCTTTGGCATGAAAGGTGATGGAGAGAAAACCTTCAGTTGATGGCACGATGGCATTGGATCCACAGAATCACAGAATGGCAGGGTTGGAAGGGACCTCTGGAGATCATCCAGTCCAACTCTCCTGTGCCAGAACAGGGTCATCCAGAGCAGGTGGCACAGGAACGCGTCCAGGCGGGTTTGGAATGTCTCCAGAGACAGAGACTCCACCACCTCTCTGGGCAGCCTGTGCCAGGGCTCTGCCACCCTCACAGGAAAGAAGTTCCTCCTCATGTTGGGATGGAACTTCCTATGCTCAGGTTTGTGCCCGTTACCTCTTGTCCTGTCACTGGGCACCACTGAGAAGAGCCTGGCCCCATCCTCCTGACATCCACCCTTCAAGTGTTTCTAAGCGTTGATAAAATCCCCCCTCAGCCGTCTTTTTTCCAGACTCAAATCCCCCAGCCTTTCTTCCTAAGAAGAAGTTCCAGTCCCCTGATCATCTTCGTAGCCCTTTGTTGTCCCCTCTCCAGCAGTTCCCTGTCCTTCTGGAACTGGGGAGCGCAGAACTGGACACAGTTTGGTCTCCTTGTCTCCATTTCACAGGGTCACAATGTTGACACAATGGGGTCTTGCCTGCTGGTGCCTCCCTGCCCTGTGGAGCTGGAGAATCACAGTTTCTTGGGAATTAGGCAGGAAAAGCAGTGGATTTGCATGGAGCTCTGAGCTCTTCCATAGGTCCCTGTGGTTGCATGGTGCAATACGTCAGCTTGAAGCTGCTGCCTTCATCATAGCAGGGAATCAGGAGACTTAACAAGACCAAAAAGATATTAAGAAAATGACAGAAGCGCTGTTTTGGGCATACGCTGCCTTCATTTTCTCTTGCTCAGAGAAAACTTGCTTTCAGTCCATTTTTTCAGGTTCAATATAGTTGAAAGCTGCTGGCCAAAAGAGATGATTCCCATTTATTTCCGTTCCATCTCAGTTTTATTTCCCACCTACATCCAAAAGAAACCTCCCAGCCTTACTGCAGCTGTCTGGGTTGAGGACGCGTTTGTATGAGCAAAACTCATCTTGAAAACTAGGAGCAACTGTCCAAAAATATTAGGGAGATAGTTTGATTATTTAAGGCACATACTATAAATAAACCCTAGTGACAGAACTTGACAGCCTGTCAATCAATATAACTTCTGGGCAAGACACACGTGTCATATCCTTTCCTGTGTTGAGACAAGTCTCTGTGGGAAAGGAGGCCTAGAAAACTGTTTAAGTCACACAATATTCGTGCTCCCTGCAATTATTTACTTCATTCTGTATTTAGAATCATAGAATAGAATTGCTGAGGTTGGAAGGGACCTTTAAGATCATCAAGTCCAACCACTAACCTACCCTGACAAAAGCCACTTCTAAACCATGTCCCTAAGTGCCCCATCTACCCTTTTTTTAAACACCTCCAGGGATGGGGAATCCACCACCTCCCTGGGCAGCCTATTCCAATGTTTAATAACCCTTTCAGTGAAAAAATGTCTCCTAATATCCAATCTAAACCTCCCCTGACATAACTTGAACCCGTTTCCTCTCGTCCTATCACTTGTCACCAGGGAGAAGAGGTCAGCCCCCATCTCTCTACAACCGCCTTTCAGGTAGTTGTAGAGGGTGATAAGGTCTCCCCTCAGCCTCCTCTTCTCCAGGCTAAACAACCCCAGCTCCCTCAGTCGTTCTTCATAAGGTTTGTCCTCCAGATCCCTCACCAGCTTTGTAGCCCTTCTCTGGACACGCTAATTTAACTGGGATTTGACTAATCCAAAGCAAGATATGAACAGCCTCTAACGATAAAATAAAATTAATTGTTGCTCCAAAGGAAGCACCAGCCCTAGATAAAGAAGCCATTACAGTTTTGCTTAAACACCGAACTGTGGCTCCACCTTACCCGATAACGTTCCCCAGGGAAATATTTAACTTGAAGGATTAAAATAAGTTATAATAGCAGGAGACTGCTAAACTTGAAGCAGACCAAGTGGTGTTCCTCCTATTCTCCCTAAGATAAGCCCTGAAGAATAATGAGTTTCATTCTTCCTCAAAGGAATGCCAGTCATGGTGAAAACCAGCTTGCCCTCGGTCTGCAGCCAAAGCCAGACACCCACATCAGTGCTGGGTAACCACTAATATGCCTGTCCAGAGCCAAGTAGAAAAGACTCATGAGGTCAGGATTGCTGGGAGAGGACAGATCTTTTATTAGAGAAGCTGACATAACCGGAAAAAAAAAGAAAAAAAAAAAAAAAGAAACGTTTTCAGGCACAGAAGTCCATCTGCAGCTCTCTCTCAGGAGAACTAGAACTTGTCACCATTTAGTTTCTTGTGCGGAAGACCAGGTAGTGCAGGAAAAGTGAGTTTCAGAAGTAAATGCTGATATATCCCCTGCAGTGCTTTAGCCACGACGGGCTCCGGATGTAAGCCAAAGGACAGACCATGCCACCAGAACAGCAGGAGCTGTACCGTAACATCACAGAATCGAGCACCCCCTTGCACAGGATGGTACCGGGGAAGAGCAAGAGGCAAACGTACCAAGGAACGGCCCACAGCTTTTGGGAGTAAGCTGAATCGAGAAGGTTATTCTTTACCAAGCTGAGCACAAGCACTGGGAGATATTCCTTGGACACCAGCAATTTGTTCAAAGGACAACTGTTGTGGAAGTTACAGCTGGGCTTCAGGAAGGGCCTCACCTGCTTCATGAAAGACATGAACCTACCAGTGGCTGACGTCGGTATTGCCTTCCTAGCCCTTCTTGTCAACCTTTCCTCTTCTGAATCACCTACCAGAGGAATAACACAAGGCATGAGTGTGCGTTGTCAAGACCTGACCAGCTTTGGTAGGGTCATCCCTTGACCTCGCGGAGATCCCACAGCAGTGATGTGATGGACAAAGCTGACTTTCCCTCTGAGAAGCCATGCATATGTTCAATTTAAAATGCAATGCCTGTTTCCTCCCCAGGAAAGGTCAGCCACAAAGAGGTGAACCACCTGGTACAGGCAAGGTGGGAGAAATCCTGCCATTGGCAAGGTCGCGCCAAGCCCCTTCCCTGCAGAACTGCTCTCCTGGGATGCCATCAGTAACAGATGCTCTGCTGTAGAAGAGGATGCTACCAATAAAAGTGTCATGGTTAAGAAGCCAAGGTGAGAAGCGTAAAGCCAAATTGCAGGTGTGTAAAAGGCAAATATGTTTTTCTTTTCTGCAGAGTAATGAGGATGGAGCACAACAACTCCATCAGGCCCTTAACTCAGCCGATATCTTAAATTTAAAGAAGGAAATGGAGTAACTGTTTCTCTTCCTGCTCACAGTGACTATAGATAGCTCATTTTTCATCCTGTCCAGAGGTTTCTTCCTCTGTCTTTTCTTGAATATTATAGAAAGCATTTTCCGGGGCTGTTATAACATTTGGAAGGTCAGCATGGGGGCACGGCAGGTGAGGAGATGCCACGGTAGGGCTTCTGAGATGGCAGCTGAACTGATCCAGAATGACAAACTAAAGGGAGGGTATGGTCAGAAAAGTGACAGGGCGGCCTTTTTTTTCCTGAAAAACTCTGCTTTCACATACGTACTCAGAGTCAAATCTGCTTACTTCACCAGCAGAAGTTGCCTTCTGCTCTCACTGGCTTATAGATGCGATGTGGTTCGGGGAAAGCGAGCTGGAGTCTTGCTCGATTCATGTATCTTTAATGGAATAATCACATATATTCTCAACATTGAATACGCATTTCTTTGTCTGAACTGAAATCTGCACTGAAGCACAGAGGTTGGAAGGAAAAAAAGCTGCAGTGAACTAAGATCAGGGAAGATGTACGTGAAGAGAAGGAATATGAGGACATCATGTTTCTGGTAGTGTTTTTCCACCTTTGAGTGAAGGTTTCCTGGTGCAACTCTGACCCAGAGACGGCTCCACCACCATGGTGAATTTTAAGCATCGAATCCTCCTTTAGATCCTCCAGAGCATCCTTCTGGCCCCAGAGACATCCCTTCTCCTCCAGCAACCCAACCTCCAGTCCAACCCATGAACACCAGCGAGTCGCTCTAGTTCCATACGTGACGCTACGGAACCTCAAATGCTTTTCAATCATGAATTTGCCGTCTCCCTGCGATCTCGCGGAGGGAGAGGAGAGCCTCATGCTTTCAAGAAGCGGGCGCTCCCGGTCCCCTTCGGCTCTGGCAGAGTTTCTATGGCAACTCAAGATGGGTCTTGAAGGGAGGATTTCTGGTAGGCTCTTGCTGGAGGAGTTTGTAGTGTCAGTGCAGGCAGGCAGGAGAGCAAGCCCGCGCTCTCCGTGCCCCCAGGTTATAGGTTATGGCAGGGCATTTACAGTAACTGCTCAGAAAACAGCCCTTTGTGATTTCCAAAATGCACTTGTTCATCTGGCTAATTTTCAATTCAGCCTTTTCAGCTCTGCTCCCAAGCCAGGAGGGGGAAAAAAAAAAATAATTTCAAGCCTCGAAATTTTGCTCCAGATGCAATTTCTGCTCCGTGACAGACAGTGCGGCGTGTGCAAGACCTCCGTGCTTCCAGCTTCGGAGAGGGAACCAGCTTCAGTGTGCACCTCTGATGCCTTTTTAGACTTCGGAATTGGGAATTTTCTCCTGTTTCATATCTATAATCATTCCTTTCTTCTCCCTGCGTGGTGTTTACAGCAACTGGGGTCAAAATATTCCTTGTTTTAATGACAGCATCATCGGGAAAGGGCTTCCCGTGTGCTAGATACCTGCAGACGTGTCAGAAATCGGTCTATTCCCACAACTTCGCAATGTGAAGCACTTTGCAATGTGAAGCCATGGTTGAAAAGGCTGGAAGAAGGAAGGGAAATCCCAGTTTCATGGGGTCATCTTCTTGGTCAGAGATGCCAACACACCGAGGAACAAGCTAGCTCGCCACCAGCCACCCAGAAACCACGAGCTGAGCAGAAGATGACCCTGTCCGGGCTATTTGGCACAAGGCAATCCTCCCACTTCATCCCTCATCACTCCGAGTGTCATAGAGATGCAGTTTGAATGGTTTCTGGGACAAATCGCCCTTTTCTGCACAGGAGGGTTTGATGCTACAGACCTGGTGGGACCAGCGCTGCGTCTATTGGAGGAGTTAAACGTTGAGTAATAGGTGTCGGAAATGCGTTTTTCAGAAAATGTGGCTTTACAGGACGAACAGCAAGGCGTTCGCTTGGACAAGAAGTGACAGCAGAAAGATCCTTGCCTGACCACCGTTTACTTTCAGTTTTTCTTATTCGAGATGCTTGAATTTAATTTGCCAGTGTTGGACCTACCTTAAGGATGGTATTCCAGGTGTGCTGCCAAAGCCAAGGTCCCCAGCGCTGCCGGGCAGCCCCAGAGCACGATCAAGGATTAACGCAACAAAAACTGCCCAGTAATTAAGTCTCTCCTGTAGCACGAGCATTGTCCTGCTTCCTAGCTCTGCTTTTCCACTCCGTATTCTCCTCTGACATTGGGAGCATCCTCCTGGTTTCATCGGAGCTAGTCTTGACTCACAGCCTTAAACAAGATCTCCGGGGACACCGGATTTCCTATTTCAGCTAACTGTGGTAATAGGCAATTCCAGGATGATCACAACGATGTTACAGAATCAAATTATTGCCCAAAAGGGCCACTTTTGAAGGACGGATTCGGCGATTTTCATTCACGAGGGTTAGCAAAGATAAAAATTCAAAATGATAAAATATTTTGGGTCACAAGAATAAGCCAAGCTTGAGTTAAATTCGGGTTTGGGGATCACAACGTCCTTAACTTAGATATTGGATTTTAAAATGCTAATTAACTTAAAAATGTCCATATGGTATTTTGGCCATTTTGGACTTAGACCAGCGAAGTGAATTGCTCTCAAATACATTAGCTTTAGACAAACACAGCAGCAGATGGAGCACACACAGAATATTAACAAAACCAGGTTTTGGGTGTTAAAAGGCTTAATGGGTCTCTTGCATGTATTTGGGCCAGGAGATTAGATTCAAATTGTGCTTGAGGGAAGCTGAGAATACATAATATTTGAACTGGCAAAACTCCACAGCCGTGTTTAAAAAAAAAAAAAAAGGGCTCTAGCGATAATAAAATCTAATTTCACCAGCTCGAAAGTGCAAAGGTTGTCTTGGAAAGGGAGGAGAAATACAGGGATCCCACAAAGATCCCTTACCCCGAGGCCTTTATTATTCATCTTCCAGCCACGAGCCAGGACGAGGTCCCCTGGCCACCCTAGAGAAAGCCACCAGCAGATGCAGCTCCTGCCCAACTCACCGAAAGCCAGGGAGGAAGAGCGAAAGCACCGAAATCATCGGGTTATCCAGCATTTACTACTTCTGGTTCATAAACTGAATTTTTCAATGCTGTTACTTCCTAAATAAGTGTATATAAACCATGTTCCTGCCCCATAATCCCTCTCCTAAAAAAAAAAGAAACTCATTTCAAGAAATGTTTTAATTAGAGCTACGTTTTTGCACCAGCTGTTCTGGTAGAGCATCTCTTCGGAAAGCTTTAGAAGGAAAAAAAAAAGTACGAAAAAGCAAATAAAAATCTTTCCCCCACATCTTGTAAATATTTTATTCCTTACAAACAGACTTCTGCCCAGAAGAAACTACAGACGTATGAAAAACCACAGCTGAGGGGTGACAGCCCAGGGATGTATTAGCACAGTACAATTTTCATTTGCTTGCCATAAAACAACGATTTCTATGATAGTCCAACTCAGCAAAGCAATTACAGCTAATTAAGTAGATTACATTTTATGGTCGAGGTGCATTCTCCGGGTTGCTCAAGCAGATGTGATAAATTTGTGGCAGCTCCTCTTTTGCTTGTTTTTGACAGGGGAAAGCAGTCAGGCTTGTTTAAAAAATTCCCAAGGCTTGCGGAACAAATGGCAGCGGCTCAGAGTCCGGTTGGAGCTGTAGCTCCAACTAGCTACTGGTGTTCCCCGGGGTCAGTACTGGGTCCAGTCTTGCTCAATATATTCATCAACGACCTGGGTGAGGGCACAGAGTGCACCCTCAGCACGTTTGCTGGTGACACAGAACTGGGAGGAGTGGGTGACACACCGGAAGGCTGTGCCACCATCCAGCCAGACCCGGACAGGCTGGAGAGTTGGGTGGTGAGGAATCCAGTGAAGTTCAACATGGGTGGGTGTAAGGTCCTACACCTGGGGAGGAACAACCCCCCGCACCAGGACAGGTTGGGGCTGACCTGCTGGAGAGCAGCTCTGCAGAGAGGGACCTGGGAGTCCTGGTGGGCAACAGGATGACCATGAGCCAGCAATGGGCCCTGGTGGCCAAGAAGGCCAATGATCTCCTGGGGGGCATCAAGAAGACTGTGGCCAGCAGGTGGAGGGAGGTCATCCTCCCCCTCTGCTCGGCCCTGGGGAGGCCACAGCTGGAGCACTGGGTCCAGTTCTGGGCTCCCCAGTTCCAGAAGGACAGGGAACTGCTGGAGGGGGTCCAGCGGAGGCTGCGGAGATGCGGAGGGGCTGGAGCATCTCTGTGCTGAGGAAAGGCTGAGAGCCCTGGGGCTGTTCAGCCTGGAGAAGAGCAGACTGAGAGGGGATCTCATCAATGCTCAGCAAGAGCTAAAGGGCGGGGGGCAAGAAGATGGGGCCAGACTCTTCTCAGTGGTGCCTGGGGACAGGACAAGGGGCAATGGACACAAACTGGAACACGGGGCATTCCATCTGAACATGAGGAAAAACTTCTTCACTGTGAGGGTGGCAGAGCCCTGGCACAAGCTGCCCAGCGAGGGTGTGGAGTCTCCTGCTCTGGAGACATTCCAAACCCACCTGGACGTGTTCCTGTGCCACCTGCTCTGGGTGACCCTGCTCTGGCAGGGGGGGTTGGACTAGACGATTTCCAGAGGTCCCTTCCAACCCCTACAATTCTGTGATTCTGTGATATTACCCTGGTGCAATATTTCATGTGGATAAGCAGGGGACCTCTGCGACTCTTAAGGTGGATGGCAGATGTAGAGCCATGGAGGACAGAAGGATCTCCTCCAGCATCATGCCCGAAACCTGCGACCTTGGCCAGCAAGGCTGGGAGACGCTGTATGACAAATTAAAAGCTCATGGAAAACCCCCGGCGCTCGCTTTCTGGGATCTAAATACAGGATTGGCAGTTCTCGTACCTGCATGCTTGGAAAGGAGCCAGGCACTTCTCACGCTTCTCCCTTCCACCGCTGCCAGCAAAGCACTGGAGGAAGCTCGAGTGGATGGTTGACAGAGGAGATTAATAGTACAAGGAAAGATAAAACACAAAACGCTTCGTACGTGATTTATGATCTGGAGATGCAGGGGAGGAAGGTGCCAACAGCACTTTCCAATTCAGGCAGGCGGCCGTAGGACCGAAGGTGGGCTGCAGACCACCAAGCTCTATGGCATGAAATCAGTGCTACCCATCCATGTGGAAGAACAGGAGGGATTTTAGTAACACATCTTGAAATATTTATAACATTAGATACACAACAAACTCTCCTAAAATGCATAATATTATGTGTGGGCGCTGCAGAGGTGGTAGATGTGTATTCATGATCCACGCAAGCCCAGCAGCTCGAACCAAAAAGACTGCAAGCAAGAATTAAGCAAATAAGTATTGTAGCTACACCATCACATACTGTTCACATTTTTGCAGTTCTTTGGCACTCGAGCCCAAATCCCAAAGGATCTACGCAGTTCCCCAGGGTCCAGGTTTAATTAGGGTAACTTATTTCGCCCTATAGCACGTGTGTCTTGAGTTAGACTGAAAGCTCACTGAAGAAAGATGGTATTTTCACGTTTTATAAAGCAGCGTGAATGCAGCACACCAAAGCTAACAAAAGTATCTCATTCCCACTTCCAAGCGGGGTTTTACAGATGTAAAGCTGAAATGCAGTTCTTTGGGATCGAGGTCCCCTCTTAGTAATGGAACAGGTTGCCCAGAGAAGCTGTGGCTGCCCCATCCCTGGAAGTGTTCAAGGCCAGGTTGGATGGAGCTTTGAGCAACCTGGTCTAGTGGAAGGTGTTTTGGACTTGGACTAGATGGTCTTTGAAGGTCCCTTCCAACCCAAACCATTCTGTGATGGCTCAGGAACAGAAGGCACTGTGGACACTGCTCTGTAGATGGGAGGAAATCAGAAAAGCGTCCCGACAGCACTTGCCAACACGTTCATCCCAATGTCCCAATGCAGCCAGTTTTCCTCTCGGTTTCCTACAACCACCCGCTGCGGAGTGAACAGAGCTCTACCAAAGGAGAGATACCAGAACGCATGAAATATTTAAACCTGCAGACTTAGGGTTTTTGGAAAAGGTATAAAACTGTAATAAGGAACATTGCTGTGTTCCCCCACTAAACCACCCCACCTAAGGCATGACTTTTCCCCTACAACCCCAAGCCTTGCTGCAGTCAACCCCCCATCGCCCCCTCTCAACATGAAGACAAGGTCCTTGGGTCACTCCATGCCCCCTAATTTTAGAAGGGCAGATGATTGTGTTGCGTTTAGGGAAGATTTTGTGACTTTCACATCCTTAAAGGATTTGGGGATTTTATGCTGCGCTCCTAACTATCCTCTCAAGAATTAAATCCAGAAGTCGATTTCTCGGCAAAAAAGTAGGAGACTTCGCAAATCCGTAACGAGTCATCGTGCTGCAGGTAGTGAGGCTGGCTTAAAAATAACACGTCCACCAGCATGTCTGGGAAATGAAAAAAGAAGTCACCAGTTCCCTCCAGGAACAGCAAATTATAGTAATGGACTGAGATGGAAAAGGGAAGGGGAAAAAAAAAAAAAAAAAGAAAACCTCAGAAGTTAGAGGAGCGAAAGGCATTGTGTCGGGCAAAATAAAAATCAGATGGTTCAGATCAGCCGCCTCCTGTACTGTGAGCTGCTGAGTAGATAAATTAGTTTAAAAAAAGGAAGACAAGTAGTTACGGTTTGGGACTCAAAATAGCAGCACGCTTCAGTTTTACCGGCAGAACCTGAGGGTTTTAAATGACGAGCACAAATAAGGAGAGGAAAGAACCGTCCAGAGAAATCTCTCAGATGGTATTACAAATTGTTATCAAAAAAGCCAGCAGCAGAAAACTGCCATTAATTTATCACGCCAACAGATACCTCATAAGAGATAATTTGAGGCACTTGAAACTAGAAAAATAGCAACGTATCTGCAGAATTATGATTTTTTCCTACACCGCTTCATGTGGGAAAGGTCTCTTTCCAACGAAATGCCCGAAACACAATTACTTTCACGCATGTCCCTACCCACACCTCAGTCATGGTGAGGACCATCCCGAACCGTGGATTTGGATGATGGACTGTGGTCCACCACTGCTGACTCTGCAAGCTGAGGAGCACTGCAAACCCATCCTTCTGCTCTGGAGCACCAAGGGCATCACGATGAAGCCATGCTGGAGGGTACTGTGCAAGGACAAGGTCACCCTTGCTCTGCATTGACTTCTCCTTGCAGAGAAGTCCAGAGCTGCACGCGCTTGTGTAATGTTGATGCATTTAAGAAACGCATTACCGCGTCTACATTGCTTTCCATGTAAACTTCTAAATTCCATATATCCTTCAACAGGGGCTATTTAAGGCAACACGATGAAGTCGCCAAAACTCATGGCAGGTTTCTGCTTTGTCTTCTATCTCTGTACGTTAATGGGAAAAGTTGAGAAATGAAGGATCAGCTGAGGTTGTCTCTAAATTTAAAAAAAAAAAATAGCTGAAATGCAACAAGTATGTATTTACCCTGGCATGTTTCTCAATATCAACATCACCGGCACAGCACATAGTCCTTCACCAAAGGTTCAGCAGGCAACGGTGCTTCTTTCTCCTTAGATCTCCTGAAATCCTCCTCTGCCTGGATGTCTGCCTCCCACTTCATCTCAACATACCCGAGACCTCCCGTCATCCACAAAGTCCTGGTCTACTTCCAAGCAGGGCGAGTATAAGCAGCATATATTTTATTGGGTACGGTTATTTTTAAAGCTCTGTGCAGAGAATATATTTAAATTATTCTAAAGCCTCAGTCATACAAAATCCTAAGGCACGACTGAAATATTTCCCCATCTCTCTAAACCCTTTATGGGCTCACACACCGCAAAAAGGCGCTGGGCTGGCTCCTGGCTTCCGCGGAGGTCCCTGGGAGGTGAGCTTGCGGATACAGGGGGCCCAGATTGAAGGATAAAAGGGCTTGCAGGGCTTACAGGGCCAATAACGGAGCAGAGAAGCAGGGCTGAGATGTGGTGTCAGGTCGTTGGGGTATGTGGCAGCGAGGGTAATAGCGTGGTGGGACAGGACAAGGTACAACAGTCATCAAAAGGTGATGGACACCAGGGGAAGGGGTTCCAAATATCTCCTTGACCGGGTGCAAGGAAGATGAGAAATGGGTTAATGGTGCTCAGTCCCTGAAGAACTGAAGGCTTCAAGAGTCCTCAAAGAGCAAGACTGCCCCAACGGGACTAACACGAGCTGCAGGAGGGTCCAGTTGTGTGGGATGAACTTTCTCCAGTTTGGACCCGTTCCTTGCTTGATGTATTTTTGGAGGGATCAGCAGCAGAGCCTCAAAGTGGCCAGCAGGCTGGAGGCCTGGGGCCAAAAGAGGTCTCTCTGGGGGATCTATGGTCCGTATAGGATATTGCGAGGACCGGTTAATCATTTCATTTCGCTTCAACTTTAAAAGATGTGAGACAATCACTTAATATACACCTATAAAAAAATAAATATGCATCAAGCCAGGATTTCCTTTTATAAGGGATGCAATTTGTTTTTTCACATGGTTGGAAACTGCACATTAAAAATACCTTCATGCTAAATTATTTCCCCCTGCCATATATTTTTAAGCATCATTATACAAAGCAGTTGCTAGCTTTTCAGCAGATTTTTCAAGGGACTGCTTACAGGAACGATATTTTGAATTAGCATTCTTTTCATCAGCACAGCTGAAATCAGCCTCCTAGCTACCAAATGAATCAAATCGATAGAAAAAGTCCAAGTTTGCAGAAACTTCCTTCAAACCCAAAGGAATATTTTCTTCATTTATCTTCAAACTCACCAGAAACCATGAAGTTTTAGCAGCATCAGCTGAAACAAAACCCAAGACCCACCACCCGTGGGCCTGCCGGTGTGGTTTTGTGTGGTGGCAAAGAAGGTCTCCGAGGAAGGGTTTCCATGCACACCATGCTCTAAAGAAATCAGCAACCAGACTTCCCATGGGAATCTGATTTTATCAGACTGATTTGAGACAAAGCATCCTTACAAAACACTCTTAAGAGATTTTGTTCCTTTTAAACACAAACAAATGCCAATTCCAGGTCACTTGGCAACATCAGGTGGGTCACACGCAGAGGCTGTTCTCGGTGCGCGGTGACACCTCAGGTGTCCTTGCTGGCACAAGCAGACTAAAGTTTGGTCAAATAACCACCGGGCACCTGGTGCTCCTACAGTCCTGTTCAATACTAATGAACTTCTGTAGATTTACAGGTAGAAAATCAATGCATTACAATTAATTTATATTGAGTCATCATCTTGCAGTATCTCCTTGCAGCAAGCGATCGGAGGGAAAACCACAACTGAATAATAGCTTCATTTTCTAGGTGAAACTCCAAATGTAGTACCCATCCCCTGCCTCCTCATGTCAGCAATGAGTCAAATCTAAGTTTTCATCCCAGAATAAAATAAAATGAGATTTTAAAACACTCAGCAAAGGTCTGAGATCCGAAATATAGCTGAAGGTAAGAGGACCCTTACCATTGATATCAATAACTGGGTTCTGTCCAGCCATCAGCCTGCTTGGGCTTAGCCTGGTACAACTGGCCTCATATCAAGAACCAAGTGGTGAACCCGTCATGGTCAGGCTGTTACCGAATATCCACCTTCCTGCCACCGGTATCCAGTGGGAGCTGTGGCCATCCAGGCACTCCCTACGAGGGCACTTAGGGTTTGTGTCCACCTCAAATCCAGCACTGCTTCAAAAGAGAGTCATAGAACCACAGAATCACAGAAGGGTTTGGGTGGGAAGGGACCTTTAAAGGCCATCTAGTCCAACCCCCTGCCATAAGCAGGTACATCTTCAACTAGACCAGGTTGCTCAGAGCCCCGTCCAACCTAACCTGGAATGTTTCCAGGGATGGGGCATCTCCCACCTCTCTGGGCAACCTGGGCCAGTGTCTCACCACCTTCAGCGTAAAACATTTCTTCCTTATGTCCAATCTAAACCCACCCTCCTTCGTTTAAAAGCTTTTGTCCCTTCTCCTGTCACTACAGGCCTCGGTAAAAAGTCTTTTTCCATCTTTCTTAGAAGTTCCTTTTGTATACTGAAAGGCTGCAATAAGGTCTCCCCGGAGCTTTCTCTTCTCCAGGCTGAACACCCCCAACTCTCTCAGCCTTTCTCCATGGCAGAGGTGCTCCAGCCCCCTGACCATATTTGGTGAAAGTCCAAAACCTACATCCTTACTGAATGAACAAATTCAGAGGCAAATTTAAAATACAGAGGCAAGAAAAGAGGGGAGATTCTGTGTCAAGCAAAGGCAGACAGAAGAACTCCCCAAGTCCTTGAAGCACCAGTCCTAAGACTGGCTACAGCATGGGACACTTAGAAAATTTCGCATCAACAGAAGACAGAATTTGCCATTATTTTAACCCAGAATTCACACCTGTGCCTTGTGAACTGGTTCTGTTCACCTCAAGGTTGCCTCACATTTGAAGTGAGCTCAAGCAAACGTGGTGCTTATGGCCTGGTGCCTTCTCAGAGATGATGGGAAGTATCTGCCCCCATGAGCTTCCTTCCTGGGGAGTACCTGGAGAGTGGAGCAGATCCCTGCTTAGGTGTCTGGGAAGGAACTGAGAGTGAAAAGACCATCCATGACCTCAGGAGCCACCCTCATTTCCAACTACTGGATTCTCACGAGTATCAGCTACACAGCAGGAGAAACCCACGGTAGGGTTCACCACCCCTCAGGGGACAGAAATTATGAGCAAGTGATTTTAGCAGATAAACCACAGAAAAGCTGAAGAAGCCCAAGGCCTTGGCAATCCCATCTTAGGAAGAATTTCAAATCCCGCCCCCCCAAGATCTAATGATTCCTTTAGCTTTTCCACCGTTCTTCCATGGGACAAAGGCAGAGGGAAAGGGCTGAAGAAATTCCCACCGGTCCTTCTACCCCCACTCCACTGACATTTCTTTTTAGCTCCGCCACAGCTTGGCATTTTTTTTGTCATGTCAAGATGGATCCATCATATATGGGCAAAGGGTTTACAACAGGGGTGTTAACTGTAATCAAAAATCTTCCATCTGAAGAATAACGAGAATTGAAAATAAGGATTAACATTTTTTCTTTTGAAAAACAGAGACAGACTTTAAAAAAAAAAAAAAACAAAACAGAATTAGTCCAGATTTCCTTCTTGGGATGATAGAAACGGTGCTCAAGAACCAGCTGTGTGAAGCGTGGTCCCCGGCAGAAGAAAGTTGCCACCTGGGCTGAATAAAGCCACCGCTGGATCCGTTTCAAGCAGCTCCTCCATCCTGCAGAACCCATTCAATTCTGGATTTCCTGAACTTGCTGCTCATGTTTTCCCTTGAAACGCAGTAAGGGAAACTAAGAGGAGCAAAAAGCTATTTGTCTGCCAATTTTACGTGTATGCTTGCATGTATTTATGTATTTTTGGCAGTGCTAGGCTACTTCCAACATTTTACAACTCGGTTTTAAACAGCCAAAGCTCCAGCTATTCTGGAGACAAGTTCTTATCACTGTTGCGACGCCTTCACATTTGATTGGAAGGACCTGCACATCCAGCACACCCTGGGGCGAAGATGATCTGAAGTTCTTCTGGGGAAAGGAAAGATGAGCATCTATTTTATCCGCACGCGTGTGTGCAAAATAGGCAGGTGTTGCAGTACCAAACTTGTCCAGAATTAAGGTTTAACAAAAACATGAGTGTCCTGGTTTGAGGTAAAACAGAACCAATTTTCTGTTTGGTAATTTTACTTTTTAGCTGGGCCTCTTCTAACTGACTAAGCTCTGAAATTAACAGCGTATTGTTCAGACACTGTTCACTCTCAGCGTGAAAGGACCTGATTATCCCAAGGAACGGTACGCAGAGAGGCTCTTGCTTATACTTATTGCTGTAACAACCAAGGTCAGCTAACTTCGTTATTTGTCCCGTTAGAGGGTCGGAAGCGGAAAAGCATCGAGGGGTCCCACCTGTAGGGAGGGGCAGACAGGGCAGGTGACCCAAAATTGACCAGCAGGGTATTCCATCCCATCTGCGTCACGCTCAGTATAAAAGCTGAGGGATCAAAAGGTCATCTCTCTTTCTTCAACGGCCAACGTCTGAGGAGGACCCTGTCTGTTCGTCTGCTTTTGATCCCGATCCGAGCATTCCTGACTCCAGATGCGGAATCCTGCTCCTGTCTGTCGCCGACTCCAGTCTGGGACTTTCCCTGTGCCTGCTGGTGACGCGATCGTCATCCTGGGAGCTGGATACAGTTTTGTATATACTTTGTGTACGCTTTTTTTATTTATTTTATTTTATTATTATTTATTATTTCATTATTTATTAATATTTTCATTGAAGTAGTTTAGTTCTTTTTCTAACCTTGTAAATCTCCTTATCTCTTCCCCTCCTCTCTTTGGTTTGGGGGGGCAGGGGGGAACGTCTGTCATTCTGATTGGCCAATCTGGCCAAAACTACGACAGATTTATTGGGGTACATTGGCTGGGACGCTCAGTCGGTAGAGCATGAGACTCTCAATCTCAGGGTCGTGGGATTGAGCCCCACGTTGGGTGCCCTGAGAACCAAATGCCAATCACAGTTTCCAAAATCCAGCAAAATTCAAGTGGTCTGGCTTCAGGCTGCCTCTGTCGGGTGCTGGGAACTGCTGCCCAGTTGAAATTTCATTTTCAGTGCTGCAAAACACCCAAATGGGAAAGACGGACACACGCAACCTAGACGATCCTATGATTCTATGCCTTGGTCAATTCCCACAGTGCTGGTGTGCCCATCACATGCTCCACCTTCCAAGGTGGTTCCCACACATTAAATCCATTTATAAAGGAGCTGGGGAGGCTTCGGAGTGACTGCAGAGGACGTGAGCATCTCACAGGCGCACCCGGGCACTTCGCACGCGCTCTTGAGCAACAGCAAACATACTTGAACGGGGAAACAACACAAAACGAACCAGAAAAATCAGACCTTGAAGATGGACACGCAAGAGCGGTGAAATTTGAAGTCTTCCTACAACGTGGTTTCAAGGCAAGGGAGCTCGGTAAAGATATCTAAAGCTCCTCAACTGGCTGCCTTGCAAATAAATGTCAAGGAGAAGAAATGACCCGAGGCCAGTTTGTCACTGTCACAGCTCTGGTTGAATGAGTTTTAACTTTTCCCCCAAGCAACCTCCTGCCAAAGGACAATAAAAAATGCATGAGGACAATCAGCTCTTCTTGCAGATTTTTCTCCGTATCAAAAATAAACTAATGCGTAACACCTTCGGAGTTTCAATCTAAAATAGATTTCCAAAGGGCTCCACCTGCTATCAGCCACAATTAAAAATGCTCTTAATGCCTCAAACTAGGAAGCAAAGCGTTATAGCAGAATGTTTGGTGCAAAAGGAGATTTTTATTTCAAATACTCTAAATTATGAAGATCATTTAGAAAGCCAGTTTTCCTCCAGAATAAGCTGCCTTTCGCATGATTACAGCAAGAAAAATGCCAGTGTAGGCTGCAGGGCAGTGTACATAGAGATGTAACTGCTTAGAATAGATGAAATTATTGTGTTTACCAGTTCTTCTGTAAACTGCTCTCCCATAATGAGCAGTAAGCTCCAGGAATGCCATCGGGACACCACCGCTGGGACAGGACAGGAAAAAATTGGATGCTTTTTCTTCACTGAATGCGTTATTGCCAGTTGTGGTACATGAGGAAAGTGGAAGAAAAGGTTCTGAAGGTATTGAGTGCGCCCACCAGGCACACGGCAAGCTGCTGGAGAAATTTATTCAAATAAATACGTGTCTTTCACAGCCAAGAACTCTCTGGGATCCAAAACGAAGGTTTGATAATGGTGCCTTGGACTGGTCCAAGGTTATTAGCCAGATGGAAGAAACCAATTTCCACAATGGGTCTATTTAACAGCAGAAGCATATCAGGAAGAGAATTATTGTGTATAGGATGATACACATTCCAGAGACTACTTATGTACGTTCACTAAAATAACAGAACAGAACAGAATAGAATAGTTCAGCTGGAAGGGACCTACAACGATCATCTAGTCCAACTGCAAATTGGGTTCAATTCAAAGGGTTCAGTAATTATAAAATGATACCTGCAGCGCTTTGCCATGTCACGTACTACATGAGATACAGGGTAAGTTCAGTGTGTGCTCTCCAGTAACCTAAAAAACTGGAGAATAAAAGATGTTTATGAGAATAGCTACAGGAAACTCTGCTCTTCTCAAAGATCAAGGGCAACAGAAGATATATCTCATACACACAGAGTCCATACCACAGCAGTATTTAGTTATACTCCTTTGCCACTTCCAAACTTAGAGCTTCCCCAGGGCTTCCACAGACTCCGTCATTGCTTTCTCAAGTTCTAAACCTTTATCTTGTACAACCTAATCTAAAAGTGCAAATGTATATACCACCTCTGTGCAAATCACACCTACCTTCCCAGCCTATGACTTGTCCAGAGAATACCCTGAACATACCCAAACGGCTGACACCTGATAGATGATCAGGTCACGAAGTCAAACATAGCTCCACCTCATCTCCACAACAGCCATTCCCACCACGTTTTTTTCCAGTTACTCTGCAGATAACCATGATCCATCTGTCCTCCTCACCTAGGACAGATCTCACTTAGAATCATAGAATTAGAGTGGTTAGACTTGGAGGGGACCTTTAAAGATCATCTATTCCACCCCCTGCCCTGGACGGGGACACCTCCTACCAGCCCAGATTGCTCCAAGCCCCGTCCAACCTGGCCTTGAACCCCTCCAGGGATGGGGCAGCCACAGCTTCTCTGGGCAACCTGGGCCAGGGGCTCACCACCCTCACAGCCAACAATTTCTGCCCGAGATCTCAGCTCAGTCTCCCCTCTTGCAGTGGAAAACCCTTCCCCCTCGTCCCATGGCTCCCCTCCCTCATCCAGAGTCCCTCCCCAGCTTTCCTGGAGCCCCTTGAGGGACTGGAAGGGGCTCCAAGGTCTCCGTGGAGCCTTCTCTTCTCCAGGCTGAACCCCCCCAGCTCTCTCAGCCCGTCCTCCCAGCAGAGGGGCTCCAGCCCTCCCAGCATCTCCGGGGCCTCCTCTGGCCCCGCTCCAGCAGCTCCGTGTCTCTCCTGTGCTGAGGCCCCAGAGCTGGAGGCAGCACTGCAGGGGGGTCTCCCCCGAGCGGAGCAGAGGGGCAGAATCCCCCCCCTCGCCCTGCTGCCCACGCTGCTGGGGATGCAGCCCAGGCTGTGGGGGGGTTTCTGGGCTGCCAGCACACATTGCCTGCTTATGTTGAGCTTCTCACCCACCAACACCCCCAAGTCCTTCTCCTCAGGGCTGCTTTCACGCCATTCTCCACCCAGCCTGGATTTGTGCCTGGGGTTGCCATGACCCAGGTGCAGGCCCTTGCACTTGGCCTGGTTGAACTCCATGAGGTTCACACGGGCCCACCTCTCCAGCCTGTCCAGGCATCCCTTCCCCACAGCCTGTCGACCGCTCCACACAGCCTGCTGTCCTCAGCTTCTCCAGACTATACCTCAAACTTCCCAATTCTTGCTGTTTGAAAGACATAAACCTCTAAACCACAGCCTTTGCCATCCAGCTACGTAGCCACGTGCCTCATCTGCCATCTTCACTACTGCGGCCCCTTGTTCTCTAGGTTGACAGCCGCAGTCTCACCCTTCCAACACGCATTCGCTCTGCCACTGCAAAGTTCATTTTCTCAGCTCATCATCAAGACCAACGAATATACCCATCTCTGCAGACAGAGCTATTAATAGTCACTTACCTCTGCAACCGCAAATTCAAGGCTCTTCGCAGCCAATCCTCACCCTCCTTAAAATGTCTCTTCTCATCACGTCTAACCCTCTCATTCTACTGAAATGCCAGTATTTTAATCTTTGAATATTAAAGACTTTTCTATCACACACTTCAAAAGGAAAGGCGCCAATAAGAAACAAATAATTTGAGGTCAGGGTATTTCCCTGTTCAGCTCACAAAATAAAGAGGTGATATTCCCCCTCCCCTGCCCCCCCTCCCCCCAGTTCTTGTGTGCAAATTTTAATTGCTTTTCTGACATCTACAGAATGTAATCTTCTTTCCGTGTTGTTACTAGGATTAGGGCAGTACGAAGGTAAAGCTATTTTTGATTAATATGGAAATCAGAAATTACTTTCGAGAGAAAACTGGGGACTGTTCCTAATACTCCTTTATCTTTGGGGAATTACAAATCTAAAGAGTAACAAGGGAGAGCTGGCAGCTCGCTAAGTCTTCCAACCTGTGCAAAATATGCTTAACAATACCTAAAAATCTATTCCGATGGAAAGATGAGATTAATATAATTAAGAAAGGGTTCAAGCTGAAGACAAAGAAAGCTGAACCCCCACAGGGTGGTGAACATCAGTTTAACTGGAAAAAGAAAAGGGTAATGAGACCATATGGTGCAAGGATAGCAAAGTCTAATGGTTAAATTTATTCACAATTCAAATCTGTTCTTGCTGAAGTTCGAATTTTCCCCATGACCCTTCTAGTGAATTTCCAATGGGTGAAAATTTGCAGAATATGGTGGCATCCAGCTCCTCCTATTTGTGCAATGGGAAGAATTTGGAGAGAAATACCAGGCTATTTTGGATGGAGAAGCTTAGTTGACTTCCGAATCGTTTCTGCTGAGGAGCCTCTCCTTCTTTAAACCCGCTTGATCTGAGCCTGCGTGTGCCAACACACGGAATTAAAACTTTGGCTCAAGTTTGAGGTCGTGTAACACCTCCTTGGCTGGCACCGTCAATGCACCTGGTGAATTCACCTAAATATCAAGTTACGTGGCTTCTCCACATCTCCAACATCCACATGCTGGGGTGAGAAAGAAAACAGGGACATGACAAGTGAGCACTCCTTGTCTTGCCCAGAGAAGTTGTGGATGCCCCATCCTTGGAAGTGTTCAAGGTCAGGCTGGACGGGGCTTTGAGCAACCTGATGCAGTGGAAGATGCGCCTTCCCAACCCCTCCATGAGGGCTGGATTAGATGGTCTTTGAAGGTCCCTTCCAAACCAAACCATTCTGTGATTCTGTGCCTGGAGATGAGGGATAAAGACTAAAAGCCATGTCAGCAGTCCCATCTTCCTGCCAAAAGTGAGTGCAAGAGTAGGAGACAGGAGATGATTTAGGAGGAGTACAAAAAGGTGCATCCCGGCAAGCTTAAGCCTGGGAAATTTTACTCGATTTCTCTCTGAAGTACTCATGAAGTCCTGCTCTGACAGCGCCGTAGGTGTACGCTGAATAATAGGAGGCCTGCAGAAGAGGAACCATATATTGTACTATTTTTTTTTAACGCTATCATTGGGTGCATGAGATTAATGGGATTTTCAAATGGAATTGTAGTGCTTCAGCTACACCTGGAAACAAAGGCATTTACTATGACTACCACAGAGGAGTGAAAAGGAGACAACTGTATTTTATCTTGAAAGCCCTCAAACACTTTCAAACAGAGACAGGAATCAAATAGCTCCGTGTGAAGACAGAGAGCCCTCAAGGACCGCTTGGGCTGAGCTCCTGTGTTTTAAAATGACTGGATGTGGGAGTAGGCTATTTAGTACGAAGACACAGCGTCGAAGCACAAGGCCTAGTGGTGTTAAAAATCGATTTAGATGTTGGAAAACACTGAAGTCTCGCAAAGTCAGAGGTTCAGCTCTGTGCGCCAGAGAAAAAAATACACGCGGACACTGTGACGTTCAGCGGGTATCCAGTTGTACAACTGTTCTATAGATATTTACTCTGGTAGCTTGAGAGGTATCGGGTTCAAACTGGAATTTCTGCTGTGTAAAAGGCAATGGGCAAAGCTCTAAAATCTGCCGACGGTGACGAGCAGCATAAAAACCATTCAGAGGAAGGGCCCTTTACGAAGGTGCGAGACATCTCTTGCCGTTTCCTTCCGACCATTTCTTACCATATTCCCTTCCATGTAAGATTTAGCAGGAAGGAAGGTTTGGGGGATTTTTTAAACTTTTTGTAACTCCGTTGACAGAGCCTTGTCACGGCACGTTCTTATGAACTGTGCACTTCTGAGAGGGGAAATACATGTTTTCTTTTTTCACAGGGAAATTTTCATCGTCTTAAAGTCCCTAAGCAAAGTCTTGATTCTCCATCAGTTTTCTTCATTTCCAGTACAGCTTCACTTCCTGAATTCTCCCACGGGAATGCAAATGATACAATTATAATTTTTTTTTTTAGCAGTTGGCTACGGTGACATTTCCTGCTGCTAGGTGGCTCTGGTCCTGCCAGGATAGATTAACAAGGCTCACCAAACATTTTGTTTGGGTAAGGAACAGCTAAAGGGCATTGCCTCCTTATTCTATTAAAAGCACCGCAGGAACTCAGTAACATTTTCCTGTTGGTCTCAGCTGCGATGATAAATGGAGACCTCATCCATTCCTTCAGGAGGAGAGGAGACATTTTTAGGAAGGGAAACCAATTTCCTTTCCGTGTTATTGAGTTAAACACGGCAGTTAACTTTTCAAAGGTATTAAGGTCATTTCGTTATTCTTCCACTCAGCGCTCGCTGAGCCGTCGTATCAGCCTTCAGGAATCGAGAGAGAAAAACTTCAGCTCCGCAGGCGAATTCCTACAGATCATGTGCTCCAGCAGCGAGGGTACGGTCAGTACACGCATACTGACAGTGATGAAATCCATCTGAATGCACAGAGCTCCGAACAATCACTGCTGAACAGCCTTCAGCACACCATGAGCGAGAGCAAGGGGGAAAAAAAAATAATCTTAAACTATCTTTGGAAAGATGAACAATACTTCTCGTTATCAACACTTCATTTAGTTTCTTACTTGCCTAAGCCCAATTATATCCCGAAAAGGCAACTATGAATGAACAGGATCCGAACAACCCCAGTTAATGGGACAAGATAAAAAACCACTCCAAAAGTAATGAACTGATTTGGCATTCATCAGTCGCTCAGTAACGAGCAAACGCAGATTTCAAATCTAAATTCATGTCAAATGCTTCTGGATAAAATTAACACAAAGCATATTTCAAAACACCCATTCAAAGTGTCGCTGCTGGTTTCTCCATCCCCCTCCAGCAGACCAGACGCTCTCCTCTTCTGTAGCTCCTGGTGTTCCTCCTTCCACCGCTCGCTCCAGCTTTGAAGGCTCCACGTCATTTCTCCTATACCCTAATTTGAATTTTCCACACCCGTTTGAGCTCTCAGGACAGTTTTCAAGCTCCTTTTAAAGGACAATTTTTGGAGAAACCCAAAATGAGTAGAGTTATGGTGTTGAGGGATAAGAACCAATGCAGAAGACTATTAAGAGATGTTCCTAACAGCCCTGGACACCCACCATCTCGTCTCTGTCGTTTCCCAATTCCCTGCTCCTCAGATCAGCAGCTCCGACTGGGCGTTAACACAGGAGCACACTTTGCACACCACATACTCAAATAATAAATTCCATCCAGGCAGACACAGACTTGTAGTTTTATTTATATTAACGGATAAACTTGCTCTTTAAAACAGCGGTGCGTGACAAGCGAAGACAGGCAATCGTGTCTCCCAAGAACAGGCATGAACTCCTTTGCAGGTGAAGCAGGTGGATGTGTTAGCAGGAGACCGAAAAAGGAGGAAAAATCTCCCCTGTATCTGGCAGTAACAACAACTCCTTGAGTGAGCCTCAGCTGCCCGTGATCCATCACTGCCTTTACTCTTTGGCCTTACAAGTATTTTTTGTGCGGAATGTTAAAAGCTGTGGCAGGCGCTGATCTGATTTAAACTACTGATTTTTTTTCCCCAAGAAACTGGCAACAGAGGAAATTCAGTGTCACTGGTAGCAGTGAACGGAACCGAACACATTGCATTTGGTCCAGAGAATCACAGAACGGTTTGGGTTGGAAGAGACCTTGAAGACCATCCAGTTCCAACCCCTGTCCTGGGCAGGGACACCTCCCACTAAACCAGGTTGCTCAAAGCCCGGTCCAACCTGGCCTCATGGTCACTCCAGAGCCTCCACGATAGTGTCATGGAGGTCACCTAACAGCAGTCTGCTGTGGCAGGAGCTGCACATCCTGGGATAAACACAGCCAGAAAGCCTTCCTGCCTACCATGGCCACCATTTCCAGGTGTATACACAGAGAAATCAACAAAAATTACAGCTGTCCATTTTAACAAAACACGACATCGTCCTGCAGCAAGAGAGATAATAGTGGTAAAAGCTCTTACCACCATAAAGGTAGATCAAAGTGTTTGCAAATACTAAAGAACGCCTTTTATAATTGAACAGCACCTTCGCTTCTACTCGACAGAAAATTCCCTTCCGTTAATTCAGGTGGCGTGAAAAGACTGGCAAAAAAAAACCCTACAAACCTAGAAAACGCTAGGAGGAAGGGATTATAAGAACAAAAACATAGTAGGCCAAGTGTTGAAGACAGCACTCAAAACAAGCAGCTCCTCTGTGCCTCCAGAGGAAGCCTCAGTGCCCTTGTTTCACGCTGTTCTATACAATTTAACTACTTTTTGACCTTAAAGAACTTTGAAGCTTGTGGGTAATCCAGCTGTGATGAGATTTCATATTCCTTGATGAAACATTTGAAGCTGCTGTTCAGTTTGCTGATGGATCCTTTTATACGTCTGTGTGCAAGGCAGAAGCTTCTTCTTTTTCTTTTTCTTTTTGAAGATGAAGGGCACCCAGTGGACACCAGGCAGAGAGCATGCAAGCTTCAAAATAATTGTTCTGCCAAAAGCAGAAAAGATCTGACAACAAAGGCTATTTCTCTCTCCATCTTGAGATGTCCGTCTACCGACTTTGTTGTACTGTGGACAGCCAGGCTCCAAATCTGTCAAAAAATGAAGACAGCTGCCTTCTCCAGCTTCAACTGCTCCTGAAAGGGAATTTAAAGCTCTAAACTCCCATACAGAACACTCAAGCGGTGCCTCCTGTAGACCTGACTCCTCCTGTCCAAGTAACATTTCAGCTTGACATCTCTTCATGGATGTCAAGGATGCCTACCCATCAGCTGAAGCTCTCAAAGAGCAGAAGTACATGAGCTTCCTTGACAAATTCTTCTTGTTACTTCTGCATTGACTGTGCCCAGCATCTTCCTTGTCACTCGCACTTACAACTTCATCACTGTCTTCAACTGCAATATGTCTGAGCTCCCACATGGAACTAGGTAGAAGTCTTCAAAACTCATGGTGCATAGCATCCTTAAAGCACAGCCTTCCCCATCCATCTAGGCAGCCATATCGTCTCATATCTCAATTGTTGCAATAGCTTTTCCTCCCACCTTGACAAAAGCATTGTTGTTCCACCACTGTCTATTCAGCGTACCGCTAGAAAGATAATTTCCTTAGCACATGGCTTTCTCCATGCCATTTCTCCTTTGCACAACTTGACTGGTTCCCTTTCCTCTACCCAAGAGTCAGGAATTTGTGCTTATTTTAAGGTTCTCCATCACCTAATCCTCCCTTAGGCACCCACATTCCATCGTGAGGCACCAACGCCTCCTTGGTTCCCCCAGCATGCCAGCCTTGCTTGTGCTGCTCACTCAGGGCATTTCAAAAGAAGTACCTCTGTGTGCTCTCTCTGTCCCACTAAGAATAGCTAGAATTCCTCCTAAATATCCAACATCTCTTCAAAACACTCCTTTGACCGCCAAAAAGTGACTTCAGGCTGCCATCATGCTCCATCACCCACCTTTATCCACTTTTCTCAGGCTCTAGGGCAAGGATTATGGTTTTGCTCCACGCTTGGGTGCTGCCTGGAACAAGGAGATGTTGATGAACAGTCCCAAATCCCTAAGTCCCATCAAATACACATGAGAATTGCTCTTTCCAGAACCCTCTGCCAGTCCTCTCCACCAGGTTAGCCCCTGCAGGGGTACGAGCTGCTGCAGTAGCAGGTTCACAGAATCACAGAACGATAGGGGTGGTAAGGGACCTCTGGAGACCATCCAGCCCAACCCCCTGCCAGAGCAGGGTCACCCAGAGCAGGTGGCACAGGAACGCGTCCAGGCGGGTTTGGAATGTCTCCAGAGACGGAGACTCCACCACCTCTCTGGGCAGCCTGTGCCAGGGCTCTGCCACCCTCACAGGAAAGAAGTTCCTCCTCATGTTTAGGTGGAACTTCCTATGCTCAAGTTTGTGCCCGTTACCTCTTGTCCTGTCACTGGGCACCACAGAAAAGAGCCTGGCCCCATCCTCCTGACACCCACCTTTTAAGTATTTATAAGCATTGATGAGATTCCCCCCGCCAAGTCTTCTCTTTTCCAGACTAAAAGACTCAAGTCCCTCAGCCTTTCTTCATAAGAGAGGTGTTCCAGTCCCCTAATCTAGTCCCCCAATCAGAAGGGGGAAGAGCAGAAGAGATTCACCCCAAAATGTGTTCCTTTTAGCTCTTCTTGTAACCATCATCACTGCTAACTAGATTTGATCCACTAACTACTTAAAAGTTGTCAATGACAGAGTCCAAGATCATTAATGTGGCTCAGATCATGAGAACCCAATGCCTATTGATTAGAAACTTGCCTGTCAAACCAGCACGCGCTGTGTTTGATCACTGATGGAAGCAACAAGTAGATCCCCAAGTAATTCAAGTGCAGCCTTTGTGCTTGTCTCCTCCTGTCTCCCAAGTCTTGCTCTGCTGGTGAATAAAGAATCACAGAATCACTGAATCATAGAATCATAGAATTGCCTAGCTTGGAAGGGGCCTTTCAGATCATTGAGTCCAACCACCATCCCAACACTGACAAAACCACCACTACCCCATGTCCCTCAGCACCACGTCTGCCCGGCTTTTAAATCCCTCCAGGGATGGTGACTCCACCACTGCCCTGGGCAGCCTCTTCCAATGCTTGACAACCCTTTCGGGGAAGAAATTTTTCCTAATATCCATCCTAAACCTCCCCTGGCGCAACTTGAGGCTGTTTCCTCTTGTCCTATGGCCTGTTCCTTGGGAGAAGAGACCGACCCCCCCGGCTACCCCCTCCTTTCAGGGAGCTGCAGAGAGCGAGAAGGTCTCCCCCCAGCCTCCTTTTCTCCAGGCTGAACACCCCCAGCTCCCTCAGCCGCTCCTCACAAGACTTGTGCTCCAGACCCCTCACCACCTCCGGTGCCCTTCTCTGGACACGCTCCAGCACCTCAATGGCTTTCCTGTGTTGAGGGGCCCAAAACTGGAGACGGCACTCAAGGTGGAACCTCACCAGTGCTGAGTACAGGGGGACAGTCATTGCCCCAGTCCTGCTGGCCACACTATTGCTGATATAAGCCAAGATGCTGGTGGCCTTCTTGGCCACCTGGGAACACTGCTGGTTCATACTCAGGCAGCTGTAAGAAGCTTTGGTTTCTACCATAACCAAGACTTATAACAGTAGCAACAAACGGCTACTCATCCAGAAACGCAGTGAATGCGAGAAAATCCCCGTTTGGGAGCACAGAGTGTGTGTTGTCTCGAGGTTGCTAAAGGCACCGTCAGTTCTCGGGGGCTCAGAACATCCCTGTGAGTCAAACACCATTTAAGTCCACGCACCGAAGGTTTTCAGGGGTAAAGTGATCTGCAAAAGATCATTCCACAGTCGCAAACAAAGCCCTGAGCAGAACCTTAGTCCAGCATCCACCCATCACCTACTCCCAATGACATCCTCTTATCAGCAAGGCCTTTTTATACGCAAGTTAAAATATTTCTTTCTTTTCCCAGCCTCAAACTACTGCAGCAAAAGCAATAATCCTCCGTGCAGCAACAACATCCAAGGGGGAGCACTCCTGAGATCCCTCGGCTTGTATGCGAGGGTGGCACTGACTGTTCACTGATGCCCAGGAGGAAGTCGGGGTCAGGTCCATGAATGCCAAAAAAAAAAGGGAAAAAAAAGTAAAGAAAAGAAAAGTAGGTCAAGCAATTCACATTCGCTGAAAAGGACAAAGAACGCTGCAGATTTTTTATTACCTTATGCAAGTGCTACCAAATATCTGAGGCATCCTTTTTATCTGATTCAAATCCCACATGAGTAATCCATGATTAAATTTAGTGGGTGTGAAATTTCATTAGGTCGTTCAATTTTAAGCATATTGGATAATGAAGTTCCGTCGTCCTTCAGAATTAAGAAAAAAAAAATTAATACCACAGTTTTTATCTCACTTCCAGCCTTCCCCCGTCTGTGAGATTATTCTCATTCATGGAAGACATCAGTGTCTTACAGCTCCATCTTTGATGCACGTGACCTTCACTATCGAGAGGGACTGACGGCTTGTAAACGTTGGCAGGCGGCGAAGAGCGCGGCTCAACCTCCTGACTGCTTTCTCCAAAGCGAAAAACCAAACCAGACTTCACCCCATGCTTGTTTAGGATAAATACAGATCAGAAATGCAAGTTTTCTTGAAACAAAGCCACGGAGCAGCCCGCTACATTTTACGGACTCCAGCAGGTCTGTTTTTCTTAAAAAATCATGATTTCTCAGAAAAATCTTTGGACTAATTCAATGCTATCACACGCGATCGCGTTTCTGTTGGTATGGGAAAAATGTTAATAGGTAGCAGATGCCGCATTAAGTCTTAATTTACCACTCCGAAGACCCAGGCAATTCAAAGAGAAGCCACCAGCTTGCTTCATACGAAAAGCCTTCTTGCTAAGACCAAACACGAGAGGTTTGGACTTTTTCTGGGGTTTTAAAATTCCACTTTTTCAGAAACTCTGATTTGAACTCACACTTTATAAAAGGGAAATGCTACTAGGATTTTATAAGACCAGCAGCGCAAGGATGGGGAGCGGAGTGGGCCCGCCAACAGCCAGCCATTTAACCGTACGTTACCCTGCGTTTCCCAAGTAGGACCAATAAACTCTGCTTATTCCCCGCCCCCCCCCCCAAAAGATTATACAATTAAATTTGTCAATGTGATCGTATAATCCTTGGGAAGAACCCAGCTGAGAAAGAGTTAAACGACAGCCACGATCCATCTCACTGTATTTTCGAGGCACTCAACAAGCAGATGAAGCCGCTCCACGCCAGTCCAAATAAATAATATCTATATTCACATCATAACAATGTATTTTCATCCTGATGGCGTTCACCAAAGCGTGATGACAAATAATTGGTGGTGAAACAGGAGTTGTCAATTCTGCCTTAATCATGTGTTTACTCGCAGTCTTGACAGAAGTTGCAATATTTCTCCCATTCTCCTAAATGGCTACCAGCTGTTTTCAGTAAATGAACTGAATACAGCAAACACCAATCTGCCTTCTACATTCTTCTGTGCTTTATTGCTGGATAGTTTTCTCATGAAAGAAGGAAAAAAAAAAAAAAAACAACCCAAAAATTCAGCGGAGAAGCTGAAGCTTCACACGTCTAGAGAAGCGTCAAGGAAAAGATCCCGTTTGGACACATTACTCGACGGCACAAGACCAATACGCGTCAGTCTTGCCATTTATTAGAAGGTACACCCCAATATCGCACAGCTATGTTAAACAAATCCTGCCAGGAATTCATTTTAGAGTCTCCTAGAGTAGGAGTTGCGAGACATCAGGCAGGCATCGACAGCAAAACAAATCAAACACCACAAAATAGTGGAAAACCCACAAGCCAACCTGCACCTTTCAATAGCGCCGATGAGCTTTTTTTGTCAATAGCTACTTTCTGGCCAAGCTCCACCGTGTCCTCCCTCAACTTCACCCAAACCTGCGTTTTTCACATTACTAACATCCTCATCCAAGTCTGGATCAGTGTCATTCTCAGCCTGTTTATCCCTCGCGCAGTTGGACGCACACTTTCTTTATCCGTCTTGCTTTCCGGCCTATTGTGGATGCTTTCCCTGATCTCCTCTCTCGTGGGACCAAACACCTTCACCAGCCACGTTATTGGATACCTCCAGAGTCAGAAGACAGACACCGTAGGGAGCAGGAAAGCCAACAAGACTATGACCCCAAGGAGAGTAGAGACACGCTAGCAGTGCATCTACATCCGAGCTTTAGCTTGGGTCGGGAGTGCATCTCCCATCACACTTTAGTGTCCCACGGTGGTGGCACATGCTGGCTGCATGGATGCCATGGACCTGGAGGAGAACCTGGAGAAGAACCAGGGGAGTGAAGTTATTTGATGATGTAGGCAGCGCTATGGGACTGACTATGAGAAAAAGGAGGAATGCAAAGATAGGGAAGAAGACACATGGATTGGGTTTGCGTGGCAAAGGTAGAGAAGGTTGGTAGAAAAGGAGCTACAGGGGTGGCTTCTTGAGAAAAGAAGGCTCCGGGGAGACCTTATAGTGGCCTTCCAGTACCTAAAGGGGGCCTACAGGAAGGATGGGGAGGGACTCTTTATCAGGGAGTGTAATGATAGGACACGGGGTAACGGTTTCAAACTGAAGGAGGGCAGACTGTCCAGCTGAGGAGTAGAGTGATAGAGCAGCTTTGGTGGGCACCCGGTGTCCACAACGCAGTAATAAAAATAAGAAATATGGGAATTTACGTTTCAATGGACTTTGGCTTTTGCAGCGGTATGGTCAGTAGGATCCCACAGGATGCTGTCCTTAATGAGTCTGTGAGAGCCGGCATCAGGAAAGCCAACACTTTGCTGGAGCTGACACTGTCAAGAAGGTCTTCTGCAGATACACTGGCAGCAAAAGGAGAACCAAGGGAAACATGGGCCCATGGAAGAAGGAGGCAAGAGACCTAGCAGCGAAGGACACAGAAAAGTCCGAACTAATTCAGCTCCTTCTTTAGTTTGTCTTTATCACCTAGCTCCGTCTCCATGTGCTCGACAGCAGGCTGTCTTGGCAGTCTGAAGGAGCAAAGTACAACTGCTGATAGAGGACAGATGAGTTACGGACCTCTTAAACAACCTGGATATACACAAGTCCCTTGTGCCAGATGAGATGTATCTGAAGGTGCCAAGGGAGCTGGCTGATGTCACTGCCACTCACTCTCTGTCATCTCTGAACGGTCACAGCAATGGGGAAGGTCCCTGATGATTGGAAAAAGGGAAACATCACACCTTCAAAAGGGGCGAAGAGGGGAACGCCAGCCCAGTCAGCCTCACTGCCCTGCCCACAAGTTCATGAAGCAAATCCTTCTGGAAGCCGTAACCAGGCACGTGAAGGATTAGAAGGTGATTGGGAACAGCCACATGGACTCTTTTATGAGGGAGGGGAGCCATGGGATGAGGGGGAATGGTTTTAAACTGGAAGAGGGGAGATTTAGATCAGATAATAGGAAGAAATTCTTGGCTGTAAGGGTGGTGAGCCCCTGGCCCAGGTTGCCCAGAGAAGCTGTGGCTGCCCCATCCCTGGAGGGGTTCAAGGCCAGGTTGGCCGGGGCTTGGAGCAACCTGGGCTAGTGGGAGGTGTTCCTGCCCAGGGCAGGGGGGTTGATCTTTAAGGTCCCTTCCAACTCTAACCATTCTATGATTTGCGAAGCACAATTCATGCCCAACTACCCTGACTGCCTTCATTAATGAGACAATTGGCTCAGTGGCTGACAAGAAAGCCACGGACATCATTTACCTGACCACATCATGGCTCTCAACATGGTCTCCCCCAGGACAGGGGAATCAAGGACTACATGGGTGGACTACACGGTGTGTAGAAAACTGGCTGGATCACCAGACTGCAAGGGTAATGGTCGGTGATTTGTAGTCAAACTGGCACTCCTAAGGCCTGGAGCGTACAACGTGTGGAGGCCAGGAGTTGGGTTTGCTCAGCCAGAAGAACAGAAGGTGAGTTGGAGACCTTAATGCCATCTGGAGCTACCTGCTGGGGGGTTAGAAGGAAGACAGAGCCACGCTCTACTTGGAGGCCCACAGCAAAAGCATGATGTGCAACAAGCACAAGTTGCTGCAAGAAAAATTCAGCTCAATATTGGGAGAAAACACATCCGCAGGGAGGGTGGAACTGGGGCCCAGAGAGGGGGTGGAAATATCCTTTCTTGGCTAAATTTGAAACTCAGTTGGATACGACTCTACATCTAACTTTGAAGTTGGCTTTGATTTGAGCCAGGGGCTGAGGATAAAAGATCTGCGGAGAACCCTTTTAAACGAAATTATTCTAGGATTTAATATATTAGCCAGAGAGTTTCTGACACAGAATTATTTAATAATTGCTATTTTATGCGTTCCCTGGTCCTCTCCTGCACTTCAGTTCCTGCTTCTCCTGCCTTCTCGCCCCTGAAATGGTACCTTTTCTTTCCGTACTTGCAATTAAAACAAGCACAGCTGCATATGAAATACATATCAGACAGCAGTCCTATTTTTCACCTGAATTTGGACGCTAAGAGGGGCTGGATTCATTTCGGGCACTGCGCTCTAAGTGGTGTCAGAAGTACTTTCTGTTATTAGAAGCAACGCTGGCAACGAAGAGCGTGGCGGAGGGAGAGCACACAGTCAGCGTGCGCTCGTTTGTCTGGAAATAGGTGATAAATTAGAATATGGTAATAGCTTTAATCATTCCCGTTGAAGCTAATTTACTCTTTTTTTTTTTTTTTTTTTTTACGTGGGCAGTTCTACACCTAAGCTTAATGAAAAAGGTAAACAAACCAGAGTGGAGTAATATATATAGTGACTGAGCCGTCCGTCAGAAACTGAGCTTCTGTGTTGTTTGCTAATGATTTATAGGGAAGAGCTGTCTTAGACCCAAGGCTTCGAACCACAAACATCATTCCCAGAGTGGATTACGCTTGCCAGAAAATGACACGGAATAGAGCTTTATGATTCAATGCAAGAATCGTACATCAGAAGACTTTTTCTCCCTGCCCAAGAAGCTGTATGCACTCTGGAAAATTAACTGCAAATCAAGCACAGACGGTCTGGCAGGAAGAAAAAAAAAAAAGATAGTGAAATGAGAATGCATTTAAATTACTATAAAGGGGATAAAGGAAAGACACACAAAACAAGGGTAGAAGAGTTAGACTCCGAAGTGATGAACGCTCAGCGCAGGCGCGAGCATCTGCCCTCCGCAGCATCCTCATCCCCTCCCGGAGGGTCCAGCCACCAAATGTTCCAGCCCACATGCTGCCGCTATCACTGGCACTTCAATTAAAAGATATCAGCTCACTGCCAGTTTTAAACGAAGGGGAAAAAGGCTGGTTGCCTGAACTGACCCGGGCTCGGTGTCCTGGACAGGGTGTTCTTTCTGTCTCCCACTGGAAGCGATTTGCAGTGCTGCGGTGATAAAGGCATCGATAACGGGCAGCGTTAAACAGCCAAGAAAGGACGTTTGGTCTTGTCGTCCTGATTCAGCAATAGTGGCCAGGGACGTGGGGGGAGGTCGCAGCCCTTCATAAAAAGCCAGCAATGATGCACATTAAAACCCACACAGCGCCCTGTGGGCACAAGGGAGGGCTGGCTCGTGAAACTTGGGAAAGGTAAAAATATTCCCCGCCAGCTCCCTCGGCTTGTGGAGGAGCCTCTATAATTCATTTTTGAATTAAGCCACTGCAGCCCCGCGCCTTTATTATTTACAGAAGAAAACAAAAAAGCCATTAACAATTGTGGGATATACGTATTAATAATGAAAAGCGAGCACTAAAAAAGAAAACCTGCTAGTAAAACATATTAACAACACCAGCCAGACTAGGGAGGACCATAAGGAATTTAAGCGGAAAAAAACCTCACCTGTACAAAGTTTGGTGAATACGCAAAATGACAAGTGTAAAATAATACATATTGGGGAAAAAAAACCCCAAAGTATTAAATGAACTATATCCACTCTGGTGGATAACAGTGGGACTGGTGCTAACAGCGCCAGGATGGAGTGAAACATCTGCTCAATGAGCAACTGGGGTCCAGGAAAGCAAATAAGATATTACGCCGCCTAAGGAAAGGCAGGGAGAACTCATCTCTATCAATCACTGCGCTGCTCTCCTCTGGATGCTCCGCGTGGTGCCAGGCTCTCCAGCTCGAGTATTGCAAAACTAATGGGGATTAGGGAAGGGCCGTTCGCTTTAGAAAGGAAATGAGAAAGGAAGACGTAACAAAAAGATGAAATTTAAGCAATGGCCTACAGAGAGGAGGTCGGGACAAGAGTAGGGACATTCCCAGTCTGGCATAAAATGAACAAGGCAGCGTTTAATGAAAATAAAAGGTGATTAATACCAAACCAAGTACAAGAAATAGTTGTTTGGGAAAGTCCTTATCGGAGTATGTCACTAGATGCCAACAATTTAGTATGTATCACATCCGGGACAATAATCACAATTTTATTACAATAATAAAATACATCCAGCATAGAAGGAGTTGGGAGATTTCATACCAGAGAACTTAAACCAAACTAACAGAGGTCTTAATGGGAGTTAACATCCCTGCGCCTGGAGAGGGCGAAGGAAGAATCCTCCATGTCTTCTCACTGTGGAGGTCTTGCGCCTCTCTGCAGCATCTGGTGCCGGTCCTGCCACGGAGAGGAGAAGGAACCAGGGGGACCATGAGGACCTGCTCCAGACTAGCAATTCTGAGGCTCTCTCAGCTTGTCCCATGCTTGAAAGACAAACAATTATAATAAAATAGGAGATGAAACGAGGAAAACATCTAGGAAAATTAAGTACGGTTTCCAGCTTCCAAGCAGAGGTCAATAAACAGGGCAACTTCTCTTCTTTATAGTTTCAGACAGCTTGGCAGGATCTTTTTGGTGTTGGCATATCAAAAGACAAAGAGATTATGAAAAAGAACATGAAAGTGAAGATCTGAAGAGTTTCATCAGAATCAAAAAGTCCTCCTAAAGCTACTGCAGTAGCACAGAAGTTTTATAAATGGCACAAATATACCTCATCTAGGTTTTCGCAATTTCAGTGCTTTATCTTCCGTTCAAACTTCCATCCCACATTACACCCGACATGGTTTATGTGCCTTGTAATGCACTTGTAGGCAGAGCCGGAGAACGTATTGCTGCGAACCATGCAGCACTTGGGTCCTTCATCACAGAGGAACCTTCCCGCCTCACTGTCTGCTTTAACAAATGTGCCTTACACACACATCATTTCACACAACCCTTAAAACTACTATTGAGGTGTTGGTCTTCATATTTTTGCCTAAATTACTTCTTTTCTCTCTCATTTCCCTTACTACAGTAGTGAATGTGACACCTACCTGGCTCTCTTCATCCTCAAACAGCATGCCCCACCTTCCCTTAGGTTCCCACCCAGCCTCTTCATATGTCTCTTGATTTTAAACTGAAAGACGGGAGACTTAGATGAGATCTGAGGCAGAAATTCTTGGCTGTGAGGGTGGTGAGCCCTTGGCCCAGGTTGCCCAGAGAAGCTGTGGCTGCCCCATCCCTGGAGGGGTTCAAGGCCAGGTTGGATGGGGTTTGGAGCAACCTGGGCTGGTGGGAGGTGTCCCTGCCAGGGCAGGGGGGTGGAACTAGATGATCTTTTACCGATCACCTACTTCACCAAATTCTGTGTGATTGTGTTGTTGGCCTCTGGTGCATGAAAATGAGTGGTCTCTTGGTATGTCTCTGAATCATAGAATCACAGAATGGTTTGGGTGGGAAGGGACCTTTAAAGGCCATCTAGTCCAACCACCCTGCCACCGGCAGGGACATCAACTAGACCAGGTTGCTCAGAGCCCCATCTAACCTGGCCTGGAACGTTTCCAGGGACGGGGCATCTCCCACCTCTCTGGGCAACCTGGGCCAGTCTCTCACCATCCTCAACGTAAAACATTTCTTCCTTAGATCCAGTCTAAATCTTTTAGGTCAAAGCCATTACCCCTCGTCTTATCGCTACAGGCCCTACTGAAAAGTTTGTCCCCATCTTTCTATAAGCCCCCTTTAAATACTGAAAGGCCGCAATAAGGTCTTCCCAGAGCCTTCTCTTCTCCAGACCATTGAGAATGGTCCTCCCCAAAGCCCATGCACTCTTCATCTCCTTCAGCCCTCCTGCATTTGTGACACTCAACAGTGCAAAATCAAGCTAGTTAAACATTCCAGTTCCTTACCGAAACTTTTATTTTAGCCAGTGTGTCCCAGGAGCAACTTGGACCAGTTATTTACGTATCGCTTACACCTAGACCAACCTGCAGGTGACACCAGCTTCTTACACGGCATTTATCCTTTCCCAGCACAAAGAATCACCACCTTTTTTTCAGCAGACAATTAAAACTGCTGTCTGCCTGGTAATCATGTCCTGGAAGGAGATTCAACACATTGTCAGGATTGTTTATCCGAGCACTGGCGGAAGAGGAGGTGCTCTGAAGGTGTCAGGGTACCGACCGGCAACGAAGCTGTATTTCAGCGTCGTTACATCTCAACTGAGCAAGAATTTGCAAAGGTTCAGCCGTATTCTCATGATTAAGGGCATCAAAACATGATCCTACCTTAAAATTTTCACTCATAAGAGTGAAAAAGAAGAAAGTACTGTACTTCCTATAGTATCTGTCTTCTATAACTATATATAACCTGTGTAACTCAATAACCTGTTTTATTGGAGTGTATAATAAAATCAGTGTCAGCGCCAAATTCATTTTCCTTGACAGCGAAATCTTGCCTGAAGTAGCTTGAGACGTGGCATTTTTAGTCCAAATCTCAACATGCACCGATCGCCCCACAACTATTTTATCTCCTGTGCACCTTTTTGCAGGTGTTGGGGGGGGGTGTGCGTTAAATTTTTGCTTATTAAAATTAGCACTGATGATATTTAACTTGCCAAGTTAAATATCATCATACAGAGGTCTAAAATCAGTTCACGCACCTTTATCTCCAGTATAGTTGACAGAACATGAATTAGTTACAATTAGTTAATTATGGAGGAAAGGATTCATTGCAACTCAAAAACTACATTTGCTGAGATGAGTAAAACTCAAGAAATCCCTGTTTCTCTCCAGGGAGAGCCTCTGGTGAGGGGCTCACGTGTAGACCCTCTATTGTGACACCCCTAAAGACAGGTAAGATGAATCCAGCTCCTTAGCTGACATCTTTTTAGCCCTTTTTTAAAAATTTATTAACAGGACACTAAGCTGAATAAACTTTTATCATGATTTTAAGTAGATATTTTAATTATGCTCAAGTTTCATTTGAGGAGCAATACGGAGCCCAGCACTTTGTGATGAATATGACGTTCAGCAGAAAGGGTGGTGAAACTCAAGAGCTGGTAATTCTTCAGCCAACTGCTCCATCATAGCGTAAATCCTGGGAAGGGCTAGGCAAGACCCACCAGCCCGTCCACCAGTTATGTTCATATCCAAAAGCACTGTTAAACACGACACAAGTGGGAGGTAGGAAACAGAACGGGGATAAAAATCAGTTGTGGGCTCTCCTCTCATCTCCAGTAGCTGCCTGCCCCTGAGATGTCCTGCACCACCAAACACACTGCGGCTTCCAGCCATACATAACCCGTACTAGCCATTTATTCTGAAACACCTTCTGGTTTTAGGGTGGTTTTCTGATTATTAAGCCTTAATCAAAGTATCGTACTTATAGTCATAGAATCACAGAGGATTTGGGTGGGAAGGGACCTCTGAAGGCCATCTAGTCCAACCCCCTGCCATGAGCAGGGACATCTTCAACTAGACCAGGTTGCTCAGAGCCCCGTCCAACCTCACCTTGAATGTTTCCAGGGATGCTTAAATGGTTAAGCATTTGATGGCAAAACATTTAAGCCTATGCTGCATGTTTTTTCCTGAATAGGGACACACGTGAAGCATTTGCTCGAATGTCTTCCTATAAGTCAAGACTGATGCAAAATGGCAAGTCTTCTCCGAAACCCACAGCAGCTCTGCTTCCCCATCACCCAAAAATAACAAACCAAGTTGGATTAAAATCACAACAGAAGAGAAACCCCATCAGTGCTATTTGAATAAAATCAACCCTAAAGAATATCACCGTAATTTTGACTTTAAAGCCATACAATAAACTGAAAGTTCAGAAAAGAAAGTGACAGCACCATTCATTTTTATTATTATTCAAGCTCTCACCACTATGACTTTCAAAAGAGCGGTTTGCTTTTGCGACCCCTCCTCCAGCTCAACTAGATTTCTTTACATAAAACAAGGAATGCCATTTGGTCACATTAAATAAATGATGGCATTAGGGATGTCTAGGGGAACTTACTGGAACAGCCCCTCAATGTTTCACAAAAGACTCAAACGGAAAGAGCTCCAACAGAGGAGCGTGATCGTGAGCCGGTACCTTACCTGCCTGATAATGCTTTCAAGTAATTTTCCAAAAAGCCTTTTGGTGTAATTCGCGCAGGCTTTCAGGAGATTAAAGAAAATGTAGATGCAGGTTCCTTTCAGAGGAAATAGAAATGGGCCAAAACTAATTTATTAGAGGTCAAGGGCATAGCACGGCCAAACGAGACTTAAGCTTGAGGATTTTTCCAAGAAACTTTGGGAAGAGGCACTGCAATTACTGTAAGAGTAATCAGCCGGATCTCCTACCCGGTGCTGAAGTATATGCTTTCAAATTGTGCAATTTACATATGGAAGGAGGTCACGAGGGATTAAGAAAGTAAATACATCACCTGATTAGGTACGCAGGCTCAGGACGTTAGAAGGACGTATTCAATGAATATTCAAGAAGGTCTTTGCTTCCCAAAGGTCGAGTTGAACACATCCAATAAATTGAATACGTAGCAGAAGGCCGGTCAGAAAACTGAAGATCCCACCAGTGTGCATCAGTGTACACTTGTTCAAAGGTGAAATCAGACTTTTTCTTTTGTTAATTACTTTTTCCATTTTACCTTGTGAAAACAGAGTTAGCAAATAATGGGAATATACACAGCGACGGAAGAAAAATATATGACCTGACAGGGGCATGTTCTCTGCTCACTGTATGTGCCTTTTTAACAGAAGCAGACGACACTTCCTAATTATTCTTCTTAATTTGTGCAACATTTAATGCAAGACGGAATATCACACTGCACTGCTTTAGCCTTTTACTTGGGACAGATAATACTGGGAGATGATACCATCATCATCTGCTTGCTTTGATTCACACTTTGCTTCCCAAGAAGAATGTCATTTAATTAGGAAATTAAAGTACAGACAAGCTCAACTGCAAGACCAAGCCAGTTCTCCAGGAAGAAAACTGAGCTGTACTTGTGCTAATTGATACCTATTTACCTTAATAACCATAAAACGTGCCTTGGACTAGGTTAAGTTAGAAAAACCATTGGGCAAATGGTCTCATTGCTGGAAAGCAGAGATGGGTCCCAACTCAGAAGAGCCGAGACGTCTCTGGGAGAACCTCCTGGTTTTCTCTCTTTCCTCAGCTCTTATTCCCTCCTCCTGCCATCAGAGAAACTGGGAGCAGCACCAGCTTTTTATATCGCCACTAATTGCACATTCTAGGAAAACAAAACAATGTAATGTTCATCACACATAACGTGCAGCATGATAAGGCGTCGGGATGAATAGGGCCGTGTTTGGGATGAGACGGCGCTGCTACTCCTTTCCTGTTTCTGCCGGGTGACTCATCGCCCTGAATTTGGGAGGATGTGGAAACCCATTGACAAAGCGGCACCAGCTGCAAGAGCTTTGTGTCCACAGATCCTGTAAACTTGGGGAAAAAAAAAAAAAAGCCCAACACAAAAAGTAAATCAAGAAACCTTGCGTTCAGACTGATGGGATACCGAATCTTTCCATAAAAGCCATAAAATTTTCCATATAAGCCCATAAGGACTAAAAGGAAGATTGTGGTCCTGCCAAGGAGGAGATGATGGGGCCAGGTTTTGAGGTGCTGCTGTTTGATCTCCACTGTGCCCACCCTATTACTCGCTCTCTCCAGCCAAAACACTGCAGGGCTCAAACACTACAGAGGAAAAAATACCCAAAACCTAGCAATAAAATGAACATTTGTGTACACACAGCCCCAGCACCTAGAAAGAGAGATGGAGGAAAGTCACTGCTCAATGTGTAGTTGAGGTAAGACAAGGCCACGAGGGCTCCGAGCAACCTGATCTAGTTGAAGATGTCACTGCCCATGGCAGGGGGGTTGGACTAGGTGACCTTTCAAGGTCCCTTCCAACCCAAATTATTCTATGCTTCTAAGATGAAAAAGGACTGGGATGGGTAATAAAGTCTCCGAGCTACCAGGGAACTGAGTCAGCACTAAGAATAATCTAAAATAACGTGCACAGGTAAGAGCAAAAAGAAAGCTCCTGCAATGTATGTCCACGGCAAGAGCCTCCAGCCAGCCTTGACCCCAGAAGTGGAGGCTCACCTTGGCCAGGCATCTCGTGCATCCCATAGGTACCACACCTGCCCGCTGCAGTATACAAAACTGCACGTATCCTTCAGCTTTCCCATTCCCCATCTCTCCCTTGAACTACGCTCATTCAAAGCTCCGTCATCTTTCCAGTTTCAAGGAATGAGTGTTTTACAACATCCTGGATCCTTTTGAAGGTCCTGTCCTTTCGAAACCTGGCAACAGAATCAGGAGAACTGTTTTTTCCAGCAAAATTTGCAAACCTGCCAAAGCATGTGGCTTCAATCATTTGAAAATATTTCATTAACTTCTGTCAACTGGACGAGGCTCTGAGCAACCTGACTCAAGCTGGACCTGATGACTTCCAGAAGTCCTTTCCAGCCTGACTTATTCGGTGACTCTCCTTCAAATTTATGGGACAACTTCAACTGGAAAAATATACTGAGGACTGAACCTGCTCGTTACGACATTTGTTTGGACTCTGGTCCCATTCCAGTGTTAATGCAAAATGGAAAAGGATTATAAATAAATAGGAAAAGCCTCACAAAATATCCTTAAACCTTGTGATTGCTCTTGAAATGAGAGCATACAGGTTTAAATCTACTCAGACAGAACCGAAGCTGGTTCTTCCATACCCCAGAAAAAAAATCCTAACCCTGGGACTACTGGGCTGAAGGGGAAAATTAGCCCCTCTCTTCACTCTTTTGTTTCCTTTAATTTCCTCATAAATGATTGAAATGAAATATTTTGGGTTGAATGCAATAATTTGTATTAAATGCAAGCAGACTGGCTGGCAGGCAAACGGAGTGTTTGGAGAAGAATAAATATTAATTATTATTCAAACTGAATGGAATTATTTTTATGTTTTCAGATTGTTGGCCAAATTAAACATAACATCACTGCCACAGCCCAGGCTGCAGAGGCAGGAAAAGAAGAAGGCAGAACTGGGAGTGAAGAATGAGGACAAAAAAAGAACCCAAGGAACCCAAGCCTGGACCTGAGACCCAAACCTGGAGGAAGCCCTGGGAACGCTGCTGAAGCTGTGCCTGGTCCAATGTCCACATGGAGATCACTGATGAGTGGTGTCCCTCAGGGGTCCGTACTGGGACCAGTACTGTTTAGTATCTTCGTCAACAACATAGACAGTGGGATCGAGTGAATCCTCATCAGATTTGCAGATGACACCAAGCTGAGGGGTGCGGTTGACATGCCTGAGGGACAGGATGCCATCCAGAGGGATCTGGACAAGCTCCTCTTCTCCGCTCGGGGGAGACCCCCCTGCAGTGCTGCCTCCAGCTCTGGGGCCTCAGCACAGGAGAGACACGGAGCTGTTGGAGCGGGGCCAGAGGAGGCCCCGGAGATGCTGGGAGGGCTGGAGCCCCTCTGCTGGGAGGACAGGCTCAGAGAGTTGTGGGGGTTCAGCCTGGAGAAGAGAAAGCTCCGCGGAGACCTCGGAGCCCCTTCCAGTCCCTCAAGGGGCTCCAGGAAAGCTGGGGAGGGACTCTGGATGAGGGAGGGGAGCCATGGGACGAGGGAGAACAGCTTTAAAATGAAAGAGGGGAGACTGAGATGAGATCTCAGGAAGATGTTCTTTCCTGTGAGGGCGGTGAGATCCTGGCCCAGGTTGCCCAGAGAGGTGGGAGATGCCCCATCCCTGGAAACATTCCAGGCCAGGTTGGACGGGGCTCTGATCAGCCTGGTCTAATTGAAGATGTCCCTACTTATTGCAGGGGGGTTGGACTAGATGGGCTTTAAAGGTCCCTTCCAACCCAAACCATTCTGTGATTCTATGATTAAGGACAAACGGAGAGTGATTTTCTGGGCAGAATAACTACAGACACTGGGTCTCCAGTTCCCATCATGTCAGGGTGGTGTGGTGCCAGGAGCCAGGACCAGGAGACACAGAGCATCCAGCAGGACCTGGGACACTCATGTGGCACAAACCAAGCTGGGAAGTCGCTGGTACCAACTGACAGGCACCTGCCACTCCAGAGCCACAATTTGGTTATGCCCAAACTAGAAGAAAACACAATTTATTTGCCCAAATCAAGTTATTTTTTCTTCCCTTCCAAAAATCATGATGACTGTAAAAATTTCTTTCTTTTTCACTCATTTTCCTTGTTTTTTCCCATCCTAGTGAATACACCTGAAATGTTTTTAAAGGAAGAAACCAAATTTTTGACGCTCTATTTAATTTTTAAAACAATGTCGTGCCTTGTTCTTGAATAGAATCCTGACTATTTGTTCAAGCGGAAAAAAAATTTAGTGTTTTATACGATATTTATAAAGGGTGGCGTAAATACACGAGCAGAGAAAGGGAAAAAAAAATCAGTCTATGGGATAAAAAGATAACGAGGTTGTCAATCTTGTAGCAAAGGTATGGCACTGGAGGGAATAATACCTGCAAGGCGGAAGGCACGGCTACCGCGCGATGCTAAGCCCCTGAAACTGCTGTATAGGTGTTATAGGAAGGGAAAAGAACGTACATCGTTAACGTTACATTAAATAAGAGCTTCAGCTGAATCCCTGAAATCATTAATTGCTGGCCAAGGAAGCCTCCTGAAAACTCCCCGCCTGCCCTTGCAGGGAGTCGCTCCAGCGGAAACGCGAGGCTTTGGAGGAACCGAATTTAGGATAACGTATCCAACCTTTGGGGTGTTTTTCACACGGCAATTCTAAACGTTAATTTACGTTCTGATATGCACAGAAAAGGCTGGGACGTGCCAGCGGGGACCGGACCCGCGGATGCCACGCTTGCAGGATGTTATCGGGTGCTTTCGGCCGTCTGTGCCCTGCCACGTCCCTCCTCCTCACAATAATAACCATTTCCAACCACCACAAGTTCGTTATCTTATCGCAGCAGCATCCCTCCGTGAGCTTAGTCGGGCATCCCAGTGTCACGTTTTATCTCGAAAGCCTTGGGTTTAGGCATAGCACACGTCTGCCCCGGAAAGCCAGGTGTATTCCAGTCAAACAGGATCTATAAACCTCATTTTTTTCTGATACCCACTAAGTTTGCAAACCTGCTTTAAATCAAACACAGTTCTGACATGGACTTAAGCTTCTGCAATAAATTGGCCAATGATTAAAAAAAAAAAAAAGAGGAAAACATTTAAGAGTCTGGCAAACGTCTTCCGAAAGTAAATGAATATGGTTCATACGTAGAAGTGTGGAGTTTTATTAAAAACTGTAAAAATGTGTTGTATAGGGCACGTATTAACGACAGTGCTTTCATCTGATCTTCTCCCCGGGGCAGCAAAGCCCTGGAGCACCAAAAAGCAAGACCCGCTACGGAGGAGGAGGCTTAAAAGTGTGGTTTAACACAATTTAAGGTGTAGGACTTTTAAGATAGGACAACCCTCCCCATCTCCCTTCCCCAGCGACAAAACCCCACCACAACCGCATTCATCCACCGGCACCAACAAGCTGCTGCAACAAGGGAGAGGGTGTTATTGTACCAGCAAAGATCTTGGCAATTCTCATCAAATAAATAGATATTAAATATCTTGTAACACCCCCTTGATGGGAGAGACGTGGCAAAACAACCAAGAAAGGTTGAATAAGCAAAAGGCTCACCGGTTCTCAAGGGGATTCTACATAAATAGAGATGAATAAACTATAAAAAAAAAACCCTCTCTATAAAGGGCCCTTTATTGCGACGCATTAAATGACCATATATTTTCTGTGACGACTAGTACAGCAGAGCTCATAAAAGTGCGCAGGCCACCATTTTACTCGTAAAAGAGCGCAATATTATGAATGTTTTATTAGGAACACTTGCCCACATCAACACATGACAGAGCCTGCACCACTTTCTTTTTCTTTCCGAAGAAAATAATAAAGAAAAATCTTAAGGATGACAAAGGTACTCGACAAACATACAGGGATGGTTCAGTAAGAAAACTGGAAGTGGCACTTGGATGCTGAGATGATCCTGGCACCAGTGTAAGACATGGGGAGAGAAGGATGTAGATGCTCTATCCTGGGCTGCATCCCCAGCAGCGTGGGCAGCAGGGCGAGGGGGGGGATTCTGCCCCTCTGCTCCGCTCGGGGGAGACCCCCCTGCAGTGCTGCCTCCAGCTCTGGGGCCTCAGCACAGGAGAGACACGGAGCTGTTGGAGCGGGGCCAGAGGAGGCCCCGGAGATGCTGGGAGGGCTGGAGCCCCTCTGCTGGGAGGACAGGCTGAGAGAGCTGGGGGGGTTCAGCCTGGAGAAGAGAAGGCTCTGCAGAGACCTTGGAGCCCCTTCCAGTCCCTCAAGGGGCTCCAGGAAAGCTGGGGAGGGACTCTGGATGAGGGAGGGGAGCCATGGGACGAGGGGGAAGGGTTTTCCACTGCAAGAGGGGAGATTTAGATCAGATAATAGGAAGAAATTGTTGGCTGTGAGGGCGGTGAGCCCCTGGCCCAGGTTGCCCAGAGAAGCTGTGGCTGCCCCATCCCTGGAGGGGTTCAAGGCCAGGTTGGCCGGGGCTTGGAGCAATCTGGGCTGGTGGGAGGTGTCCCCCCCCCAGGGCAGGGGGGTGGAACTGGATGGTCTTTAAGGTTCCTTCCAACCCAAAACCATTCTGTGGTTCTATGTGAGGATGCCTGTCCTTGGAAAAATGTAATGTGGAAGAAGAGGGCTGAATTACTGAGTTAACCACAACACCGCAGCAAACATCCCTTCAGCTCGCTGAGAACAGGCTGATGCTCACGTCGGTGGCTGGAGGGTACCCAACGTTCTCAGTACTAGGGAACACCCTCTGGGAATCCCCTCCAGGTTTCCAGCAGCAAGTGGTACAGCCAAGCCAACGAGTAAAATGAAAATTTAAAAGCAGCCAGGGCAGCGTGCAAGTGAGGGTATCCCCAGAAGCCAAAGTTTTGAAATAGGGGATCAGTCAAGACATTTAGGTTACAGCAGGACTATCTCCAAGGTGCATCCTTGGTGCAGTTTGCTGCTTCCCCCTTCCACATCCCCCTTCCAGCAGCTCTTCTGTTGATGGGGCTACGCAACAAAAAAATTAACACATCGTGTAGTTATTGAATTAATTTTACCTCCCCTTAAGTGGGGTAAACCAGAAATACCACAACAAGGAAGAAGGCAGCAAGAAGCACCAGTGGCAGCATTAACCCCCAAGAAAAAAACTAGGGGATACGGTGACTCAATAAGACCAAGTACAAGTTTCATCAAAGCTTCAGCACATGCCAGGCTTAGGGGGAGGCGATGAAAGAGTTTCATGGTACAGCACCGTGGTCTCTCTTCACCTCCATCAGCTACGTGCCCAGTTTAGGGACCTGGGGCTAGACGCTCCTGGAGAGCATGCGATGGATGCGCCTCAGATGGGATCTAACCGGGATCGGGGGTTAGGAACCCCAACTGCGTTGCTGATGTCCTGGAGGAAACCTTCTTGGCGGGGTAGGAAATGGAAAATGGAGCAGGCAGGCAGAGACACGCCGTTAGAGCCGGGAGCTGCACTCGAGGAGCTTGTGCCTGCAAAGCCAGTCTGGATGAGCAGACCATGACCAAAATGTAATTTATATGAAGATGTTTTGAATTTCTTCCAGCTACTCCGAAGTCAATAATGCATAACAGCTCCTTGCTGCTTGCACACAAAGGTTTCTGCACAGAATATAGTTTGATTATAATTACAGGACAGCATTTAAAATTAATCACCGCAATAGCCCACGTTCAGGTGCACCGTGCATTTTAATTATTCCACTCCTTGCTGCCCATAGCACCTTCTGCTGTAGCCTATAGAATTCCTATCCAGGCAACACGTGGTTAAGAAAATATATTTGGGGGATAATGCTTTTGGTTTTGTCTGGGGTTTTTTTAATGACTTCAACTTCCACAAGCCATAGTTAGCAGGACACCAAGATGTCCCTGTTCATGGCAGGGGGGTTGGACTAGATGACCTTTAAAGGTCCCTTCCAACCCAACACATTCTATGATTCTGTGATTCTATGATTCTATTTATACCTGCAGAGGTGATGTTGTAGGGCTGTGATATAACTAAGAGGAGTTGGTTACGTGAAACAGAGCATTCAAAACTGGTACTACGCGCTCACTGCCTCCATCCAGGCTGAGCAAGGAGAACCAGCACCAACGGAGCACAGCAGAGTGGGGACATCTCGGCTCCTGCTCCACTTTCAGTCATGAAACCCCCCTATGAATGTGGGGTCTAGCAATGATAAAGCCACGGGCAAAATAAAATTCCACTTTACCCAACCCCTTCTCAGAGTGTGAAGAAACATTTGCCTCAATAGAGCTCTTTGAGAGATCATTTTTGTTGATTAATCTAATTATGATGGTCACTTGCCAGCATCAGCAAGGCTGGAATCCTGTGTTTTCTTCCCTGTAGTAAAATGAATTTCAACGCCCCAAAGATTTTCTCCTTTTAAAGAGTAACAAGGAATACAGGAAAAAAAATAATAATCTGAAGATCAAATATTTGACAAAAAAAAATGCAGAGAAATACCAAGAAATTCCTGGATTATTCCTTTCAACAGCAAAACTGAATTCCACCATTTTGTCCCACCTCAAGGACTAATAACCCAGCTTGGTATGAATTTCAGGGAAACGTGGTGGGGTTTCCAGCTGTGTGTGTCCTCCACTTTCGGATCAGTGGGATCCCAAATAATAAGGCACAGTAAGTCTCAATAAATATGCAAATAACCTCAAAAGGAGATTAAAAACCTTCGTCCTGTTTATGTAACTAATGAGTTTGTGTGCCGCTAACAAAAAGGCCGTCGGCTTTCTTATTTTAACCATTCCTTGAAGGTCATTTCTACTCAGAACATTTTTTTTTTTTTTAAGACCTCAAAACTTGTTCTATAACAAAGACAGATCTAAACATATGGCCTTCGGCTGGTTTGAATTAGCTCACTTGTATCAACCGCGTTTCATCAATACGCACTGCCATAGTAACTGGTTCCTCGGCTGGAATGCTAATTACTCCCCTCCGCTTCCAGGAACAAGAGCATTAGACCTACAAAAAAAGATTCCTTTCTCCTCCTCTCATTAACTAGTTTTACTTGCTCAGCACATTAATGCGGAGCTAAGAATGATTACACGGGGGCAGCAAATGAGCTGCATAAATCTGCTTTCTGTACGCATTGGCCACAGGGACGCGGGCACCACGAGGGTGATGCTGGGAAGGAAACCCAGCGGTCCTCGCTGGCGGGTTCACGTTGGGTACCACACGGGACAGCATCATCCCAGCCCCAGGCAGCAAAGGCAGGGGCTAAACCCGATCTGTGCCACCGTTGCGAGGTGTTCAGGTTCAGGGCTTGACCTTCCCCTTCTGGAGCATGTCCAGAGAAGGGCACCGGAGCTGGTGAGGGGTCTGGAGCACAAGTCTTGTGAGGAGCGGCTGAGGGAGCTGGCGGTGTTCAGCCTGGAGAAAAGGAGGCTGAGGGGAGACCTTCTCGCTCTCTGCAACCCCCTGAAAGGAGGGGGTAGCCAGGGGGGGTCGGTCTCTTCTCCCAAGGAACAGGCCATAGGACAAGACAAAATGGCCTCGAGTTGCACCAGGGGAGGTTTAGGATGGATATTAGGAAAAATTTCTTCCCTGAAAGGGTTGTCAAGCATTGGAAGAGGCTGCCCAGGGCAGTGGTGGAGTCGCCATCCCTGGAGGGATTTAAAAGATGGCTAGACATAGCGCTTAGAGATATGATTTAGCGGTGGTTTTGTCAGTGTTGGGTTGATGGTTGGACTCCATGATCTGAAAGGTCCCTTCCAACCTAGGCGATTGATTCCATGATTCTATGATTCTAAAATAATCTTGCCACCAGTATTGATTTTAAAAGGTGGGCAGGTCTTCCATGTACACCTGAAGGATTGAAACAACTTTCATTCTGGTGATAAAATGTGTTGGATTGACAGTGCAGGAAAGCAAAGGCTTCTATTTAGTAACTGAATGCATATAGTGAGGACATCAATGGTGCAGAGGTTGTATGCGCATGGATGCAGGGCACACAAGTATCTGCAGAGACCTCCCGAGGAAGCCTATTGATTTATGCCGGCAGCAAGAGCAAACCCAAAAACTTCTCGAAAAATAGGGAATAAAAAGAATCAAATGTTGCCAAATATTATGCAACTTGTACTGTTTGCCAACAGCGCTAGAAGCCATGCCATCCACCAAATCTCCCCATCCTGGAGAAAGCCAACTCTTCCCACTTGGAGAGGGTGGATACAAAATGCAGGATGACGGGCCCTGCCGTTTGGAGCTGGCTGGATTCACATTTACTTTGCAGAGTTGCTCTGAATGGATATGCCAGAAGCTTTAACATCCAATTTCCCCAGGATCACACATTGTTCTTCCTAAATATACCTGAGCTGGATTCTCCCAAGAGACGACATTTGCTCCCGTTCTTTCTTGTGCATGATAAAAAAGTCATGCACTGCTTTGCAGCAGGAGAAGTCCTTCAGTCCGTCCCATAAACAACCGCCGGACAGGAGTTCCTGGCAGTTGCAGTATCTTGCTCTGTTTCTTAAAACACTTCTGAAAGCAAAGATTTTGGGATAAACAGGGCCAAAGCACGGACAGATGGGTTCAAGTTGCTGCCAGACGGACCTGCAGAGAACCACCTGGACCACCTTGAGCGGTCAATTAGTCAAGGAAGCCCCAGGGACTCCTAGGGATGATTTAACTATTGGTTACCGTCAGAGCTGGAAGGCAAACAAGCGGACAAGTCGGTGGATAATCAATCGCAGCGCGTTCGCTGACTCAGTGGCTGGCAGCATTTTATACCGAGCTTACAGCAAGTGCCTCCTGAATTTCCCTTTGCTTGCTTGCTACCAGTCTCACACCCCAGTTCCCTTTGCTCTTTTACACCAGACTACGATACTGAATACTTTTTTCACATGAATACAGGGTTCTATCAGTACCAAAAAAATAGAAGCTCCACACGCCACCCACTCAGTTCACACAGGCCAACAATCACTTGTCTGATAATCCCTACGTCCCAGCAATTGCCCGGATGGCAGCTGAACTGATGATGTAGAGTTGAAAAGCTTCACCTACCATCATTAGTCTTGCATCTCTTTCCCCAGCTCTGTTTTTAGAATTAAGTACCCCAAGGCTGTGTGAGCTGCCTTCGTTCATCTCATCAAAACACTACACTAGGAAGAACGTACACGGCGATTAAGACCAGCTTGTATCTCCCCACTGCAAGAGGAAATTTCCCCCTCTAAAAATACAGTAGAAAATTTTGCCTCCAATTCTAAGGCTCTTCAGCAAGCTCTGGGAGACCTTATCTCAAATCCAGTTAAAATCAAGGCTGGGAAATGTCTCCTCAAGCTGGAAATTTGATCTATTATAATTCTGCTAAAATATTAAAAAAGGGTGAGAAAACAAAGTCACAGACCTTTCATTTAAGCTGGTCAAAAACTGGAACTGGCTTCCTAGAGAGGTGGTCATTGTCCCAAGACTGTCAAAGTGTTTAAGAGGAGAAAAGATAATGCCCTTAATTTGCTTTAACTTTTGGTCAGCTCTGACGTGGTCAAGCAGTTGAACTAGGTGATCTTTATAGGTCCCTTCCAACGGAAATATTCGGTTAGGACAAGAAATATTCAGATAGGACAAGAGGAAATGGCCTCAAGCTATGCCATGGGAGGTTTAGGACGGATATTAGGAAAAATTTCTTCACTGAAAGGGTTGTCAAGCATTGGAAGAGGCTGCCCGGGGAAGTGGTGGAGTCACCATCCCTGGAGGGATTTAAAAGCCGGGCAGACGTGGTGCTGAGGGACATAGGGTAGTGGTGGGTTTGTCAGTGTTGGGTTGATGGTTGGATGATTCTATGATTCGATCCTACCCTACCCTACCCTATCCTATCCTACCCTATCCTATCCTATCCTATTCTTCAGAACTAAATGAGAAACGAAAGAAGAAAGAAGCAAGCTGGCAACCTCGATAAAGTCTTGGGTCAAAGATGACCTCAAGTTTACCACTTCTGGTGACAGATGAAGCACTTAAGTGCTTTCCATGGGAGTCCAGAAAGAAGAGGAAGAGATGTAAAAACTGTTGTGAGAAAAAGATCCTGAGCTCCAGGCACACGAAAAGAAAGATAAGAAAGGTCGGATTTTGTAGTGATCAAGAAGTTGTGGATGGACCTTCCCTGGAAATGTTCAAGGCCAGGCTAGATGGGGCTCCGAGAAACCTGGTCTAGTTGAAAATGTCCCTGCCCACAGCAAGGGGTTGGAACTAGATGATCTTTAAGGTCCCTTCCAACCCAAACCATTCTGTGATTCTATGATTCTGAGAAACAAGCCTAAGCAGAAAGGAAGATCCACAAATTTTCAATTCAAAGAACCAGCGGGGATCCCACAGAAAGCTGGAGGTTGAAGAAAGCAGAACCTCTGAATGACAAGAGGTGACAAAGCCTCCTAAGCTGATGGAGAAGGTGCACGTCAAACATTCCAGGCCAGGCTGGATGGGGCTCTGAGCAACCTGATCTAGGTAAAACATCCCTGCCCATGGCAGAGGGGTTGGACTAGATGAGCTTTAAAGGTCCCTCCCAACCCAAACCATTCTATGATTCTATGAAATTTGGTTGAGGTGCTTCAGTAGACGAGGAGCAGACACCGTGCTGCAAAAGCAGCTCCGATGGAGGTACAGGAGAGAAATGCTCCTGATAATTCAGGGCTGGGCATTCACCCTGCAAGAAAATACATTTGGTGCTTGAGGAGAGGAAATTTAAGGCTCTGAAGTCAAGACTCATCTTGATACTCAATATATTTTCAAACCAGAGTACAATAAAATGCCCTTAAACAGACAGGACCTAAAACTGTCACGGCTGAGAAGAAGCCAGGAACTCAACCAGCAGCAGAAGCAGGCCACAGTTAAATGGAAAAAATCCCCATGTTATCACAAGATTACCACAACAAATACCAGCAATATTTTGGAGGGGCACAAACAACATCATACTTTCCTAGGTTATTGTTCTACATTTTTGCTTGCTCCTTGATCTCAAGGCTTCTTCAAATATTTGTTTATTATAGTAAAAAGAAATATTTAAGAACAGATTCCTGCTTGGGATGACTTCTTTGGTATCCAAGGAAAAAATGCACCAGCTGCCTGGAGCTGTTTGCCATTCGTATTTCCTGACAGAACGGAGCTCTTGCACATTGCTTGTGAGGGTTTTTTTTAACAAGGAATATTGGAAATAGCTGCAGATAGCTTACATTTCTGCAAAATCTTTACAAGCCCATTCTCCAAGCAGCTGTCAGTGCTTTTTGGGGCGAGTGTGTAATCCCAGAGAGAAAATCTGCTAGAGATGTAAGGATTGTACACAGCTTTTTTTATCCCTAAGTCTTTGTTTACTCCAAAAGTCATTGGAGTGGAATCTACATTACGGAGAAATGAGAGAATCATGGAATGGTTTGGGTGGGAAGGGACCTTAAAGATCATCCAGTATCAACCCCCCTGCCCTGGGCAGGGACACCTCCCACTAGACCAGGCTGCTCCAAGCCCCGGCCAACCTGGCCTTGAACCCCTCCAGGGCTGGGGCAGCCACAGCTTCTCTGGGCAACCTGGGCCAGGGGCTCACCACCCTCAGCGTAAAACATTTCTTCCTTAGATCTAGTCTAAATCTTCCCTCTTTTAGTTTAAAGCCGTCACCCCTTTACCTCATTCTGCGCCTGGAGATTTCCCATTGCACTTCACTGCAGCTGCTGGTGCCAAGCTCAGAGAAAGCACGCCATCATGGGGTATTTTGCTAACCAACGTGTCTCATAAAATTAATTCCCTGGTCACAGAAAAGCAAATAACAATTCAAATAATGTAAAAAGACACAAAAGGCCCAAGCAACAAAACCCACTCCATATGAAAACTATCAGCAGTGTTATTAATAACTTGCATAAATTATATTAGCTATATCCTTTATTGCTAACGATAACGGCCATTATAGCAACAATTGCTATTGGGGAAAGCTAAATGCCCTCTTAAACACAGACAAAAAAGGCAAAGAAATTATTTTGAGTACAGCATGTGTCCAAAATTCTGGAGAAAGACTTAGAAAGATAGAGCCACACACCCTACAACCGACAGGATTTACCACCTGAGTAATATCATCCCAATTCTGCAATGTCCTCTACAAGTAGCGGTACGAAAAATAATTATCAAAGAGATTTATAGATTATTGTTTCATTTGGGTGCTGTATTCTCAGCATCAGGCCTGTATCTTCTTTGTACCTTGCAGCATGCTGAGTAACACCAGGATAAAAACCTTGATCCCCACGGTTAGCACTACAAAAATCAACGGTATTCCATAACTACTGCCCGTAACCGAAGAGAACAACTGAACCGTTAACCTCCCCGCAAAATCCGGCTACCAAAATAACGATACAATGTTAGAGATGAGGGCCAAGTTAGGGAGAAATCGCATTATATTTTGATTCCGCATGAAAAATGCAAAATCAGACACAACAGAAAGCAAAACAACTCCTGACGAATATTGAGATACTGCAAGGAAGAGGCATTAAAAAACAATTCTGATGATTGCTCTTATCGGCTGTAAGAAGGTTCAGAGTGACCTGAAACAGTAAAAGGATTTAATTATCCCAGAGAGACAAAGATTTTACACCGTGTAAAAACAGCTTTTTAGAATCAATTATAAGCTCCTGAGCTAGAGAGACCTAAAATTATTGACAGAAATATTTGTGCCATCTCTTAAAACTACCAGTTTTACTTCAAGAAACAGGAGCACTGACCAACACCGGCTTTGTCACAAGAAACTCTTGATGATCCAGCTTTCTGCCAGGGCAAGAACCTCCAGGCATGGTTTGTTAGGGATCCAACCCCATCCCAATAAAGCCAACCTGCAGGAAAATTCGTGAAAAACACCTAAAAGGATTACAGAATCATAGAATCATGGAATGGTTTGGGTTGGAAGGGACCTTTAAAGCCCATCTAGTCCAAGCCCCCTGCCATGAGCAGGGACATCTTCAACTAGACCAGGTTGCTCAGAGCCCCGTCCAACCTGGCCTGGAATGTTTCCAGGGATGGGGCATCTCCCACCTCTCTCGGCAACCTGGGCCAGTGTCTCACCACCCTCAACGTAAAACATTTCTTCCTTATGCCTAATCTAAACCTGTCCTCCTTCACTTTAAAACCATTGCCCCTTGGCCTGTCACTACAGGCCCTGGTAAAAAGTCTCTGTCTTTCTTAGAAGCCACCTTTATACATTAAAAGGCCGCGATAAGGTCTCTCTGGAGCCTTCTCTTCTCCAGGCTGAACAACCCCAACTCTCTCAGCCTGTCCTCACAGCAGAGGTGCTCCAGGCCTCTCACCATTTCGGTGGCCTCCTCTGGACCTGCTCTGAGCAGGCCATGCTTTTCTTGTTCTGGGATCCTGTCTTAGCATTGATCCAGGGAAAGAAACACAGGGCTACGGAGATGCTGAGGGGACTGGAACAGCTCTCTGATGAAGAAAGGCTGAAGGACTTGGGTCTCTTCAGTCTGAAAAAAAGATGACTGAGGGGGGATCTTATCAACGCTTAGAAATACTGAAAGGGTGGGTGTCAGGAGGATGGGGCCAGGCTCTTCTCAGTGGTGCCCAGTGACAGGACAAGGGGTAACGGGCACAAACTTGAGCATAGGAAGTTCCATCTCAACATGAGGAGGAACTTCTTTCCTGTGAGGGTGGCAGAGCCCTGGCACAGGCTGCCCAGAGAGGTGGTGGAGTCTCCATCTCTGGAGACATTCCAAACCCACCTGGACGCGTTCCTGTGCAACCTGCTCTGGGTGACCCAGCTCTGGCAGGGAGTTGGACTGGATGATCTCCAGAGGTCCCTTCCAACTCCTACCATTCTGTGATTCTGTGACATTTTAATATTCCCAAGAAGTGCAGCAGCCCGTGACCACCACCTCGGTGCTGGCCATGCTCACCTCTGAAGCTGGTCCCTAATGGGCCCCTTCTAGAGCGCTGTCAGCCCAGCAGCCTTTCCCCTGGGGTCACATCTAATTCGTTTCACTTCATAAACAAAATAATTTTCAGTCTTTTCATGAAGAAGAAGAAGAAATCAAGCTGAAAAGATGAGCTCTCAGAAGACTTGAGTTGTGGGCAACAGTTACTGGATGTGAGGGCTGGAGGGAGAAGAACGAGAATGAAACCCTGGAGTAATGACAGGTGAAGACCTTCCTATCTCATAGTTAAGAAATTCTCTTCAGTGAGTAACCAAGGGCAGCTTTAGACTTACCCTTGATTTGTTGCCATCCATTTACACTCAAAAATGGTGTTGCTACCTCTTGTTATTAGAAGCCTAATGTATTGCAGAGACGAGCATCCATCTCTAGGGAGAAGGAGTCGTCAATTTTTGTAGCGTTCCCAGGAGATGCAAAGCACATGGTAACCATAAATTAAATCGGATAGGGGGAAAAAATAGATTTTAATAGCCTAACAATGAGTTGTTTCATTCAGAACGATATGAGCATGTATGCATCAGAACTTCTGTTTACCTCTAGCTGCTTCTTATTTCAAATTAGTAACTATTTCTTGAGGTGAGGACCATTTTGTGCTGCGTCTTGAAGGTGTGGGTGGGGGTAAAGGTGTATGCGCTGTTCAGGCATTCTGTCGCTAGAATGTTTTTCTCTCCACTAAAAACAATTAAAGAAACAGTAGTATAATTAACTATCATAGGAATTCCAGAGCAACTTCTCATAAGTGAAGACACAGTAATGCTTACGTCGCCTTTAAAAGAGGGCATGGTTTGCTTTGAGCCTATTAATATAATTCAGGTTTAGGACTGCGCACCTACAGCATCTCATCATCGAATGCACGAGCAGCGGGTTGGTGACCCTCAGGTCTCCTGCAGCCATTTGAGACAAATTCAGATCTTAGGTGGGGGGACAATTCTCTGCAATTATCCAGCTCTTTCTGTTGGCTTCGGAGAGTTTGGGATAACAGCGCTTTTCATGCAGGGACCTCAGTTTGGCGCTTGACCTTTGGTACGTGCCTTTGAAGCTGGTAAGTCCGTCTCCTCTCCAGCACCTGACCCCAGGGTGCAAGGAGTTAAACTGTAAAATTAGCGCTTGACATCCTCCTGTCTGACAGGAGGGAGAGAGCTGAAATGCATTTCTGCTTCTGTGTCCAACCGAACACTTGAAGGTCACTTCTGCTAGCTAGCTGTAAGTGATGAAGGCTACAACAGGGTCCATGTGTGTTACACTCTGTATTTTATACCAGTTTCCACAGATGGTGGGAATTGTCCATATCTCACAGCTTGTCACTTTTCTGCTACTTGTCCCATAGTAAAGATCACAGAATGACAGAATGATTTGGGCTGGAAAGTACATTAAAGATCATCCAGTTCCAAACCCCTGCCCTGGGTAGGGACACCTCCCACCAGACCAGCTTGCTCCAAGCCCCGGCCAACCTGGCCTTGAACCCCTCCAGGGATGGGGCAGCCACAGCTTCTCTGGGCAACCTGGGCCAGGGGCTCACCGCCCTCACAGCCAAGAATTTCTGCCTCAGATCTCAGCTCAATCTTCCTCTTTCAGTGTAAAACCCTTCCCCCTTGTCCTGTCACTACACTCCCTCATAAAGAGTCCCTCCTCATCTCTCCTTCAGGTACTGGAAGGCCATTATAAGGTTTCCCCGGAGCCTTCTCTTCTCCAGGCTGAACGCCCCCAGCTCTCTCAGCCCGTCCTCCCAGCAGAGGGGCTCCAGCCCTCCCAGCATCTCCGGGGCCTCCTCTGGCCCCGCTCCAGCAGCTCCGTGTCTCTCCTGTGCTGAGGCCCCAGAGCTGGAGGCAGCACTGCAGGGGGGTCTCCCCCGAGCGGAGCAGAGGGGCAGAATCCCCCCCCTCGCCCTGCTGCCCACGCTGCTGGGGATGCAGCCCAGGCTGCGGGGGGGTTTCTGGGCTGCCAGCGCACATTGACGGCTCATGTTGAGCTTCTCATCCACCAGCACCCCCAAGTCCTTCTCCTCAGGGCTGCTCTCCAGCCATTCTCCACCCAGCCTGGATTTGTGCTTGGGGTCGCTGTGACCCAGATGTAGGACCTTGCACTTGGCCTGGTTGAACGTCATGAGGTTTGCATGAGCCCACCATGGTCCATCCACCCTGGCCTTGAAGACTTCCAGGGATGGGACATCCACAACCAAGATAACGTTATCTAAGCACCGAAGGGCAGAGGAGAGCGTCTCCCTCATGCATTTTCATCTCTGGATTCTTTTCTCTGCTGTCGGTGCTTCAGTTTAGCTGTGGAGTTTTTAAATTTCTTTTTTAACTAGACAGCGCGCTATCCCTCCCTTGCTTCTCCCCAGCTGTCTGGTTCTTTAAAGGCAGCAATGTGTAATTCTCCCATCGTGGATGTTAGACCCGTTATGAATAAAGATGAAGTGGAAGCGGAATGCTTTCCCATTAATTTAAAACTTTGGTTATCATGACAACAGGTTACAACTCTCTTCATTGCCATGACAATCTCCTGCAAAATTGTTAAAATGTCGTCTTATAGTTATTTTTAGTTTGTCCTCTATTCCCATGGAGACCAACTTGTACTTGAAGTGTTTGATGCTTTGTGCTGGGAGCCTTTAATGAGCCTCACAGAAGTGTGTAAGTCAGTGAAGGCAGAGACCTCCGAGGTCACCCGATCCCTCCGCCAGCCCTTGCGAGTATGGTCTGTGCAGCGCGCTCTCCTACTGCTTTGTTGGATTATACGCACTTCTTTTTTTTTTTTATTTTTTTTATTATCTTCTCTCGTGTGATTCTTAACATTTACATTTGCTGGAGTGCCCCAGCGCTTGTATTCTTCTTTGCATACGACCCTATTTTTTTGCATTAAATTCTGGCTGAAAACTTCAGATTCTGCACAGGACACTGGAAAAAAAACCTACAAGGGAAAAAAAAAAAACTATAGAAGACCGTGAACAGGACACTCAAAGCGGTAATTTGCTCTTAGTTGCTATCTAGTCATTTTAGGGGAAAAAATGCACAGAAATGAGGTTTTCTCACCATCTTTCTAACGGTTTACCAAGGAAGTTTTACTGGAGTAACATTTGCTCAATCAACTAAAAATTTACTAGCTTCTCATTAAGCAGTATTACAAATTACCTCAATTATAGAAGGAAATAAAACTACTCTGTCAGCCTCCCTTTTCCTGTGCTTTTATTTTGTCCCCAAGTAGCCAGTTCATGTGATGCATGGGAGTGTCCCCCTCATCACTTGGAATTAGAAATTAAAAGGAATAAGAACAAACAGCAGAAAAATAGGTTGCATCCATCAGACTGTTTCACAAGAACTGGGCAAGGCTGACCGTCGACTACTATTTATTTAATTTATTATTAAGTCTTTATCTTCCTGCTTCTTCAGTGGGTGTGAGCATGGCTACTCCGAAGCAAAAAATGGCAAAACTGAGATGGTGTCACCACCTGCGTTGCGCTGGAGAGGGTTAGCAGAGAGGTGACACTACGGATTAATCCGGATTTCTTTACGTTTAGGCACTTGCTGCTAAAATTTTAAAAAAGGACACCTTCCAGTATACTGTTTTCTATGCAGTACTGATTCAGATCACTCGAGCATCACGTTTCTTTCACAAAGATTGAAAAAAAGAGTCATTTCTGTAGGCAGCTGACCTTGGCTTGATCCATCCCTTGGTGGCGATGGTTGGGTTTTCCCTGCAGGGCTCCACAAACAGCACAGTGGATCAAAGCCTCCTGTCCATGCGTAATTCCGTGCCCTCTTCCACTTCGTTGCCTGTGGGTTTATACTTGTGAGGAATATCTAATGCTATCTGCCGCAGCCTGGAAGTCTTCCTCGAAGGTGGCTGAAACTCTGTGGGCATTTCATCTGTATTCATCACATCTTGAGTAAATGGGGTTTTGCTGTACTTGGGACTTTTTTCCATCTCTAATAACTATTACAGTTTTTGTGGAGTTTCCTGATAGCCATCTTAAATTGTTGTATTGTTAATATTCGCCTAACTCTTAGCCCTACTTCCTCTGCCTTTGTCGTGCATACAGCATTACAGCACTTGTAGACACTCATCAGTATCTCATAAAAGACTTTTCACCAATGCCTGCAGTGACAGGAGAGGGGGCAACGGCTTTAACTAGATGATCTTCAAAGGTCCCTTCCAACTCAAACCATCCTGTGATTCCATGACGGGCTCTGATGCAGATGCAAGAAGTGCCCCCAGTATTTTGGATGAGCAGTGGACGGCAGATAACTTTGCCCACCTAACACAACCCTGGTAACACCGAAAGGGTTGTCAAGCATTGGAACAGGCCCAGGGAAGTTATGGAATCACCATCCCTGGAAGTATTTAAAAGCTGGGTAGACATGGTGCTGAGGGACATGGGTTAGTGGTGGACTTAGCAGTGCTGGGTTAACGGTTGGACTCGGTGATCTGAAAGGTCCCTTCCAACCTAGACGATTCTATGATTCCAACCTATGATTCTATGTTTCTATGAACTCTCATGTCTCTCTTTGTACACAAGAGACTGACCATCTCCACCCAACCTTCTGCTGGTGACACCAGGAGCATAATTAGCACCAACACCAGCAGCAAACATGGCCGGCTTATCTGTAAACAGTGGGATTAGCTCCTTTGTGCTTTATTTTAAATCACAAGTAGAGGAGCCCACTGCAGTGACATGTTGGTAGCGTGGCCGGGAGCACAGTGATAGCAGCACCAAAGATGGACAAAACCCTTCAGTGGTGGAGAAATGACAACGTTGATGTTTACTGCTCTCATTCCTGCCCTGAGAAGGAGGGAGAAGGAGGCAAAACATACTTGCAAAATTAAATTACCTCTCCATCAGCACATACAAGAGGAAAAAAACCGTAGTGACAGATAACACATAACTCATCATGCCTTGACCTGCAGGGACGTTTCAAGCAGTAGCACAATTTTCCTCCAAGCTAAACAAAGATTTATTAGATACTATAAGCTCAATGGAGAAATGATGTTTTCCAGCCTCTGAAAACTGACAGTAGGTAAAATATCCACCCCAAGATCTCGGCTGTGAGACACAGTGACCCAGAGGAGTGCATCGGCAGCGTGCCACCCCGAAGAAGTGCTGAGCATAGAGCTGATGGCACTATGTGCCAGCCAGAAGAAGGACCACAAGGACACCTGAAAGGAGGCTGGAGAGAGAGAGAGAGAGAGAGAGCATGAGCTGGGGGTCGGTCTCTTCTCCCAAAGAACAGGTGATAGGACAAGAGGAAACGGCCTCAAGTTGCACCAGGGCAGGTTTAGGATGGATATTAGGAAAAAGTTCTTCCCTGAAAGGGTTGTCAAGCATTGGAAGAGGCTGCCCAGGGCAGTGGTGGAGTCGCCATCCCTGGAGGGATTTACAAGCTGGGCAGACGTGGTGCTGAGGGACGTGGTTTAGTGGTGGTTTTTGTCAGTGTTGGGTGGATGGTTGGACTCGATCTTAAAGGTCTCTTCCAACCTGGATGACTCTATGATACTATGACATGTCCCCACCAGTTCATGACCAGGAGCCCAACCTTGTGCCCTGCCACAAAAGCTTCATTTTTTTCCCAACTTGAAGATTACAGCTCCTTCCCGGCCCCGCGCAAAGCGACCGCGGGGATTCAAAGGGCTTTCTATGACAAGGCTGTTGACAAACGCGTTTATCGTAAAAAGACCCGGAGATGGCAATTCCTGCAAGGAAACGAGCACTTCTCAACATCAGCAGAAACTCAGGGGTCGGGGACGGGGGAAGGACCGGTGGGGGCGAGGGGAGGGGAAGGAAAAAAAGGCCGTAACACTAAAGAGTCTTTCAGGACTCATTTATTTGAGCAGTGCCAAGCCAGCTCACTGATGCAATATTTTCTTCCAGCACTCTGAGCCAGGGCTTTGGGATCTAATAAATCATCGCTGGCCGCAGAGACATTAAAATTCTAGCCCAGTACTGCATTAGATGAAATGAGGCCGAATGCCAGCAAGCGCGGGGAGAGGGAAAGGCAGGCACACGCACTTTAAAATAAGTATCCAAATGCGTTTGCATATAAGCAACTCCTGATTTGGGTTTCAGACGAGGCTAAAGGGAACGCAAACAGAATAGCAAAACAGATTAACAAGCCAGAACTCAACCGCCCCACTTTGGGAAAGCTGATCCCCATTAAACTAAAACTAAGACGTTAGGTATAAAGCACGGTAGAAGAATCGCCTCGGTAATTTACAGATCTGGTACAAACCGGGGAACTATTTCTGAAGCTTATAAAAGTCCTTTACGACCCCGTACCAGATCACGTTTCTGTACGTACAGACCTCTGCACTGTATCGCATTGACTGCGCACGGCGTAAAAAATAATTGTGCACCAGGAGAGGAGAAAAATTCAATATTTAATCTACCAACATGTTTCCAGAAGCCAAGCCACAAAATTTTAATTTATTACCTTCAGATTGCAAAAATATAACAAGCATCTAACCACTTATTTGCTGTGCCAGACAAAAAAAAAAAGCAGGGGGAGGGGAAGGAGGCAGCAAATATTAAGGGGTTTGACGGATCGTGAGGCAGTATTGGAGCTTATTTTCAATCATTTAATTGAAGCACCTGGGGATTTAAGAGGTATTGAATGTGTGGTGTGCAAGTATGCACAGAGAAAAACAAGCAAGGATATGAATTTGAACTGCAAATGGCAGGAAGAATATGCAGGAAAAGCCATTTATTTCAGACTCGGTGAGATTTTAACTTACAGCTGAGAGATTCCGAGACGGCGTGGGGTTTCAATGCGAGGAGACATTTTCATTTTGTTTTACGAACAACCCCCATCTCCAATTCACTCAACGGCAAGGTCACACTCCAGCTCCACGGTGCCCATGGCAGAGGCTCCCAAAGTGCTCTGCGGAGAATCACTGACCCATTTAGCGACTGCTGACGGACTTTCTGCCAGCCGATGCCGGTGCTCTCCACCGCCAGAAGGAAGGATTTTAAAAACCGATCTAATATTTTTTCCACAATTGCTACCATTGGAAGATGGACACCATGGCTTTGTGAAAGGAGGTGTGCTAGACTGGAAACAAGGGGAGGGACGTCCCTAAAAGAACCTCTCGGTAGAGGGGCTTCACAGTAGCAACACCACCCACATCAGCAGCTTTCTCCACAGAGCAAACTGGACATCCAGAGACAGTTATGGGGAGGAAGGAAATAATTATGAGGTTATGGAAAGTAATGAGGCTGAAAGAAGTTTAAGATTTGATGTACGGCAAATCAAGCATGACTTGACCATGGGACCTAAAGGCATCGAGAACCGAAATGCTACAGAGATGACACCAAGATGGCCAACATGATCTTTGACTGCCTATACAGACACTCCTTGGTGTTCAGCAGTGAAGTAAAGGGATCACATAGGAAAACATATGGAAGTAAAGAGAACATAGAGGAAAAGAGGTTTTAAATGGTGTAAAACAATAAAACCATGGCTAAAACGAAGAAAAAGATGGCTTAGAAACACACTATAAATGAACAAAGCCACCAAAAAGAGTTTCATTCCACGACACACAGAGGCCAAGAGTCAACGCAAGAAAAAAAATACATTCATCAATTTCAATACTGAATATATATTTTAAAAGCCAAAATAACCGGTCGGAATTTGTCTACACGCTACATAAGACGGAGCTGTAGTAGGGCTCATGCTTAAAAATAAAGCTTATTTCTGCCCCAAGTGAGTGAAGAATTTCAGATTACGTGCCAATACTCTACGGGAGTAAGTGACACAAGAAAATTCTCCATTCACCTTTTATTTTCTTTAAATGAAGGAGTACTTTCCCCTTTAAAACATGATTCCAAGGCTATCTCTTTTTTTCCACCTATGTTTTTTTTTTTCTTCTTTGCCTTATACACATTTCCTCCAGCCCTCTTCAGCCCTAGTCATTGAATCTTTTTATTTCTTTTCCACTGTGGGGAAAAACCAAAATCAATGTTGTAGCCAAGAAATGAGGCAGAGCATAAACCAGTTCCACGTTCTAACGGAGCATGTAGGATTAAAAGGCACACAATGGGGTCATTCAGGAAAACATAACATGAGGTTTGTTTGCTTTTAAGATTTGAGACTATTCTGTTTATTTACAACACCGGGAAACTCAGAAGTGTGTAAAACCTTACACAAACAGTTACAAAACAAGGGGTGAAGGATGTTCCCCGAAGTTTCTATGAAACTCCTTGGAAGGCTGACATCAATTGGTCCGATCTCCAAACCAGCTGAGCCTACACGCATCTGTAATGAGATGTTATGAATTATTTGCTTCAATGGAGCTTTCACAGAATCATCATAGAATTATAGAATGGTTTGGGTTGGAAGGGACCTTCAAAGATCACCCAGTTCCAAGCCCCTGCCCTGGGCAGGGACACCTCCCACCAGCCCAGCTTGCTCCAAGCCCCGGCCAACCTGGCCTTGAACCCCTCCAGGGATGGGGCAGCCACAGCTTCTCTGGGCAACCTGGGCCAGGGGCTCACCACCCTCAGAGTAAAGAATTTCTGCCTGAGATCTCAGCTCAATCTCCCCTCTTTCTGTTTGAAGCCATTACCCCTCATCCTATCACTACATGCCCTTGCGAAAAATCCCTCTCCAGCTTTCTTGTAGGCCCCCTTCAGGTACTGAAGAGCTGCTGTAAGGTCTTCCTGGAGCCTTCTCATCTCCAGGCTGAACAACCCTGACTCTCTCAGCCTCACAGGAGAAGTGCTCTAACCCTCTGATCATCTTTGTGGCCTCCTCTGGACTTGCTCCAACAGGGCCATGTCCTTCCTATGTTGGGCACCCCAAAGCTGGATGCAGAACTCCAGGTGGGGTCACACCAGAGCAGAATAGAGGGGGAGAATCCCTTCCATCAACCTGCTGGCCACGCTTCTTTTGACGCAGCCCACAATAGAGTTGGCTTTCTGGGCTGCAAGCACACATAGCCGGCTCATGTTTACTGTGCCTCCTTTTCTAACACGAAAAAGAAAGAAATCTTTTGCCTTGAAACACGCATATATGTCACCCACACTTCTGTCTACCAAGACCTATTTTGTACAGCAACCTGCGTCCATCCATAGGTGAGTGTAGTAGGTCGACCTCCATGCCCATCGTCCAACGGTGCTGCCTTTGGCAGGAGAACCACACAAATACAGCCTACAGCTATTCAACACACTCATAAATAACCCTAATCTCACCCCAAACCCCTCTGCTTCCTTCCCCCTCGTTCCCCAAACAAGAAAACTTGTCCCTCATTTCCTTAGGGGTTTTACGCTTTTTATGACTTCAAGAAAGTCCGTGAGTTAATTTCTTACGAAGACGGTGAATTAGCCATCGTTGATCGGCTAACCACAGCGTTGAAACTCAAACAGCTTCCAACACTGAGACATTCAGCAAGTTGTTTGGAAGTATTCCTGTACGGAAATTATGCATTTAAACATAAAAATAACAAGAGTCTACACAAGTCAGACCTCATTCTTCTCCCAGTCAAGTATGATTTTCCCCTCTGCTCTATACACACCAATTAATAAACATGAAGAACCGCCAGAGGAAAAATATTCACTGTACCCACTTCATACATTTTTAATCACCCTGAAATCAATTCAACACCCTAAACACAGTTTAAAATTCCTGTTTTACAGAACCAGTAAGCAATGGATCACCTAATTAAATCTAGAAATGGCATTTCCCAATCAATGGAAGGAGTAGATTTGCATGTAGGTCTTACAAGAGGAAGGAAAAATAAGGAGGAGAGCACCCCAACCCTGCCTGCTTTAGCATCAAGGCCATTTGCCTCATGTTCCTCAGCGCTCCCCACAAATGTGCTGAGGAATGCCAAAAAGAAAGGAAAAAAAAGTCAAGTTTATCCTCTTCGCACACAGCAGTTCTGAAAGAACTTGGTTTTCTTGGCCAAAGAACTAATCTGTTGTCAAAGGCCCAGCCTTTCCAGAGAATAATACAGCAAAATTTTAATTTTAAGTTAATAAGAAAGGCTGAAATCAAGCCTAGAATTATCTTTGTCCCACAAAAGAGTATGCAAAGGAGGATTAAAAGCCAGCGGTAGAAATCCTATCGGAACATCCTTCCATCTTCTACAAAATTGGAGGTTACCAGCTTTCAACACACCAATAAATTAAATGAACAGTCAAATGTAAATCAGGTCAGTTCTCACACGTGCAGTTGTGTCTGAGGTTCACCAACGAATACAAATGACACAAATCAGGATAGAACCACAGGCGAGAATCCCACACCTCCTGTCCTGCCAACAAAACCAATGGCCGGAGGGCGGACGATGCCGATTCCCTCTGTTAATCATTATGTCCAAACAAATGTTGTGGTTTCACCTTGGGGAAAAAACAAATGACAAAACTTGGAAGTTTGCAACTTGGGAGTGCAGCAAACAGCCCAGCTCAGGGATGCATCTCGCACTTCTGGAGCATGTGGAAATCCTATGGAGGGCACCCAAATCACGGGTGGGAGAGCTGGACGTGCTGGAGGAAGTGCTGGAGCTTTCCATGTCCAAAAAGGACATGCTCACAAGCCCTTGCTCACGTGCAATAGCAGAGGTGTGGAGAGTCCTAGAGGAACCTGGTTGCCCAGAGCGGTGGGAGATGCCCCATCCCTGGAAACATTCCAGGTCAGGATGGACGGGGCTTTGAGCAACCTGACCTAGTGGAAGATGTCCCTGCCCGTGGCAGGAGGTTGGACAAGATGGCCTTTAAAGGTCCCTTCCAACCCAAACCATTCTATGAAACCCATCCTCAACAAGCAGCCTGGTCAACCTAGAGCCCACAGTCATGGCTGTGAAGCTCACTGCATGTTTGTTCTCCACCTTTCCGCAGAGATTGCGACCAAATTAGACAGCTGTACGATTCTTGCTTCAGACCCGTGCAGCCTGCCAGCGTGGGTCACGACTGCAAGAGCATCAGTTCGCACAAATCCTTAACCCTTTCGGGAATCCCTCCGAAAGATCTCCATGATTTCAGACACACACAAAAAATATCAAACCGATGCCCTTCCACCAACATAAAATACCAGTAATTAGGATGTCGACTCGCATATTTGCTTACCAGCCACACCCACTCTCTATCACAAAATCTTGTAACTCTTAACTGCATCTGTGCATTACATCGTAAATTAAAATTACATTACTGACGTGTATTTTTCTCAGTGCTCTCAAAAGTCCCAGGGAGAGATTGCCACTCGAAGAAGCAGGAACATCAATTAAATTGGAAAGCCAATGAACCCAGACCTCGCAGGCAGTGCAAAAAAGGTTGACGAGCGACACAGGGAGACACCACGCTTTTCTACATACAAATGACAAAGCTCTTGAGGCCAGGACTTCTCCTTAAATCATCAGAAATAAGACTGTTTTATGCTTTAAACTGAAGAAGACACATTTGTTACTTGAGGGAGAACGTACTGGATCTTGCAGCAAGACCACAGATGAACTGGAAATGTGATTCAAAGTCTTCCTTGCTTTAGACAACTCCTCTCCTTCCCCAAAATACTTTGGTGAATCTTGTGCAGGATAATACTTGCCAAGCAGCTACACTTGGATATTTATTTCACATTTGTCTGCTGCAGAGGCTCCCTAAAAGCGCCCCTGGGCAGCCTGAGTTAATCCACTTTGGAAATGCAGCTAAACAGAACCCCGTCGCACAAAGACCTTTTATTAAAAGGCGTCAGGTTCCTCCTGGTGAAATGAGCCCGGCTCTCCCGGCCCTGCGCAGGTGTTTGCCAGCTGGGCCAGGCCGACAGGCTGCCGGAGAAAAGGAAAAATAGCTTGGATGGAGTGAAAGACTCCAGGGAACGAGCAAGGCAAGAAGAAGAAGGATCAGAAGAGCAGCAGAGGGGCTTGACTTGGTCTCTTCTCCCAAGGAACAGGCCATAGGACAAGAGGAAACAGCCTCAAGTTGCCCCAGGGGAGGTTTAGGATGGATATTAGGAAAAAATTTTACACTGAAAGGGTTATTAAGCATTGGAACAGGCTGCCCAGGGCAGTGGTTGAGGCACCATCCCTGGAGGTATTTAAAAGACGGGTGGTGGTTTTTGTCAGTGTTGGGTTGATGGTTGGACTCTATGATCTGAAAGGACCCTTCCAACCTAGGCAGTTTTATGATTCTATGACTGATCATCTTTCCCAAAAAGCCAGGGAAGGGGGTGATGGAGGTTGCGACCTTCCAGTCCTCTCCAAGATAAAAAACAAGCACAGAAGCAGCAGAAGATCCACGGCAGAAACCTGAATGCATGACGGAAACAAACCATTAGCAAAAGAGAAAAAGAGGAATTAAGTAAAAGAGACAAGGTTCATTAGCAAAAGAGACATGGGAATTCCTGCTGCGATGAGATGGGAAGGCTGGGGGACGCCACCCGACAAACCAGGTTAGGAAAGAGCCCTGGGAGAAGCAGAGAAGACAATCAGGAGGAGGACATCCATCACATTAAGATACTGTCATTGGGATTCCCAAGCCTTATGTGCAACAGAGAGGGAAGAGTGGGGAGTTCCCAGCCTGTATCTGGCCAGATTTAAGGACGTTAGGTACTGCCTCCTACACGGATAAACTGTCCCAGACAGGGTGATGCTGATCCTAAGACGTTTTGGGGGAAATCCCTTGAGAGCTGGCAGGTCAGAGATGGGGGCTTCTGCAGTAGCACCCACCGAGCAGCATGCTTGGAGAAGTAAACTCCTTATCGACCTGTAGCAGTGGGGCTCTTCTGGCTAATGAGCTATCAAAAGAACAAGTGCCTTAGATATCAGAACTCTGAAATGTTTTTATTTATGAAAACCAGAGAATCCGGCCATTTGAGTGCTGCCACACAACAAAAGCTTCTTGATGACAGCAGCTCACATTCATACTCCACGATCTATTGAAAGAAACAAAGATTCGGTTGTCTTCTCTACACTCTTTATGAGGGTTAGACCCTCCCTGAGGACTCCTTGCCGTTGCTTTCTGCCACACTGTCCTCGGCTGCCACCAAGCTGCATAACCCTGACTCTTTCCTGAGCAAGACCAAAGAGGTGGGAAGATCAGCGACTTACGTGGCTTTGGACCAAGCGTCCTCACCAGTTCAAATAACCATGATCTGATGGTCTTGAGGACAGACTCCAGTGATGGGTATGGGCTGAAGGGATTAGACAAGAGCTGAAAACCTCATGTTTGAGAAATGATCGTCCCAGCTGGCCTTCAGTGGGCAAGACATCCATGTTTTACATGTGGTGGGAATATTCAGCCTAGAAAGTCACCATCCTTCCCTGCCCCACACCTCTGAAGACAGGTTTGCCTTTCCCTTCCTCCCTACGGGCCAGGTACATAACCTGGTCAAGACAGAATCTCTTTAAAATAGATCTTAAGGTTTTAAAAGACCTGCAGTAAGTAATTCAGATGCAAACCCCAGGGATGGGACTCAAGACCAAACACAGACCACTTTGCCTCGATGTCTACATCTGATGAGCCATCAATAACCCCTCAGGAATGAGCGTTTCTAGGACACAATCCAACGGCTCATAAAATAAAACAGACCACATGGGAGATGCTCTTTTCTTGCCCCTTACCATTGAAGCAGCTCAGGGGATCGCCCACATCCACACCGCAGGTACCTAAAGTTGGGCAAAACAATTCTGAATCTGGGTGACCGGGAGAGACCCCAGGCAGGGTTGAACGGTGTGTGCATCAGATACAAAAGTACCGGCACTTCCACAGCAGGGATTCAGGACTTGTAGAAGGAGTCTGCAATAAAAGCGTTGACTTTTTGTCAGAGAGCAAGCAGAGGGTTGGACGGGGAAAAGGTGGAGGGGGATAACCACCAGTAATCTGTGGCCAACGAAGGACCAGAAGACAATATATCCATATAGTTTAGTGGTTTTTCTGCATGGATAAAAAGTGAGAAACTAGAAAAAACAGAACTTGTCCTACTCCTATTGAATAAAAGCATTTTTCCTTTACCTTCAATATTTGGCGGGGGCGGGGAGAACAGAAATATTGCTTCATGGCACACAGAGCCTGAACAGAGCTGTTTGTCGAAGGGAAAGTGAGGACTTCCATCAGCAAAAAACGTGAGCGGGAGAACGTCTGTTCTGAGCATGGAAGCTCCTGAGCAGGTCGTTGCAGAACTTGGGAAGTGTCGTGGACTAGAGCCGTGTGACACAAACTCCTTGGAGATTTACTCACCAGCTTCACCTCTTTGGGCTCTTGGATTTTATTATCATTTATTATTTAGTAATAACTACGCTGAATACGGAGTCAGTCTACCGAAGGTTCATGAATCACAGCAACTTATCAGCATATTAATCAGCTTCTGGTAGGGAAAATGATAATAGCGTGAGCTATAACAAATACTTTTATAGTTTCACGCTTGAAGTCGAACAAGCTACAGGAGAGACTGATTCTTCACCCCTGATTCCACACCGACGAGCTAATCTATTTGCTGCAGGACCGGTGTCTTAGCAAAAGTGGATGCAAGAAAATGAGAAGGATAACGTGCCCAAGGAAAACCAGGCAGTTCGTCAGCTCACGTTTGGGGCAGGTAAAGCGAATTCTACCAATAACAAAAAACCAAATGAGAGTCCTTAAATACATTTTAAAGTTAGCCTCAATTAAAACAACAGCTTACATGAAGAGCCAAGTTAATTACAGTCTGTTTTAATTAAATACTAAACAACACTCAAACGCTGCTGCTGATGTTCTAAAATACATCGAATTAGCGAAGTGGGAACAGTCCCCAACCGAGCACGAGGAACCAGGACTTGCTGGAGCACAAACCTGGCGCCGGACAGACGTAGCTCTGAATATTCTCTCCGTGTCGCCTTAACTCAGCTCCGCAATCAGCTCATTCGACAGCGAGAACGTACTGGTAGCAGAAAAGGTACCAGAGTTATTCTCCTCTTTCAGTTTAGGAAGGAAAATGGGAAGGAGGGTGCAATCCAACAGATCTGGGGGTCTTAAGGATCCCGAAAAATAAGACGTACTTACTATAAAAGAAACCACCTTTGCTTAATAAACCCATTAGTTCAAACATGGGGGCTGCTTTGATAAACACTTCTCTTTCAAATTTAACACTTCTGGCTTTGTTTCACCTACTAACTCTATTTCAAAACATCCTTTTTTTTCGTTTTTTAAACTTAATTATAATTTCCCATAAAAATTCATCTAGTTCAGACCACACTTTAAAAATCATTAGGAAATAAGTGTACTTCACCCTTCCTTTAAGGAAGATCAAAACGGAACAAAGAATCTGAATAAACGTATGTTACGTCAGGTACTCGGAGTATGTGCCAAGGATTTCCCATTCTCCCTACCACGCCAGCAGCCGATTTGGTAAAAAAAATTGTTACTTCTCTTGAAATGGTCCTCTCTCCCCAGCCCACCAGGTATGGAGAACAACCAAGATGTGAGAACGAGAAGGAAATCAGATTAAAATTGATTATTTCAACCAAAAGCAATCTATTTCTATAAAGCACTCACATTTAGTACTAAAAACCCACAGGAGCATAGAATTCAGCCTGCCAGTACCCTGATTACCATCCCTGTTTTCTTTCTGCACATATCCCACCTGAGTTTTATTCCGCAAGGTTCGAAATTAATGGTTTATGCATGATCTTTAAAGACAAAAAATTAAGTAATACACGTGCTGCACTAGATTTGGAGTAAAAAAACCTGAACTCTAAAGCAAACCGAGAACATGGCCTAGGGCTAACAAGCTTTACCTCAACTTTATTACACTTCAGTAGGTTTTTATTTCTTTTTCTTGACTAATATAAAGCTTGGCGTTCTTTTTTTTTTTTTCAGTGTCCTCCATGACTGCAAAAAGATGAGATTAAAAAAAATAAATTCATCTCTTATACTGTATAAATTCTATATTGTATACCAAATTAGATCTCCAATCAACAATTTGGGACAGATGTTGTACACTCTGCCTCATGAAGTGATGATGGGGACGGTTTGCTGACGTGCTCTTCCAAATTCGGGGCTCCGAGCAAACTCTTCCGTTCGGCTCCCGACCAGAGCCGAGACACTCGTTAAGTCCCAAAGCTGTACCAAGCTACCAGGGCCACGGGAGGGATTCCCACACGCGATGGCAGTCGACCTCCCTCCAGATCTACCATGTCATACGCTTTAGCGATTATTTTCAAAGCAATTTGAGAAGGAAGTATCTCCAAACTCCTTAACTTGACGCTTCTCCCGTACAAAGTCTACTTTCTTTCTTTCTCTGTGTTTAAAAATCCTCCAGAATAGCCTGTGGCGACATTAGAAACTGATACGTAGCTAAGTGATGCAAGTTAATGCAATGTCAATGAGGTCTAAGCTTAGAAAGCAAGAAGATCGACAGAGCCTGGCACTTGGAATGCAGGAGCCATGGCAGCCTTCTTTTAATAACCCCCAGGAGTTACCTGTCTTTTCTATACAACGGATAAAATTTAAATTTTCTCCCCCTCTTTTGCAATGTAACTTTAGGTCTTTCATTAAATATTCAAACAAATTCATCATGAAACGGTTCTGTCATACCCATTTGCCTGGCAAAGACAATAGCTCTTGATTTAAACACTTTTTAACCTGATATCTATTTGGGGGCTTCATTGTAAGAATTCAGCCCACTGACTCCTTACCTTAGACCCGAGCACCAACACCATTCAGTTCCTGCATCGGTGTCCCACCTTCAAGCAGTCACTTGAATCTCCCCTTCTTTGGTTTTCCATTGGCATAACTAAGGACCTTGTTACATTGGGGTTTTCCAGTCTGACCTGCCTCCCAACTTTTTTTCTCCAAGGTCATCCTGCACATCTGCCACTGCTTTCTCCTCATTTACCACAAATTCCGGAGGATAAATGCCTGAAGTCCGACGGTTTGGGGTGAAACCATTCTCCTGGGGGCCACCTCGCCATGATCCCTACCAGAGCTGGCACAAGCTGGCCAAGGCAGACAATAGCTTTATATATTTAAGTGCACGATATAACCTTCACGGTGATTAACCAGCAGGTTGTTTTAGAAGGTAACATCCTATTAATGTTGCCATTTGACTTATTCCGAACGCAGTCATAGAGAATTCGTTCATCTAAACCAGAAATCACCCTCTCAAATTCTCCTTCCACAAAGGTCAAGGTACAAACTCCATCCAATCTGCACTTCAATATCTAAATAAAATTGTCTTATCAAGTGCCAGAAAGCAGCTTCTAAAACATTCAGGACTGTATGAAAGCAGATATCGAAAATCTACACTGCGTGGTTATTAAGGTAGAACTTTGAACACGTGCCAAAAAAAAAAAAAAGTAAAGTGGGAGAGAAGTAGACTCTTGTCCAAACCATCCTTGGGCCAGAAAGCACAAAATTACTGTTATTTCCAGTGTAGGAAAATAACTGTGCACTTATGAGCTCATTCTATCACTCAAGCACCGCTGGAGTCTGCAGTCCTCTTACAATGGTGATATTTTTGAAGAGACTATTATACGCAGGGACATTTTTCTTTTTTCCAAGCCTCCAGTGCTTTGACTGCGAGACCAAAGTTCCCCCGAGCTGCGGTATCTCCAACAAAGCAGCATGCATAAATTTGACAGGGTGGGGGTGGAAAAAAAGGGTGAATAAAAATGGGGCAAAACGCCTTTGAGGAACTCTCGGCTCTGTGGAGGATCAGACGGGTCTCCTCGCAGCGACACAGCCAGCCCTTACTCATCTACCAGCTGAAAGAGCGACGAAAGTCAACGAGAATATTTCGTAAATGAAGTAGCTACGAGCATTTGATGTCCGTTTCCATTCGCCGTTGACCGTTCTCCTCCACAAAAGCACATTCCCAAGGAATTTCACACATTAGGTAAAAGTCAACACATACAACCGGCGACGCAAATATAAAGAAGGAAGCCTTAACACAATATGACGCTTGATGGCTAATTACATTCAACAAAATGTTCTAATTAAACGTCTTCCCAGGCTGATTTTGTAAGGTGCTTACGCGGGATCAGAAGAACAACTGCTGGTAACCATAATCCACGGGGAAAACCACAGGTACCCCTAAACTGAGATTTTCTTTTTCGAAAGCAGGATTTCTCTCTGAGCTAAATTCTTTCCGCACCGGTACGCTTTAGTTCCCCACTGGTTACGTAATTATGGCAAACATATTTCGATGCCTTTTTCGAGTATTAAAGATGACATTTTTAGACAACTTGCTTTCAAAGATGGACTTCAAACAGACACCAGACTTGCTGTTCAGCTTCAGATTAACTCAACCAAAGTGTAACTTGAAAACAAAACCATCAGCCAATAAAGGTAGTTTAAATCCCACCTATAACAATAACTGGGTGTTCTCCAAATAACGGGCTCTCGCCTGTGGACCCGCACTTCTACGGCAGGATTACTCCAGCACATGCACCTGAGTGGCTCAGTTCGGCTCCGGAGGGAAGCCCTCCAGCTCCCACCTCCCTCCCCCTGCAACTTCTTACGTGTTTTATTTGCCTAAAGAAACCCCCTTTTGATCCTTTTACTTTCGGATTTCCAGGGCATCCTTTTCTTATGAATTCAGGTTGTTTCTTCTCACCAACCTTACTGCACTGGCTTCGCTGAAGCGTTTTTCCTGCAAGTCACGTTTTCACCTGGCTCTCTGATAGGAACTCTTTCTCCCTCCGTTAAGGGATTAACCACCCGTTAACGAGCATCTGCTCTCACCACCGCATACGGACATTCGCAAAGAGCTGCTGAACGTCGGTCCTACCTGTATACGCCATGTTCTTCGGGTTTCCGTAGGGAGCCCCAGGTTGGACGGGGCTGTAAACAGGGTTCATGGTGGAAGACCGGGAACTCTGAGGACAAAAGAAAAGCAGAGTTGAGACGATCGCCTTACGTTAGCTCCAGAGTCGTCTTCTGTGCAAAGAGTCTTCTGCTACGTGATAGCAATTACCACGTTAGAATTCAAGACACAGAGAGCTGCGAAGGAAAGGATTTACAACTAGACGTTACAACCAGATAGGATATTTAATAATTCAAGTTTTGGATCTCTCAGTTAATTCCCCTAACTTCTTCAGCGCTCCATATTCTGCCTACAAATGTAGCTGGAAAAGATTGATCTTACGCATCCCTGCCTTCAGGGGGGCTCAGGACTCATGACCCCACTTCTCGCTTGCAATGAACAAAGAGGAGAAGCCACAAATTCAGACAAGGAATTCTCCCCCTTGGAGGAGCTAATAGTTCTTGGGTGACAAAAACAACCACAACAAAGACCTGACCTTTCAGAAATTAGCAGATAAAAGACCATTTGCTGCTGGCGAGATGGAAAGCAGCAAATATTTGTGAGCTTTTCAGCGTGAGCTGACTACAATAAGCTGGAACCCAAGGCTTGGGTGCAGGGCCACTCAGGGCCACCCACCCACCCAGGGCCACCCACGGCATCCCACCGCTCTCCCAGACGGGGAGATGCCGTCACGGACCGAACGCGGGCAATGAGATTTTAACGGCCCTTCTGTTTCTCTCTCCAATAAAGATGATGAAGGAGCGGTGGGTTAGCTTCTCGTGAGTTTTATTTAGAGGAAAGCAAGTAACTTGGGAATTTGTGTCTACTAACTGTCAGTTAAGCAACTGGCTCAGTTAATTATCTTAATGAAGCACATTCTCAACTCTGATTAATGGGAAAATCAGTCATTAAGCTTTATTAGGCGACGCATTTGTCTCCACAGCTATCTAGTGACAATTTCACACAAGAACCTCAACGATCTTGCTTCAAAATGTAGGGTTTTTTTTTTCCAAATGTATTATTTTACAGTTCATAAATAAACCCGTTCTTTCCAAACAAGTCTCTCATGATGGATGCACAATTTGTTAGATCATTAACTCCTTCCGCTTTACCTCAGGATAGTAAACAAGTCAAATGTTAAATGTTAGCACCAATTGACTTGACAACAATTACTGCTTAATTAATTAGCCTTCCCTCCACCCCCAAGTTAGCACAGAAGGAGCAATTCTCAAAGCAAAGGAAATCACGGTTATAAAGCGAGCTGGAAGAGAAAGATACTCGGAGACATGTTTTTATGTCAGTGGCTTCAGTAACGGGCGATGGAGTTAATATCAACAGGAAAATCAATGCAAAACTTCACATCCATGAGACATTACGGTTGGGGATTTACAACCAAGCATCAGGGTTTTATGGCCACTTTGTCCCCATGTCCCCAGGCAGCGCTCTGAGCCCCAGGGAGACTGGCCTGGGCAAGCAGGTGTTTGCCTGGGCTGCCTTCAGCCTTGAGGTCTCATTTAGAGGAGAAAACCCAACGTCATCCATCTCGGAGATGGTGAACACCAGCTTCTGTAAGCATCCATCCAAAAGCCTGGGTTTTGGGCTGCCACACACTACGTGGCCACGTACGCGACATGATGTCTACCTACCAGTGCTTTAAACACACACGGCTTCTTCATATGGAGAGGAAACTCAAAAAACATCCGTATTCGCAACAATTCTTTTCCTTAGTGGAAAAAAACAATGCTGATTTAAGCCCAACCACCACATCTCTGTCGCACATTATTTCTCCAAACAAATCATCGTAGACAAGGAACCCAAACGAAATGCCTCTCCCTGTCCAAAGCATGCAGGACAAGTTTCCCCTTGCTTTTTCAGTAAGCTGAAAGCACCTGAAAGGAGATGGTTTGACAGTAACAAGGTGGGAGAATGCGCTGCCCAGAAGTGCCAGCGCGATACAATGCTTGAGGAGCATCTACTGCTGCTCTAAACACAACCTCAGAAGCCAAAACCTCCCCCTTTTCACCCAAATGCACCCACCATTGATGCTTTGGGGATTTTTGCCATTCAATTCCATCATCACCCTGCAATGCAGATTCCACATCAATAGTGGGAATAAGGCAAGAAGGTGTTTCAAACTTTTAATGGTTGCAAAATATTCTGACAAGGAAAAGCGCTATAAAAATCCAAAGAGTACATTACATTAATCAACACTTCGGTGCAGTCAGAAATATCCGGGAATCAAAGCATTTTGTGCTGGGGCTCCTATGGCTACACCCTCTGCGCTTTGAGGTTCCCTTTGAACTAGATTTAGTCTAGTTTTAAGTCTGGTCCCCACCTGATGCATAGTTTGAAGTTGTCTGAAGGACATCACCCGTATGTCCTTTACTGGTATGTCCTGCACTGGTAGGGACCGGTGTGTCCCATGAGGGGTTGGAGGACGCGTGATGGGCAACTGGAGTGAAGCTTCTGAAAGAAATCTGGTCCATGCACACCAAAACCACTTTGCACAAGGGAACAACCCCACAATTGGCGGGAGTCACCTTTGAAGTGCAGTACTGTTCTGAATTAGAACACTGAAATGATATGTGACCTAAGGGTTACTACTGGTATACGATGCTTTAAGTAATAGACACCACAAATAGGACCTGAGAGAAAAAGGAGGAGGGAGATGTCACAGAGTTGCGGAGATTTCCTGGCCATAATTAACTGTTAAATCACTAATACAATTCTTCAAGTCCAGACAAGAAATGCCCAGTGGGACAGGGAACGTGACAGACATCTATAAAAAATATAAATCACAAAAGATCTATGGAATTCCCATCCCTGGAGGTGTTCAAGGCCAGGTTGGACGGGCTTTGGGCAACCTGGTCTGCTGGGAGGTGTCCCTGCCCAGGGCAGGGACGTTGAAACAAGATGATTTTAAGGTCCCTTCCAACCCAAACCATTCTGTGATTCCATGACCTGGAGAAAGGCGGGGGGGGCAGCAATCACACACTCATAACCCAAGCAAGTGGAGGCATTAGAAGAAACGATTGTGTTGTAGGTTCAAAACAAGCAAAGGGGGTGGCTGGTCGCTTTGCTTGCCTCAGCATATCCCTTGCTGCCAGGAGGGTGGGATTTGGGAAGCGTTACATGGGACAGAGCAATTCCTCCTCTTCCCCAGACACTCTTCCAGACAGGCTTTTAGGCTGTGAGGTCCTTTGATCTGATCCCATCCACCCATCTTTGTGTTCCCAGGAGAAAAGTCAATATCGAGGCTCTATATGGTGCATGGCCACCCAACTTAGAGCATGATACCTGACATTGGACTATGCTCTGAACAATGTGCCCATGGTGCTGAATGGTGCTCTCTGCACTGGGAGGCACTGGGATCCCTGCAGCAATACCGAATGGCTGCAGAAAGCCACATCCTGTTCATCAGTCACGCGTGGCTACGTGGCTCTTCATGTTGGCCATTTCACAGGATCTGTAAGCTGAGGATGTTCTGCAACAGAGCAAAGAAGTGATGGGTCCATCTTATTCCAGCCCTGTATTCTCCTTCTCACACACAGGGCCAGCCTCCTACCCAAGAAATCAGTTTTTGAGGGTCTCTCGTCCCCCGGAATAACAAAAGGAAAAGCAGAAATCATAGAATCATAGAATAGTTTGGGTTGGGAGGAACCTTTAAAGGCCATCTAGTCCAACCCCCTTGCCATGAGCAGGGACATCTTCAACTAGACCAGATTTCCCAGAGTCCCATCCAACTTGACCTGGAATGTTTCCAGGGATGGGGAAGTAACACCACCAAGTATCCTCCTTTGCAGCAGTACTGGTTGCTGTGAGCCAGCTCAAAGACCTGACTTCCCTGAAAACCAACCTCTTCTCTCCTCCTTCCAGTTGAAGGAGGACCAGAAGGACATGGAGTTGTTGGAGCAAGTCCAGAGGAGGCCCCGGAGATGCTGGGAGGGCTGGAGCCCCTCTGCTGGGAGGACGGGCTGAGAGAGTTGGGGGTGTTCAGCCTGGAGAAGAGAAGGCTCCGCGGAGACCTTGGAGCCCCTGCCAGTCCCTCAAAGGGCTCCAGGAAAGCTGGGGAGGGACTCTGGATGAGGGAGGGGAGCCATGGGACAAGGGGGAAGGGTTTTCCACTGCAAGAGGGGAGATTGAGCTGAGATCTCAGGCAGAAATTGTTGGCTGTGAGGGCGGTGAGCCCCTGGCCCAGGTTGCCCAGAGAAGCCGTGGCTGCCCCATCCCTGGAGGGGTTCAAGGCCAGGCTGGACGGGGCTTTGGACAACCTGGGCTGGTGGGAGGTGTCCCTGCCCAGGGCAGGGGGGTGGAACTGGATGATCTTTCAGGTCCCTTCCAACCCAAACCATTCTCTGATTCTATGAATCCTCCACCCAGGACCACACAGTGACAGCTGGACCCGACAGCCTGGCCTCCCCTCAGCAGCAAAATCAAATGAAAAGGCACTAAATTTCCTGGGGCTCAGCAGCCCCGAGTCCCTCTCCCAGAGCTGCTCGTGCCTGGGTCAGGACACCTCACCTCCGGGACCGGGACCCCCTCTCGCTCCCTGTTTGCCTTGCCTGTCCCACTGTAAGCTCCCGGCCAAGGATGGAGTCACGGCTGCATTGATAAAGCGCCTTGTTCAATGCCCTCGTCATCTCATTTGCACTTTTTTGGGTGTAAAACATAGAAATAAATGATAATTTGGTGAAAATTGCAGCCTATGTCTGGCTTGCACTAGGTGTCGGACCAAACGGTAAAAAGAAACTCTCTTATCGAGAAGGATGAAAGCAAATGCTTTTTCGCCACAATAAAAAGATTGTAATCAGGGTAGGGGGTTGAGGGTATTGTGAGGAAGAGGCTTGTGCTTCCTCCCTGCTTGGTACCCAGGCTGTTATTTCCAGCCGGCATGAAAGAGTCCATGCGAACGGCATTTCAGATGGATGATTTTTCTTTCTTTTCAGCATCTAGCATTATTCTAGTATTAAAGCCCATTCAGATGAGCTTCCAATACATTCCGCAAGACAATACCATTCCAAAATACATTTTAAATTCATTACAGGCGCCGCATTGTGGCTTTCGAAAAGCTACGCTGAAATGGGAATAAAACAGGATTAGCAAAATTAAACCTCCTTCGCCACAATAATTTGCAGCACTTGCTCCTGGCCATGAATACACAACAAAAAAAAGCCTAATAGAAATGAATTATAAACAGACAAACACAAGTATTGCTCTGTTGCACGGACCTTCCGCTGCTTCCTAATCCCCACGACAGCGATGCTCAGTTGCTTAGAAGCTGCTGAGACTCCAGCAAGGAGCTGAAGGAGTAACTCCAGCCGGAATGCCATGGGAATAAGAGGCTAGCAAGCAGTCTCGGGATACTTTCTGGCTGTAACCTGGTTACATTTTCATCTATTTTATCTTTCCTGTGAAAGTGCGTGGCATGCTTCCATCACATGAGGAAATTACTTCAGATGAAGGGTAAACAGAAATACAAGAGAGGTCAGTCTACGGGTGGCCACCACGCCATCAGCAGGCCACCGCACCGGTCAAATCGAGTTTGCACGGAGGATTTCCAAGCAGCAGGAGAAGGGAAATGTAAATGCTCGTGCCGTGAATGCTGAGCTTGAACTTGCCTTGCTCTGAAGTGGCTGCAGAGCTACGCTCGGGTGCTCTCATCTCGCTGGACCAGAGCTGGGCTTCATGCTCTGCATCGCGCTCTCCTGCTGCTGCCAAGGGAGAGGACTGTCCCTCATCCCTGGTGACACCCCGGGACATCACCTACTTCATCCTCTTAGAATCACAGAATGGTTTGGGTCAGAAGGGACCTTAAAGATCATCCAGTTCCAACCCCCTGCCATGGGCAGGGACACCTCCCACCAGACCAGGTTGTCCAAAGCCCCATCCCACCTGGCTCTTCCGATGGGAGCACTTTGAGTGCACTCAGAAACCAGCAGAGGTATCACCACCACCTTCAAACTGCTACGGACACAAGACAACGGGAACACCTTACCCTGTTGTTTTCCTCTATCGTTAGTTTAGTTTGTGCCTTTCGAAAGCACCATGACCACCTTCACCACTTCCAAAAGTCATTCAGGCCTCGAGGCTGCCAACACTGGCGGGCATCCGTGATTTTTAATCATAAACAAATGTTAACACGAGTATTTCGACACACACATTGGGGAATCTGGCATCTTAAACACCTCCCTCACTCTGTTACACAGAAACGTAGGTATTTCCCACTCCTACCGTACAGAGGCAAGGTAAGGAGACGCTGAAGGAGATTTTAAAAATCCTAAAAGAAAAGAATAAACCTGGCATGCAAGAGTCTGGTAGTTTATGAAGTTATTTTTCATTTTCTTTTCAGACTAAGAATAAAATATTTACAAACAGAGAAATAAATATATTTCACAAGGTTCTTAGAAGAGTGACACTGATGTGCATCTTTCGGGTTGGCAAAAAATTAAACAGTAGATCTAAACTTAAATACAAATGTAAAGAAAACAGCAAATAATGCAAACATGAGCTTTTCTGGATGACAGACGCTTTTCCATCCTGTTTCATGTCAGCCCTTGTGTCAGTGTGCCTTACCCTTTCATTTTCCATGCGGCTTAGGTTGTGATTTGCCTTCGGCTTTTGTGAAACTGGGACGTAAATGCTTTTGAGAGCCCCGTTCCTTACCCTTTTCTTCGGAAAGAGAGTGGTATTTTCTCCTCTGAGAGAAAATAAACGTACCAAAAATGATTTCTTTCACATCAGAGGGCACAGAACCAAACCCGAAAGAGTGTGAACAAAGAAAAAAGGCAAAGCAAAGAGATACATTTCTTCCTTGATCTGCACATCACCTCTTTAATTCCATTTTATACAAATCGCATGCTAATAGTATTCAGTCAAAGCCTCCTTGAACATGGGAAGACCTCCTGACCTTACACTGCATTCAAATTCCAATAATTTTCTGACAATTTTTCAGTTAAGTCATTTGAAGCTTGACCCTCACTTGGGACCCACCAAACAATAATTAAATTAACTTCCAATCCATCCGCTAAAGGTTAATTTAGGCAGGCTACAAGGCTACGTCCCACCTTTCCCCCAAAAAACTCTGCTGTGACAGCGTGCACGAGCTCGGAAATTCAGAACACAACGCGGTTTTCCACCTTTAAGACTTCCTTTTTAGTTTATTCCTTTTTTAAGTTACACCGTAACTAAATGTTGGTTGAACATATCTCATATGAAGCAAAATATTGAACCTGTTAAAGACCTTACAAAAGAATCAGGTCAAAGCTGACACAATTTTAGTTAATCTTCCATTAACAAAACAAAATGCACTATAAAAATAATCCATTTAAAGAGGGAAATCAAAGAACGGCCAGACTCCACAAAAAGTTTAAGGCTTCTATTAGCAGCAAATTATTAATGGCAGCTCTTGTTTGTACAACACAATGTTCACTTTTACCTATTCCGCTATATTTCAGCTATACCCTGATGTTTATACAAACTGACCCAGGGCATCAATCCGGACCCTGAATATTGCGGTTTTTTGTGCAGTTCTCCCCACTTTTCACTTCCAAAGAATATTTCAGCTCTGCTCCAGCATCGTTTTACTTGAGTACATGTAATATCTGTACTGGAAACTCCAGCTCCACAAAACCTGCAGCACCTGGCTGCTTAAACTCATGCAGATGGAGCAGAAGGGTCACCTGGTCCTCAAAACACCCTACTGATACATCTATTGATTCTCGTATTGCTATTTTTATTGATAAAGCACCCGTGAAGTGGCACCTAGCTGCAAGAGCTAGGCAAGAAGCTTTTAGAATCATAGAATCACAGAATGGTTTGGGTTGGAAGGGACCTTCAAAGATCCAGTTCCACCCCCCTGCCCTGGGCAGGGACACCTCCCACCAGCCCAGCTTGCTCCAAGCCCCATCCAACCTGGCCTTGAACCCCTCCAGGGATGGGGCAGCCACAGCTTCTCTGGGCAACCTGGGCCAGGGGCTCACCACTCTCACAGCCAACAATTTCTGCCTGAGATCTCAGCTCAATCTCCCCTCTTGCAGTGGAAAACCCTTCCCCCTCGTGCCATGGCTCCCCTCCCTCATCCAGAGTCCCTCCCCAGCTTTCCTGGAGCCCCTTGAGGGACTGGAAGGGGCTCCAAGGTCTCCGCGGAGCCTTCTCTTCTCCAGGCTGAACCCCCCAACTCTCTCAGCCCGTCCTCCCAGCAGAGGGCCTCCAGCCCTCCCAGCATCTCCGGGGCCTCCTCTGGCCCCGCTCCAACAGCTCCGTGTCTCTCCTGTGCTGAGGCCCCAGAGCTGGAGGCAGCACTGCAGGGGGGTCTCCCCCGAGCGGAGCAGAGGGGCAGAACCCCTCCCCTCGCCCTGCTGCCCACGCTGCTGGGGATGCAGCTCAGGATACAGTTCTTCTCTCCTGAGAAAGTGTTTGCTATTCCAAAAAATGTTTCCAGATTTCAAATGCACACTGGATTTCAGGCTCACTTGATCTCAGTCCTGCCCTGGACCCTTTTTTTCTGGGAGAATTTCCAGTGGAAATGAAGATGTGCAGTGAAGCCACGGTTCAGGAACGCTCCAGCAGTTGACATTACTGCACGCAGGAATGTCTTTGCTGATGTGAACCAGATTTGGGATGGCACGTCTGCATCCCTCAGGGGGTAAAGGCTTGCAGACAGCATCGGTGTCCTCCATGCACGGACCATCTTCAGAGGAAAGATATGCTGCAGGGCTTTACTCTCCAGTCTGGTTTTGAATTAGAAGAGCTAGTTTAAATAACATTCCCTCCATTCAAGAGATTGCAACTTTGAAAGAATACTTAAAAAGCATGATACGGCGATATTTGAAGTGTAGTCATTACCCAATGAAATCAAGACATTCACTGTACGAACACGGATGTCGTTGAAGTCAGCAGTGCAGCCAATGTAGCTGGTGATTAACCCAATGTCATTTGTGGATGGTCTTTCATGAGGTTCTGAACGTGACTGAATTGCATTACTCATTAATTACGTTGACGATGTATTTTCTGCGTAGATACTCCGTGTCAGGCCACTGCAGCCACTGCAAAAGCAAATGTGTTTGTATCCGGCTGCTCTGAGGAGCCCCAGAGGTTCAGCAATGAGCCGCCGTCCCCTGCCACAGAGTTGTTACCAGCTTGGAGGATGTCCACAGGAGAGCAGAGACAGGAACAGGAAGACGTTAATGACTACCACAGATGGTTCTCACCTCAAGAAACCCAAACTGTTCAGCTGAAGCTGAGCGTGATGGAGGGAAAGAATTAAAACAACTGGAAATGCTGTGGAGTGAGGGATTTCCATAGAGCACTTGACCTACCCAATCTCAAAGACCAGCAAAGGGAAAACAAAGATGAGCTGGATTATTTACAGTCCTACAGTGTCTTTCATACAGATCGACCTCCAAACCAGGGCAGTAGCACCCATCTGTTCACTGGGGAGACACATGAGGGTGGCATGAACTAGCTGGGGGTCACAGGACCACAGCATCACAAAATTGTTTGGGTTGGAAGGAACCTTTAAAGGTCATCTAATCCAACCCCCTGCCATGGGCAGGGACACCTCCCACCAGCCCAGCTTGCTCCAAGCCCCGGCCAACCTGGCCTTGAACCCCTCCAGGGCTGGGGCAGCCACAGCTTCTCTGGGCAACCTGGGCCAGGGGCTCACCACCCTCACAGCCAAGAATTTCTGCCCGAGATCTCAGCTCAGTCTCCCCTCTTGCAGTGGAAACCCCTTCCCCCTCGTCCCATGGCTCCCCTCCCTCATCCAGAGTCCCTCCCCAGCTTTCCTGGAGACCCTTGAGGGACTGGAAGGGGCTCCAAGGTCTCCACGGAGCCTTCTCTTCTCCAGGCTGAACCCCCCCAACTCTCTCAGCCCGTCCTCCCAGCAGAGGGGCTCCAGCCCTCCCAGCATCTCCGGGGCCTCCTCTGGCCCCTAGCCAAGCTCATAAGGAGCCACATTCCCATCACCTATTACCTCCTCTCAGATAAATGACTAAATAAACCCACACACCTTTCATTTGAGAGAAGTTTGACACCTTTAATGGGAAAAAGGCCTCGTGTCTTCATCCCATGAAAAATTAAAAGGCTAATCTATAGGCACAAAGCAGCTCTTGTCTTTGGAATTTGCTGATCTCAGACTGCCCAAAAATAAATGCTGAGGCAGGAAAAATTTTCGACCTTTCATTTGCTGAGGTTTATGATCTACTTCAAAGCCAGAGGATCCAAAAAATTTGATGATTCAATTATGCTAGATAGCATATTAAAAACTAGTAAAGGAAATCCTTGCCCTAGCCTGAGAAAGCAGAGACAGACAAGGCAGACAGGATCACTCGTTGCACTTGGTGGCAACAAGCGGTTCCTCAGCGAGCCTGAACTTGGCATGGCAAAATATCTATATTTTGTATTATTTGAAGTAGGCAGAGCTCATAAAAATATCCTTATGGGCCTCAGGAGATGAGAAACCAGTTGCCCTACAAGAAACTTTGACAATGAGGAAAAAAAAGTTGGTATTATATTTGCTTGTTTCCAGGGGAGAAAACGTCTGTACGCAGATAATAATTCTGCGTTGTAAATTCCTCGCTTTAATACCTGCAAGACTGACGGGATTCACCAGCAGGTAACCAATAAATAAATGTATTTTTTAAAATATCTAACATATCTGTCCCTATGTGTCCAAACCCATTCTCAGTAGTTCTCAAACGTCTTCCCTGATATATGCCTATTAATTTCTTTAACTTGAGGCCTTGCTGACTTTTCCGTTTGAAATGAACCCTGCTGTACTCTTGTATTCAGTGCTCTCGTTCTGCTCTCCGACTGAGCCCTGTCCTCCTCCAGCTGATTATCTCGATTCTTTTATCTTCACAATCCTACTTCATTGTGTTTCGCTGAAAAGACTTTCCAGGACACGCAGTTTGAAGACTCTTCTCTCTGCTATTTTCTTTCCACAAACGATGGCTCGGGAGATTCAGATTGGCCATTAGGAAAAACCTTTTGACTCAACGGGTACTGCCTTACCGAACCAGGTTGACCACAGATTTGCTGGAGGTTTTCAGAACTGGTCTAAGCAAGGCCATGGTTGATCCAACCCGGTGCTGGCAAAAGCCCCGCTGTGAGCACAAGGTTGGGACTGGATGGTTCCAGATGTCCTTCCAACCAGCACTTCATCTCTGGCTCAAAATGATTTGTGTTGTAACTCGTTTCTCAGACCTCTACCTCCCTCCACAGTTTCAGCCCGTAACTTTCTTGGTGTCAGACGTAATTGCTTTCCAAAGACTTCAATTTGGATCTTCCTTCCAGTGAGAAGTTTCCTTGGCACTTGGTAGGACACCAGAAACCTTGGAGAGGTGGTGGTGGAGAAGGTAGCATTCACTCTTTTCCATTGACGGATATCTATACTGCAGCATATCAGTCAAACAGATGATGTTAAGATGCCTCATGGGACCATGAAAATTTACTTACCCCATCCGTTATGATGCTAAACAAGCACTAAATAGTGTCTGACTGGCATTTTGTATTAACTTAGGGCAGAATTTGACCTACCATAAAATTATTAAGGCTTTGGTTAGAAAATTTCCCTGGATTATAAACATCTATCCCATAACATCACCCAGTCACTATAAAAAAAAAAAAAAACTAAATAATATTCTTAGTTATCTTTCTTATCTTCTTGGGCTGCTTCAGACCTTTCTCACAGTCAACCATTGCTCCTTCTCCTAAGAGAAGCTACGCTTTAGTAATCACACATTAAAAACCAGACACAAAAATAATAGTCATTAAAAGACAATTCATGTTACTAATAGATATAAGCATCTCCTCTTCCAAGCTCTTCAAAAATATTAAATAATCCATCATGAATAATCCAAGCTTTGTTTTACAGATGCCAAGAAGCCTGCAGGAGAGCAGTGAGATGATGGGCTCAAGGTAAGCAAGATCAAAGTGCCGGGACCAAGATTCGTCTCCTGAGCATCAAACTTGCTGCCATCGCTCCATCGTTTTCAACAGAGAATCACAGAACGAATAACAGAACGACAGGGGTTGGAAGGGACCTCTGGAGACCATCCAGTCCAACCCCCTGCCAGAGCAGGGGCACCCAGAGCAGGTGGCACAGGAACGCGTCCAGGCGGGTTTGGAATGTCTCCAGAGACGGAGACTCCACCACCTCTCTGGGCAGCCTGTGCCAGGGCTCTGCCACCCTCACAGGAAAGAAGTTCCTCCCCATGTTTAGGTGGAACTTCCTACGCGCGAGTTTGTGCCTGTTAGACTCACGTACTTCATCATGTTTTAGAGATGGAGGCTCCCATCTCAAATGGTTTAAAACATAATTTAGAAATGGGATGTGGTCAGCTAGAGAAATTCCAGGTTGGAAAAAGAGTTGAAGGCGACACCATTAGAGCGAGCTGAGACGGCAGTTGCTTGCGGACGGCATATCCAAATCACGCCGACTGCATGAACCCTTGTTTTCATTTCAGGCTACGGTATCACATTTTCTTTTCTTTTCCACTGGGTCAAACCAAACTGTATTAACCGATTTCTAATATAAAAATTTCAATACCAGAAAAAGTCACGTTATCCTCAAAGACATGCTTTAATTTATGTTTTGCTCCAAAATTTCCAACCACTACCACTAATTACCTTCCTTCAATTTTTGTAATTACTCCCCTCAGTATGGGAGAATCGCTTTCCAACCATACCCTGAATATTGGAAACATCGCTCCTTCCCACGCACTGCAATAGGATAAAGATCTAAATTTGTTTCTGAAGGGATTACACTGTACAAAGTTGACACACCAGAAATACAATATTCCTGGAATTAAGATCAGATGAGGGCAGAGCTCTCCTTTTCATAATATATGGGTCAGAATCCTCTCGGCTATATTTGGTCAGCATTCAAATCCACCCCGCTGCAGGTTTTGACTGTGTGATTTATGACTTCCAGCCATGGTTGTTCCTCTACCGATCTCCTCCCGGGTCCCGTTTTCTGGTCGCAGGCCTTATTCTCCCCCGTCAAGGCTGGAAACCTAAGGCAGGGTTCAGCGGTGGGAGGACGAGGGAGTCATCCTCTGGCTCCAGCCCCATTCCCCTGACGGGCAGCACAGCAAATCCTTCCCTGCCCTCTCTTTTCCTTTAGTCGTGCTGATGCACGGACAAAGATGGGGTATAGAGACTGGGAAAAATGAAGATTAACGTTGCAAACGGAGGGGATCAATCCTCCATAATAGTCCCTTCTTCCTTAAATATTTTGCAGTCTTTGTTTTAAAACCAAGCTGTAGCAGGGAAGACGAAGGAGAGCACAGGCTAAATCTGTTAGTGGAAAGGAAGCTTTGGCAAGAGGTCTGTTTATCATCCTTTTTGTAATTTTGTGTTGGCAAGAGGTACTGTATTAAATGAGCCCAGGAGACTGAAAGTCTTTCCTACCCAAAAGACAGGTAGACATTGGCTTTTGTCCCCTCCATTTGGAAATCAATCTACATGGAAGGAGAACAAGAGACCCCAGATTTACGCTGGTCTTGGTGTGCCTGGTGCGGCACCAATACCTGGTGGATCTACGTGGCAACTTGTTACCGCTTGAAAAATAAGCAAAAGAACGCTGTTGGCTTTTCCAGGTGAAAGCTGCCAAGTGATGAACAAACAGAACTCAAGTTAAGAAAATATTATATTCACAACAACCACAGGCAGAGCTGAGGTAGGCTTTTTACTTCCTAAGGGAATATGGGACAGTCCGGGCTGATGTACACCCAAAGGCAGAGGTGCTGCAATTATTATTACAAGTCATCAAAATAAAGATGATTCAACCTGAAAATATGACATTAATTAGTTGATACAAATCCTAAAGACTTAATCTCCTTCAACTCTCAAACATCAGTGGAGTGGGAAACCAGGTGGTCTACAGCTTTCGATAAAAGAATCGCGATAATTAGCTGGAGGAGGAGGTGGCTCAGCTGGAGGGCAGGACCAGAGCACTGAATAGAGGAGTACAGCCCACAAAAGCTTTGCACGGCGTTGGCTGAAGGTCAAGCAGGGCTGGTGGGGTCACTGCCCGAGCACCGTGTCCCACACATCTCACCACCTGCCCAAACCCAACTGCCTCCACGACCAAACCCTGCTGTGCTCCTGGGCGGCTGAGGGTGAGTGAAGGAGCTGACCTTCACCATTCTCCCTCCCTATCAGGAATGCACGCCTCCTTCCGCAACAAACCCTTCTGCTCTAGTACGTGTCCAACTCATCATACCTGAGCTCTTTACTACTCGGTATTTCTTCTACAGACTCTGAGCCTAAGCCTCTATGGGTGGATGCTGCAAAAATACTCAGTAAAACTATACATAACCAGCATAAGAGAGAGAAAGTTTGCACCAGATGACCATGATTGATCACGTGAAATCTTTATGTGAAGGCGTCAGCTGTTTATAAAGCTGTACTAGGTCTCAAACCCAAGTCAAACACTCAACACAGGAATTACCGAACGTTTATAGCAGACACTGTCGAAGAGACAGGCGAGCAAGATGAATGTATGACAGGCCTCTATAATGCATGCGATATGCAGTCAATTAGCATATTCATTTCATAATCACTGTAAAAGCCAAGAATTTTTCCGCCTGCCGTTACAGAGGATTTTGCCGTGCTCTTATTCACACATTCAAGTTTCCAGTGAATATACCCAGCCCAGGAGGCCAAAACCAGGAATGCTTTTGCAGCGCACACAAAGAAAAGGGCTGAAAGGCCACAGCAAGTCAACAATTAACACTTTTCATAGATTTCCGGACTTTCCTTCCCAAACTAAAGAGTGGGAAGAGATTCAATGAAGTCTGAAGGAGCTTAGAGCTTGCAGTTTATATCAGCGAAAGAAGAATTGCTAAATCCCCAGCCGATGATTCAGAGTGGCCAGACAACCCAGCTCTGCTTTCTTGTTTTCCATCCGGGGGGGATAAGGCCAGTTTGGGGACTGAATGGCACGGCAGAAACTAAAAGCAGAGCAGTCGTTCACTTCTTCCTTCAAATAACAGTGTATGCCGACGTTAAAAAACAACGAAAAAAGTCTTTGAGGTCTCTCGGAAATGTTTAAAAAGACCAGCTTACTCTGAAGCAGCTAAGCAAATATTGGTCTTCACCCGTGAACATTTCTATTCACCTCAAATTGATTTCTCCTGCGGGTAAGGTCAAGGAAACGTGGAGCCACTTGAACAACCAGGGCTTCAGCATCCGTTAATAGGAAAAAAAAAAAATCCCGGTGTTTTGTTTAAAATATTAACGACGCGATACTCGTGCGAATCCAACACGAGGCGATGCTCTCGGTGTGTAAGAACGAAGCAGAATTTCCCATCGCAACCACTGATATTTTCGATAAGGGCAATCCTAGAACAATGAACACGGTCACTTGTCGAAGGATATTGCGCGACATGAAAACTCAAGAGAGCAGCCAGCAATGATATTAGAAGTTTAATTCACTAATCCGTCATTCCCGTTTGCTTTGGCTTGAAGGATGCTGGAGCCTCCACACAAGACCTACGATGCCTTTCAACGGAGCAGTGAGAAAAATGTTATTTCCTATCAATCAGTGTCCCTTTGATGCTATGGCTCCCCCGCTGACAAAAAAAAATGTCTGAACGTTTCCGCTTGCCACAAAATGGCTTAATTTCATGTTAATCCCTCTTGTAAGAAATTATTTCTGCAAGTTAACGTTTTCAGTGAATTTTTGTTTTTTAAAGATCCTCTCCAGCCAACAGGTTACCCCAAATATTATGTGCACGCTGCCACCGCAACTTGGACTGTCTCTACAAAATCTGTTCAATTGTCAGCTTGCCTAAGCTTTCTGCGTTTTTAATATCATTTCGCTAGTATTAGAGGTAGCAAAGGCCAAAGTTTAATTGAAGACATATAACCTTCGGGTGATGGCCTTCTCCAAAATACACTGAAATTAAAGTTTAACATCTACCTACGTCTTCGCACCATAAATAACAGAAGTAAGACACCAAAACATACGCTTGCTGCTGCCTTGTGCCAAAGCCAACACCAAATCAAGCGCTTGCGCACGTCCAAATAGATGTGTCGGGGAGGTATCACCTGTGACCGATAATTTAATTACTCTTCGCATTCAGTGCTGCAGCTATTTTACAACACGCTTACGCGTAGGCGTGCTTAAAGCCACCTGGGTTGAAGCACACAGAGCTGTCTGCAGCCTCATAGCTTTATATTACGAACTCTTCTGAGCAGTCTTTTGTATATTCTGCAAAGAACCCGGCATACGGTAGACAGTGATTACATGATTTACAGATGCACGCCCCTTATTTATGCATTTTGAAAAAGCAAAAAAAAAAAAAAAAAAAAAAAAAAATCAGGCCTTTGATTTGCAACCAATTTGTGACACATTTATTTTCATGCTGATAAGCATCGTCTCCCTACATAAGAACCTTCCCGCCATCATTCTTCATAACAATTCAATTTGTGTCTTAAATTAACTCTATCAATCATGCCACAGGTGCGCACCACCTACTCGAGAGGTTTCCTTTCTCCAAATTTTTCTCTGCTCTGACAATGCCCAAATCGATATTACCTGCGATGAAAAACACAGCCTGGCAGGGGACTAATTTTGCTAAGATTCACTTCAGTTTTTAATGAATTCTTGGCTTCGGTTTTACATGCTTGGGAAAAAAAAGCTCAATATTCCCACTTGGCATTTTGTGAAATATTGGGCGTCGTGGGTTTTTTTTCTTTAAAAAACAACAGAAACAGAGTTCCTGGTTTCAGTTCAACAATTAATTCAGGTTTAAGAGATGATTCCAACAGCAGGGAAGAATGATGCCTGGAGAGCTAACAAGGAACCGGGATCTAGAAAGAATCAAATACACAGTAAGCGCAGCAAAATCCCCCGCAGCCCCGTAAGGCAGAAACCGGGCTGGATGTGCAGCCTCTGGAAGATCACTCCTAAGATGCTCGACAATGTGACCGGCGCAGAAAACAGAGGGAGAGCACAGGGCAGGACCTAAGCCATCTTCACATGAATTGCCAGGCAACACAGGGGGAAAAAAATGTCCTTGACGGAAAGAAAAGGAGGGCAAATTGTGAGAGTAATCATGACCTCTGCGATCTGGAGAGCCTGGGAATATACACTTCATAAAGAATGAGCATTACACAGCAAGACACTTCCCCAAGGTCCTCCCCCTCTTTCTTTCTTTCTTTCTTTCTTTCTTTCTTTCTTTCTTTCTTTCTTTCTGTCTTTCTGTCTTTCTGTCTTTCTGTCTTTCTGTCTTTCTTTTTTTTCCCCCCCAAATAGACTTCTTCCAATAACTATAAAATAATCTGGTTATTCCTTTTCAATTCATAATATATTTTTAAATGTATAATAACATAACCTAAATATATATTATATAAAATATGTATTTAAATATGTAATAATATACAACACTTTTCTTTATTTATTTCTTTACATATAGAAATGCATTTAAAGAGAGCGGTGCATGCGTTGAGACATCAGAGGCCGGTGAATGCACCCCATAAAGTATCTCAATAGAAATGTCCCGGGGCGGAGGGGTCCCGGCCATTACTGGGGTCGTGCTTCCCCCGTCAGCACCCCTCAACCTGCAAAATGCTCCCAGTCCCATTACAGAGGAAGACTCGGGACGCACAGAGAGGAAGACGCTCTTCACATCCCTCCGTTTTCTACGGAAATCATAAAGCAACAGTGCCTAGATTTAGGCACCAGCGCAACAGCGTCAGACTTTTCCCCCTAATGTGGCTGAAGGCTACGGAAACGTAATTAGAAAGCTTTGTAGGAGTGGCACTTTAATTTCACCCTTAGGCAATCTGTTTGCCACAGGCAAGCAATTAAGCGAACGTGTACCTCGGGCGTTTAAGCCCTTTGCAGAGGAAGCCCAGGTTTCCCCCGGATAGCGCTATTCGTTTTCAAATTAACACAAGGCCACGCTGAGCGCATACAGAACGGCAGGTATTGTAGACCGTGGCACCGCGTGGACGAGAAGGGCCTTTTTCACCTCTTGGCGAAGCTGCCGTTGATGCTCGCCGGTCTCACATCCCTCCTTTGTTCAGATCAGCCTACGCTGAAAGCATCCGTAAAAAGATGAAGCGTGTGGCTGCGCCTCTACTGTTTTGGTTTTTTTTTTATCTGATGCAAAATACTTGTTATTGGCTGAAAGAGAAAGAAAGGTATGATACTGAAGAACAGAAATGACATTTTTCGAAGGATTTTATTCTGCAGGGAGAGGTGAAACCTCCAAGCATGTCCATGGGAGAACACAAAATCCTGGCGGAGGCAAAACATCTGTCAAGGCAGCCTTGTAGAAGGACCAGAGCAGAAAATCAGGTGGCCAGTGTCGCTGAACTCTGCTCCTTCTCATCCCTTCCAGCAGCACCCGCTCCATGGCTACGCTCCTGAGCTCTTGCTATCGGCTGACCCAGGACTTGTAATCTCCTTCTGCCGGAGTGTGTTTGATACAAATGCTAATCCTCCTGATTTGCAATTCACTGTCGCCATCTGATTTTGAAAATCTTCTGCAGACATTGGGGAGGGGAAACAGAAAACCGAACATGAGAGAGAAATGCTAAGTCTGTGCTGCTGGGTATTGGCAATTCAGAGGCAAGTAAAAATACTCGTCAGCTCCTGTACCATCTTGCAAATCTGAGTTGGCATCATGGAATGGTTGGAATCGGAAGGGACCTTAAAGGCCATCTAATTCCACCCCCCTGCCATGGGCAGGGACACCTCCCACCAGCCCAGCTTGCTCCAAGCCCCATCCAACCTGGCCTTGAACCCCTCCAGGGATGGGGCAGCCACAGCTTCTCTGGGCAACCTGGGCCAGGAGCTCACCGCCCTCACAGCCAAGAATTTTGGCCTGAGATCTCAGCTCAGTCTCCCCTCTTGCAGTGGAAACCCCTTCCCCCTCATCCTAAAACCATTCCAGAGAAGCTGTGGCTGCCCCACCCCTGGAGGGGTTCAAGGCCAGGTTGGACGGAGGTTTGAACAACCTGGGCTGGTGGGAGGTGTCCCTGCCCAGGGCAGGGGGGTGGAACTGGATCATCTTTACGGTCTCTTCCAACCTAAACCACTCTGTGATTCTGTGACTTGTATTACTAAAATGGCAGGTGAGGGTTTCGTGACAGTCTAATGGCTGCCTGGATACCGTGAATCTCCTGCGCTGAATTCTTCTTCTGATGCTGATTTATAAAACCTTGTGAAAACCTTAAAAATCCCAGGATCAATAGGAAAGCCATTTCAACTGAAGAACGCTACTTGAGGAACGCGGGAGGACTGGATTAGAAACGAAGAGGGGGAAATTACAGAGGAGGAGGGAAGTGCTACAAAACGCAAGAGCAGCAAATGGATCTCCAAGTCCAAACCCAGGAACGGAGGAGGCTGAGTCACAGCAGCTATATTTGGTGTGAATCCAGAAGAATCATTCCTAAAATAGGTTAACAAAATACTAAGAAGGAAAAAAAGGAAATTCCACCTTGAATATAGAGAGAAAGACTTCATCTCAGAGAGTTTAATGAGGTAGGAAAAGCTCTGGGGTCACCAGCATCCAAAGCTAATGAAACACTGGTGTAGCTGAAGAGGATCTTTGTTAAACATAATCCCGGAATTACAGAAGAGCCATATAAAAATACGACTCTATTTCCAATCTCGTAATCCAGTATTCAACACTCGCTTTCACTAGAAAAGAAAAAGCATCCTGTTTGGGTTTTTTTTAAGGCTGTTCAGTGTTTTTTCAAAAAACAAAGTAAGGCTTCAGACGAATGGAGCACCAACTCCGGTGTTTTACTTTCCCAGGGGTAATGAGACGGAGGAAATACGCGCAGCTCAGGAAAAGTCTGGGAATTCTCAATATTCCTAAAAAGATGGGGCTCAGTTGCTTCAGCAGCCTCTACCCTACAGGGGTGGCCTTTTTAGCCAGCAGAGGCTGCGGTGAAACAGCCCCCGACCTCAGCCAATCTCCTGCAAACCTCTCTCACTGCACGTTCTCCGTACGCATCGCGCTTCGTATCCTGCACCACTTTGGCAAAAAAATTAAGTTATTTGCCTGTTAATTACGGCGATCCGTCACTTCGTTCTCAACATCACACCCTTCGCAATTATACATCTCATTCTGTTCCGGTTTTGTTAACCTGATGTCCACCCCCACGTCCCGCTTCCCAAGAAAGGGCTGGAAGTTGTGCTGCAGCCAGGGTGGGTTTATCTCCCTCCCGACCGTTTGTGGTGATTTTGAGGTGATTTGGTTAACGAGGTGATGTGCTGGTCCATGCCCTGTATAGCCTACATATATTCCTGACATAGGTTGGAGACTTCACATGGGTCTGTATAATTCCCTGCCAGACCTGTCACCAATCAATCCAAAGACACCGACTACCAGAGGTTTCAGGTTATTCCAAAGTTGCTCCCCATAATTAAACGAGCCCCAATCCCTGAACTGTGCCATGAATCTTTTATTGGGGAAAACACGCAATAAATGGAGAGTACAGATCTCTGTGAAGCGCATGAACTAGTTTACCTGGAAGCTCCAGGCCTGATGGAGACATCACTGCATGAAGTTCCACAGTGTGGTTGAGAAAAGCCAAGCTAGATACATTGACCAAGCCCTTCAAACCTCTAAAAACCTATTCAATCTGTTCAGTGATGAGGCCAAGGAAAGCCTCTCTGCAAGCGAAGCAAGGGAACGCAACCGCCCGCGCCTCGGCAGCTCACCCACGCTCACCGTCACTGACTGTCAGGGCTTGTTCTGCTCCCTAAGTCGCAAACAAGCTGAAGATGAATCATTACGGGTCCGTGGACTTTCAGAACAAAGGATCATTTCTCCAGCTCCAATCTTCCATACCTCTTGGCCGGTTGGATGATCAGCGCTGTGCCAAGAGCAGGTATTTCACCCACAGATACTACAAAGACGTCTACCGGCTCGGATGCAGTAGGAGGACAAGAAGAAGCTCTAGTTCTTCACTCAGCATTGCCCTGTAATACATCACATCCCATAACCAGCCTGGCTTTTAATCCGGCACCCAAAATAAACCACCCCATTAGGAGCAGCCAAGTTTCTGCAATTTTCAAAGCAGATCTCAGTGATTTCTTTTGGAGAGTTTTGCCATAAGCTTACGAATCTCTTTAATTTGGTTCCAATGCCGTGAACAATAACTTTTTACTTGCTAATCTGTGGACTCACACTGATTATTAAATGAGGCACGAAAAGAAAAGTAAATCACACTTATTTGAGTTTGCATTAGCAGAGTGCTCTCCATCCCAGTGCTGCAGCGCAGTGACATCTGTCACACACAACCCACCTACCAGCGTTACGGGATACAGAAGCCGAGTATAAAAAAAGAGAACAAAACCTGCACTAATCATTGCATGCTGGCAGTATCACAGCGGAGCAGAAACATCCAAGGATCAAAGGCAGCAGTAAAGCAGGTGTCTACAGGCAGCTCTTCTTGGCCATCAGGGCAGCATGAGCTTGATGAAACCAAACGCTGGAGGAGGAGGAGAGTTGCCACCACAGGACAACTGGAGGTGGACAACAGCCTCTCCCACAGAATGAGGAACAAGACAAAGGACAAAGGAGGACAAGGACTTGAGGGTGTCGATTGATGAGAAGCTTAACACAGGCTGGCAATGTGCGCTGGCAGCCCAGAAACCCCCCCACAGCCTGGGCTGCATCCCCAGCAGCGTGGGCAGCAGGGCGAGGGGGGGGATTCTGCCCCTCTGCTCCGCTCGGGGGAGACCCCCCTGCAGTGCTGCCTCCAGCTCTGGGGCCTCAGCACAGGAGAGAGACACGGAGCTGTTGGAGCGGGGCCAGAGGAGGCCCCGGAGATGCTGGGAGGGCTGGAGCCCCTCTGCTGGGAGGACGGGCTGAGAGAGTTGGGGGGGTTCAGCCTGGAGAAGAGAAGGCTCCGCGGAGACCTCAGAGCCCCTTCCAGTCCCTCAAGGGGCTCCAGGAAAGCTGGGGAGGGACTCTGGATGAGGGAGGGGAGCCATGGGACGAGAGGGGATGGTTTTAAACCGAAAGAGGGGAGATTTGGGTTAGATATTAGGAAGAAATTCTTTGCTGTGAGGATGGTGAGCCCCTGGCCCAGGTTGCCCAGAGAAGTGGGAGACACCCCATCCCTGGAAACATTCCAGGCCAGGTTGGATGGGGCTCTGAGCAACCTGATCCAGTTGAAGATGTCCCTGCTCATGGCAGGGGGCTTGGACTAGATGACCCTTAAAGGTCCCTTTGAACCCAAACCCTTCTACGATTCCAAGAACCAAGTATGGCTCGATGCCTGCAAACCTGAGCAACCTATTTCCAAAGAAGAGATTGCATCAAAGGATATTTTTAGAGCAGTTCACAACCCAAGTTCCTTAGCCAGTAAGGAAGAGCATTGACTAAAACACAGCCACAACGATATCCCAAGTGACCTTTTCCTCTTTAGCCACTTTTGCTCTAGCTAAACTTCACACCCAACCTGCTCCTGAGCTCCCACCCAGTCACGCATGGATTAGTCTGGTTTTATTTCTAACTGTCAACATCTCCACCAAAAGAAGCTTCCAAAAGCACAAGGGTCATAGAATCATAGAATTGTGTGGGTTGGAAGGGACCTTTGAGATCATCTAGTCACAAGAGTCATTCTAGGAAGCATATCAACAGGAACGCACCCTGTGGACAAACACCAGCCTTGTTCCACTTGGTATCTCCTTCTTCATCAAGCAAGGAGAGACGCCCTTCAGCATCGGTAGCAGCTGCTGCTGCTGCGGTTCTCCCCAAGGTTTTCTGTGGAATTAGAGCTGCTTTTAGCAAGTTGCTCACAACATTTGTTTCTCTGTGAGCAATAGGAAGCCTTGTTCAGAGGTCAGTCAACAAGTATTATTGATCGCTTCTTACAGCACCCAAAACTCCACTAAACACTACACAATACAGATAAAAATAGCAATGAACTTTGTTCCCAGAAGAAAGAAAGAACAAACATTGCGCAGCAAGAAGCAACAGCCCCAGGGTTAGTTTGTGTCCCATAAAGCAGATGGGCTCTAATGAGTGACCCTGGTGCAACTGGAGGTCTGGAGCCGCCTGCTGCACCCTCTCCTTCCCTCCCCTGCTTCGAGACAAACACACATGAAATGCAGAGCTTTTATTCCCTCTCCTCGTTTGCAGTAACGGCAGAGCCTGCGCGAGCTGAAACAGTTTGTGGCTGGCGAAGGGCTCCATAGCCGTGCAAAGGAGGAAGCAACAGAGCTGGGACGGCGCCCGTCTCTATACAGAAAGTTGCAGACAGACGCACAGCTGCTCTGCTTATCCTCAAACCACTCAAAGCTGCATGAATGTCGCCTGCTCCAGCCACGGCGTTGGCTCCCAGGACTGAATTCTGGCTTGTATCAGGAATAGCACGGCCAGCTGGCCTGGGGCAGTGATGGTCCCCCTGTCCTCGGCACTGGTGAGGCCCCACCTCGAGTGCTGTGTCCAGTTTTGGGCCCCTCACCACACAAAAAGCCATTGAGGTGCTGGAGCGTGTCCAGAGAAGGGAAACGGAGCTGGTGAGGGGTCTGCAGCACAAGTCTTGTGAGGAGCGGCTGAGGGAGCTGGGGGTGTTCAGCCTGGAGAAAAGGAGGCTGAGGGGAGACCTTCTCGCTCTCTGCAACCCCCTGAAAGGAGGGGGTAGCCGGGGGGGTCGGTCTCTTCTCCCAGGGAACAGGCCATGGGACAAGAGGAAACGGCCTCAAGTTGCCCCAGGGGAGGTTTAGGATGGATATTAGGAAAAATTTCTTCCCTGAAAGGGTTGTCAAGCATTGGAAGAGGCTGCCCGGGGAAGTGGTGGAGTCACCATCCCTGGAGGGATTTAAAAGCCGGGCAGACGTGGTGCTGAGGGACATGGGGTAGTGGTGGCTTTGTCAGTGTTGGGTTGATGGTTGGACTCAATGATCTGAAAGGTCCCTTCCAACCAAAACAGTTCTATGATTCTCTGAAGGCACTGGTGTGCTTCCAGTCGGCTCTGAACATTGCTAGAGCAAGCTCATGTTGGTTTGGGATTGAGTAGACCTACAAGCTTTGGGGAATGACTGAGCACACGGAGCTCCTGTCTCGGGTGGTGCCTCTCCTTGCAAGCCGTCACCTAAAAAGGGACACTGAAGGAAGGAACAACTGAAACTTCAGTAAGATTATAAAACACAGCTTAGCATGGAGGTTTTGCCCTTTGAGAAGCACCTTTCTTGGGCCTCTGTAATAGAAGTGTGTCCTAAGGAGGAATTTGAAAGCCTCAAGAACTGAGGCGTCACAAAATCATTTCCGAGGAGGCTTGTGGTGCCCAGAAAGGTGCCGGAAAAACAATTTAAAGGTCATTTCTTACCAAGCAGGAGAGACGATAAAACTCACCAGCCTCATCTGTAGAGCAGAATAGGTGATGTGAACAGAAGCACAACCAGATAAGTAGGGAAGTATAAAAAAAAATAAAAAAGAAGAAAGAAAAGGACTCTAAGGCTCTGGGTTTGTGCTCCCGACAAGGAGTCTTAATTCATAGGGAGATGCCTTCAGAACAGCACGTCAACACTTGGCCCTCCCCGCTAACTGGTTTCCTTAGATCCGCTGAGCTGTTTGGGCTGAATGAGCAATTAGAGTATAAGAAAACAGATGGCTCTATTTGGCAACTTCTTTAAAAGTGTCATTTTGAGACTAGCCAGGTCATATCACAACTAAATTACTCCAGATTAACTGCTTTCAGGCGACCTGTAATAAAGAGATGAAACTATGCGGGCAGCAATCTCTAGGGTTGCCAAACTGACTGCACCCATTCAACTACCATCGGATTTTATCATTAACAGCAGCCAATTATTCCTCATTAATAGGAACACAGAATCATAGACTGGTTTGGGTCGGAAGAGACCTTTTAAAGATGCAGAAAAGATGCATGTTTGGCCGACAAAGTATTTATATGCTGAGTGTGTCCATTTCCTTTTCCTTTTTTATTGAAAATCCCAAAGCTTTTCCACAAATGGAGAAAGACTCCTCTTCTAAAAGGCCTTTGGGACTGAACAGGGATGCTACTGAACCCCAGCTGAGGACTGAAGAAAGGTATGGATAAGATTCTCATGTATAAAAAATTAATTGCTAGTATAAGTCCAATCTGCAACCCAACAGCCAAGGTGCCTGTCCATCCCCGTCCATCAGATACACACATTTAATGTCACAGTCAATAAAAGTTCTGGGGGCGAATCCCCGCTATCTCCACCACCAACCAGTTTGCAGCGAACCAACCACCAAGAGCTCCGTGAATAATTCTGTTGGGATCACAAAATCACAGGATAATTTAGCGGGAAGGGACCTCCAGTGGGGATCTTCTCCAACCTCCAGCTCCAAGCAGGGACAACTCCAAAGTTGCGTTAGGATTATCCAGCTGGAGTTTTAGCATCTCTGCGGGCAGAGACGTTCGTGTACAATATTAATACAATGGTTACACAATTAATTCTCGTTCTCTTCATAGTGATCTTGGTTCAGAGTAGAAAAACAAGAACAAAACACATCCTCAATTAAGCTAATATAATCTGAAGACAAACTCAGCCAAGAGCATCATTCTCAAGCTCCCAGTTTCAGAAATCAGCTCTAATTTGAGAAAGGACGTGGGGTTGTCAAAGCTTTGTTGGAATTTGCTCTGATCACTGTTACCTAAAATTTCCACATTACATCCAAGACATCATCTTGGGCAGTATAAATTTTCTTTGTGCTTCACAGAGATATCAGTTCGGGACAGCTTCAAAGTGTCCCCCCAAGTGCCGCAACCCCCCCAAGGCTGCAGGAGCTCCCCCCGCCACTGCAGAACTATTAGACAGCGGTTTGAGCAAAATAAATAGTCGATGTTTTCCAGGACGAAACCAGTTCTGACGACGAGTAAACACCGTACTTTTCAACCGCTGCCAACATGTGATTTCAATGTCCAATTTTAAATCAACAAACACAATCTGAACTTCCAGCAACACAAAACACACGAAGGAATTTTAAGCTGGTATTTTTTATGTTCGGTAGTTGCCCATTTTATACAATCTACCAGAAAAGTAGACAACACTACCCAAGTCTTCCATTTACCCATCAGTAGAACGGGACTGTAAGCCCGGGACTAATTTCAAACCCAAAGCTGCTATTTACAGTTCAGATGAGGGTCTGGCCAACACAGGTTTTCCAAAAAGCACGAATCCTACTTTTGCATTTCAGTTTAATCATAGATAGGTCCAGTTGGAGGAAGGGTAATTAATTTCTTCTGAAAGGCAGTAACTGCATTCTGTACAAATTCATGCTAGGAAGTCTGCAAGTTTAGCAATGCCGACGCAGAGAATGCTTCCAACCTGAACCGTTCCCACCACGTTAAGTTCTGGCAACTTGTTTAATGCAGAACTAGAAGAAAATAGGATTCTTTTGCCTGAATTTAACTATTCATAATTAGGTTTTAACTGCAAAATGGGTTAAAGATGAAAACTGCCTATACCGATTTTAAAATGGAATTTCAAGAAAATATGTTTACTTATGCCTTTTTCACTGTTCCAGCTGTCCAAGGCTAGAGTTTGCTGGGTCTCTATAGCAGAAGGATGTCTCGAAGGTCAATACCAAGAAATTCCAAGGGGTTTTCTAGTTATTAACAGGGTCCAGCAGAAAGAAAATCTGATCTGACAGTTGCCTTTTTCGAAGGTTACCTGAAATACAGGTTAAAGAGCTGGGAGTTATTCTAGGATTTAATAGTCCTGGGGAAAAGCAAGACCCAAAGGCGTTCTGTTATCTTTTTTTTTTTTTTTTAAAATATATGTGTGCTATTTAAATAGCTAGACACTTAGCTAGCACCATTTTTAAATACTGATCCTTCATACGTTCTAATTGCATGGGTAGCTTTGAGTCATTAGATTCATCTTGACACCGCCAAGGGCCCGTCACTTAGTGGGGGCTTAGGAAAACATGATACTTCAGGGGAAACAATGTTTCGCCTACATATTTTGCAATTTTCTACCACTTTAAAAAAAAAAAGAAAAAAAAAAGACATTTACAAAGAGCTGTAGACCACCCAAATTACTGAATCTTTTCCAAGGTCAGTAATAGCAAGGATAGATATATTTCTGGGTTTGGTATCTCTGATGGTGTGTACCAGCACCATCTCTTCGTACAAGCAGTCTGACTGAAAGACCTGTTTCCCCAAGATACTTCTATTAATAATAATTATAAAAAAAAATTAACAACTAACACCGCTAGAATTACAGAAGGCATTACGACATCCCATGGCTCAGTTTTTTATCGGCAGCAAGAGACTTCATCAGCCTAAAACAAAAATGTTAGTACAGCAGCACTCACCTGCCACCATCGGCAAGACCTGGCACAGCGTTTTCCTTCGTTATTCTTATCACTGTCGCCCCAAAAATGAGGAATTTTCAGGCAAAGTCAGGACGCACAGTTCAGTGGTTTAAGTTCCCTAAAATTTTCCCTTTCTTTCCCCAGCTTCCCCCAGATTTCTTTCACTATTTCCTCTCTAGCCAAGAGGAGAGGATGGAAATCTGCTCCGCATGTGTATGAGATAATGGTCTCATATAAGTGTAAACTATTTCCTTATAGTAGAAGAAAACAGCCCTCGACAAGACAAATAGGTGGAATTGCTCATTTCTAAGTATTTCCGGATGAGTAGAAAAAGGAAAAAAAAAAAAAAAAAAAAGTGTTCTGGCTCTAACTGAAACACATCTGAAAAATCTCACTTCTCCTACATCCCAGAATCAAACTACCACTAAAAGCCACATGTGCTCTTCCTAACTTGGGAATTCTGTACGCTCCCTGAGGGGTTTTTCTGGATTTCTTATATATTTTTCGATAGCGGAGAACTGTCTTTCACACAAGGACTCGGAGGACTGAGCGTGCCGTCAGTCACCCGTAAATTCTGCCAACAAACAGCACTTCAGATCTTCACTGCCAATAATGAAAGCTTATTTGGGACAGGGAAAAATTGCAATTGAAGCTGTTTCCAAGGACTTTCTGCTTGGAGTGACACGGTTACATTTTTATGACATAACTTGTCTTGTTATATCTTAAATACCTGCTCAATTGCCCTCATTTTGGAGCCATCTCATGAGCAGATTTCTCATCTCCACAATTTGATGCTTGCACACATGGGCTTTTCGGGTGTGAAGCTGTATGAAATTACCCCATTTTAAAATACTCTATTTCAAAACTATATTTTAATTTAATATTTTTTATTTTTCATATCTCTGAAAGCCCTGACTCCTGAGACCTGGCTGAGTTTCCACCTGCTGAGCCCTACCTTCAGCTCTGCTTTTGCTCTCTCTTTTTCATCCTTCCAAAGGTCTCATCACTGACCGAGGTCTACCTGGAAAACGCAGACTGCAAAATACTGCCCACCACACACCTCCAAAGGCTGCGTATTCGTTGTCACCTGGAGGCGCCGTGGCAGAAAGACTGTCCCTGTGGACTTCATGATGGACAACACAACGACAAGAGATCCCATCCATGATCAGCTCTCCCGTCGCACTGGTCTTCAAAGTGTTAGACAGTCGGTCTGTTTTCTGGGGTCTCTAGGGAAGTGGATCCCACAGCACATAAAAACAGTCCTTCTTCTTCAACGCCATAAATTGGTTATCGGAAAAGGAACTGCTCAAGGTCTGGCGATATCCAACTGGTTGACACAGGAGGAGGTGAATGGTGTCAACTGTCACAGCAGAGTTCAAAAAAGGCAGTTTCTCAGTTGTTTAAGCATTTTTCCTTGAAATAGCTATTTCTATTTCTGGAGCAACTCTCCTACGAAGACAAGCTGAGAGAGTTGGGGGGGTTCAGCCTGGAGAAGAGAAGGCTCCGCGGAGACCTTGGAGCCCCTTCCAGTCCCTCAAGGGGCTCCAGGAAAGCTGGGGAGGGACTCTGGATGAGGGAGGGGAGCCATGGGACGAGGGGGAAGGGTTTTCCACTGCAAGAGGGGAGATTGAGCTGAGATCTCGGGCAGAAATTCTTGGCTGTGAGGGTGGTGAGCCCCTGGCCCAGGTTGCCCAGAGAAGCTGTGGCTGCCCCATCCCTGGAGGGGTTCAAGGCCAGGTTGGCCGGGGCTTGGAGCAAGCTGGGCTGGTGGGAGGTGTCCCTGCCTATGGCAGGGGGTGGAACTGGATGATCTTTAAGGTCCCTTCCAGCCTAAACCATTCTATGATTCTATTGCATTTAAGAATTGAGGCTGTTTTCATCTAATGTCCAAAACAACATAAACAACAAGACTGGATTTAAAATATCAACAGTTGTGGTCACTAATGACCAACAGTCACAATGTCATGGAAGCCAATGTTTTCAATGACAAATGAGCACAGTGACATGGAAATTTGATGCATTTGTTTACAGGAGGATTTTAAAATAAGGATAATAGTGTGGAAGAGCCTTAAGTCAAAAGGTGAGAAAATTAAAGACGACAGACTCTGCCTGTTGTCTACTTGAGGAGACGAAACAGAACCTCCAACCGGAGGAGAAGAGGACAGCAGGGAGGAGAAGGCTCATCAGAAAACAAGATTATGGGAAGCAAATGAGTCAAAATCCAAACCAAGAGCAGCACACACAGGTAAATTACCAGAAACAGCCTAGAAAGTGCATATACCAATTACAAATTCATTCCACGTGTATTCTTTTTCGTGTACAGAAAGATTAGGCATCTCCAAAGAGCTACTAGAGAAATACAAGATGGAAGAAAAAGTAATTATATACCAAAGTCAATAAAACCAAAGATTGTTCACTTAACAGTTGGTGAAGAATTCCGAATGACCTGTCCATAATGTTTACAAAAATACGCTATCATATTCGAATCGCTCATTACATAACAGCAGAAGACTTGTACTTATCTCTAATAAGTGTAATAAGGATTACCACGGAATTACCCGATGTCTTATTTCACATGAAGCAAACAGGCTGTACCGATGCAGCGCCCTGCGACACCCAGATAAACGGACACAGCAAGGGAAACAAAATAACTCGGACAAAATCCTTCCATCGTGGCTATACAGTGATGACTAAAGAGTCCATAACTGGAGGGGACGACCTCAGAAAAGCTATTAATAAAAGCCTGCACAAGACACTATTAAAAAACTAAAGTTACAGGATAAGATGGAAAGCGACTGTCGTGGATTAGAGAGCAGCTAAGCTTTAAGAAAGAGCCCAATATTCAACACTAGATTTTGAGGCTGCCAAAAGGGGAACAGGAAGGTGCTCCGAGATCCTTTGCAAGGACCGGCAGTGTTTCCTGGACGGCGCTAAAATCGGAAAAGAAAGCGAAAGAGATAAGGCAATGTTTGCAGAGATTAAATTATTCAGAATCATTCTTACATTGGATGATTCTGAAAGCTCCGACAACTGCAGCCAGTGAAATCATCTGCCGAGAGATGCAAGGTAGTATGGGTGTACATTGAATAAAATAATATATCCCAGTGATTTATTATTTTTATGTATATTATATACATTATTTTATATATTATTATTTTATATCTTATTTTATATACATTTATGAATATATAATGAGGACTTCAGCTACGCAGGAACGACCTGGGTAGCAGCATCTTCCAAAAGCTCTGCAAATTAAGCACCACACCGCCGCTCGTCTAAACGCCAAAATGTCCAAGGTGCTCATGAAAGGTGACTATTTTGGGGCAATCGGTGCAGGACCGTGACGCGCACAGCAGGGAAAATCCCCTTGAAAGCTGAGCGACGCTGTATCTCATTGCCCTTCCAGCCCCCTGCACCTCTGAGCGCAAGCTGCTTTCAAGGTCAAGTATTCAGGCAATAATCCTCCTACATAATACTGGGTTGCACTGGTAGCTGACAACAAATATGAAGGGCTCAATTACAGATTTTTTTAGTAATTTCACAAAAGATTTATCAAAATATGAAGATATTAAGCAACGGTGACATGAGGAACGGGACGAAGAACATGGAAGACAGCACAAAGAACCCAAATGTCACCAACCAGAGAAGGTGTGTCACATGCTGACCTCCAACGCACCCGCGTTTCCCCCTTCTCTTCTCCCCTGCCTCTGCTCCTCTTCCACTTCAGGTGGCCGATGAGATGAATTGGATGCTAGGAAAAATTTACCCAGGGAAAGAAGCAAAGGTTTGCAACAGTTTAACTTAAAAAGAAAAATACCATACATGAAAGCAGTATCTTAAAAAAGACAGTATGAGAAAGGAAATTAAATCACAGAATCACCACATGGCAGGGGTTGGAAGGGACCTCTGGAGACCATCCAGCCCAACCCCCTGCCAGAGCAGGGTCACCCAGAGCAGGTGGCACAGGAACGCGTCCAGGCGGGTTTGGAATGTCTCCAGAGACGGAGACTCCACCACCTCTCTGGGCAGCCTGTGCCAGGGCTCTGCCACCCTCACAGGAAAGAAGTTCCTCCTCATGTTTAGGTGGAACTTCCTGTGGTCAAGTTTGTGCCTGTTACCCCTTGTCCTGTCACTGGGCACCACTGAGAAGAGCCTGGCCCCATCCTCCTGACACCCACCCTTTCAGTATTTCTAAGCGTTGATAAGATCCCCCCTCAGCCGTCTTTTTTCCAGACTGAAGAGACCCAAGTCCTTCAGCCTTTCTTCATCAGAGAGCTGTTCCAGTCCCCTCAGCATCTCCATAGCCCTTTGCTGTCCCCTCTCCAGCAGTTCCCTGTCCCTCTTGAACCGGGGAGCCCAGAACTGGACCCAGTGCTCCAGCTGTGGCCTCCCCAGGGCAGAGCAGAGGGGGAGGATGACCTCCCTCCTCCTGGGGGCCACGCTCCTCCTGATGCCCCGCAGGAGACCATTGGCCTTCTTGGCCACAAGGGCACATTGCTGGCTCATGGTCATCCTGTTGTCCACCAGGACTCCCAGGTCTCTTTCCACAGAGCTGCTCTCCAGCAGGTCAGCCCCTAAAGCCCTAAATGCCACTATTTATCCCACCATATACTAGAGCAACAGGGGATAAGAGAATGAATTCAAATTCAATTGCAATTTACTCCAAGCTTGCACAGCTCACTACTAAACACTGTGGGCAAAAGTTTAGTGTGATTCAAGAAGAGATTTGAAGTTTAAAATCAATTCACATACACGCACATGTTTTAGAGGTGAAAAATTTAAATTATCAGGACTTACAAATATCAGATAAAATGTATTAAAAGGACCTCCTAGAAGCAGGTTGTTCCAAAATTGCTTGCGGTGGGGCTTCTTGAATCTTTCATTGAATGCTGCAATTTTTGTCTCAACACAATAAAAATCAAATGGCCAGATGAAGGACTGATTAAAAAAATGCATTAAATACCGTACTTCATTTTAAAATCATAGAATCGTTAATGTTGGAAGGAATCTTTAAGATCATTGAGTCCAACCATCAACCCAACACTGACAAAGCCACCACTACCCCATGTCCCTCAGCACCACGTCTGCCCGGCTTTTAAATCCCTCCAGGGATGGTGACTCCACCACTTCCCCGGGCAGCCTCTTCCAATGCTTGACAACCCTTTCAGGGAAGAAATTTTTCCTAATATCCATCCTAAACCTCCCCTGGCGCAACCTGAGGACATTTCCTCTTGTCCTATCACTTGTTTTTTTTTCAGAAATTAACAGCATTCTGCAATAAATCTGCACAAAAACCCTGCACAAAACCTGTCATTGCCTTGAAGAGCTTGGGGAGGAACCGGGGACAGGAAGAGGACCTCCAAGAGCAGGTTTGTCCCCTTCACATATTATTACCCAATCAGTCTGGGCAGTACCCTAATCAAGAAAAGGCACGTTTTTTCCCTTCTAATTCTGCCTTCCTAAAGATACTAAGTCTGAAGGTTGTCATAGCCGGGCCTTATTCAACACGAGACGACAACTCCCCGAGCTGCCACCATATGCAACTTTGGGAGGCAGGAAAAAAACAGCCAGACAGAAGAACCCAACCACGTAACATCACCCCATACTGAGTATTCCCAAGCATAAATAGTGGACGCGAGGTGCTTCGGTTTGTTATTTTGACGGGGTTGCGTTACTGGCAAAAAAGCTCCTACGAGGGGACAGCAGCATTTGAAGCTCAGATTTGGTTCTCATAAAATTTCCTGTAGCTCTCAGCTCCGGCAAAACACAATCAACTCCTCCAGATATGAGACACCCTTTCTCAGGTCCATTACCCTTTGTTGTTAATTACTCCCTGCTTTAAATTTATCATCCTGCAAAAATACTTAATAGCCAGTAAACCCGTTTGTGTCCGTTCTGAGGCTGACGCTCGTTCGCGAGCCCCGGCAGAGTGATACAAAAACCAGATCATAAACCCGGCGTTTGGGTTTTCTTTTTTAAAACCAAACCTATTTCACAGGTGGGACTGGAAAAGAAAATTAAAAGAAGATGGACACAAAAGATGGCAACGATAATGAGAACTGGAGGTTCCGCTACTTGCCTGGCTCTCAAAGGAAAAAGAAGAATCAAAGGAACAGAAAGGAGGAGGAATTCTTTAAAAAATACATATATTTGAAGGCAAAGCTGCGAGGCATCCTGAAACGCTCTCCTTGGAGCTGGGGGATGATAACAAAAACAACGTATGGGTACGGATCATTGCTTCCTCTCATTTTACCACCACAGATATTCCTACTAGAAATTGATTTAGTTACACGATCGGGAGAAAAATAATGATTTTACTGTTGCCCACACTACACATTCTGCAGCCCACCTACACCCCTCGCTGAGGTATTAGAGGCAGGACGTCAGAATAGTTTCTCTAAACAATATTTGACTGATAAACTCCTGTGCCCAAGCAATTCTCTTTTTTTTTTTTTTTTTATATCAAGCGATTTAAAAACGAGCCGATTCCTACATGGCATTGAGCTGGCATCCTGCAGACACAAAACCTTCACACACAAAAAAAAAAAAGTTGTTTGTTTTTTTTCCCCCCAACAAATTATTTTAAGGTAGCAAAAGGAATTATTTTTTTTCCCCTTAAAGCAAGTTCTATTTCTGTTTGAGGAGAAAAATTTAACACACATTTCCTCTTGTGTAGAAAATACTCTGATTGCGCTACAGAGACCCATATTCTGCTGATAACACTTCCAGCGTAAAAAAAAAAAAAAAAAAACCACTCAGGAAAATGCATTTTTAAAAACATAAAAGACAGTAAAATATACACATGAAGAGTTTCAAATACCTATACACCCACTCCGTAATCCCCAGGGATAAACCCGACAAATTCGTACGTTTGTTAATTAGCTCTTATTGCCTGCCACATGTGAAAACGAACAGCCTTCCTGCCACCACGGCAATAATCTGCAGTCAGGACGCGTTTTATCATCGGATCAGCTGCAGCCACCGCCGGCTCTGACAACAACGGAACGGTTTGGCAGAGTGCCTCAAATTACTGCCGACTAAAAGCACTTTAAACCGTCCTGCTGGAGCTTGACATGACAAATAAAGCAATGATTCATAACTGAATTACAGCGAGACGCTCTGGAAGGCAACGAGCGGGCTTGCTGACGAGGAGAGCTCGCCATTCCTCCACGCCGGGCGCTGGGGGAAGGGAGCCTGAGGATGCTCCGGTGACATGCCGGCGTTATCAATCCGGCTGGAGAAATCACTAAATGGAGAGGAGGCACCAAAGGAAGCAAGTGATGGTAAATCAATACAGGTATCCATACAGGCTGGGGGATGAAGACGGAGAGCAGCCCGGAGGAGAAGGACTTGGGGGTGCTGGTGGAAGAGAAGCTCAACATGAGCCATCAATGTGCGCTGATGGCCCAGATACCCCCCCCCAGCCTGGGCTGCATCCCCAGCAGCGTGGGCAGCAGGGCGAGGGGGGGGATTCTGCCCCTCTGCTCCGCTCGGGGGAGACCCCCCTGCAGTGCTGCCTCCAGCTCTGGGGCCTCAGCACAGGAGAGACACGGAGCTGTTGGAGCGGGGCCAGAGGAGGCCCCGGAGATGCTGGGAGGGCTGGAGCCCCTCTGCTGGGAGGACGGGCTGAGAGAGTTGGGGGGTTCAGCCTGGAGAAGAGAAGGCTCCGTGGAGACCTTGGAGCCCCTTCCAGTCCCTAAAGAGGGCTTATAAGAAAGATGGGGACAGACTTTTTAGCAGGGCCTGTTGCAACAGGACAAGGGGTAATGGCTCTAAACAAAAAGAGGGGAGATTCAGACTAGATCTAAGGAAGAAATGTTTTACGGTGAGGATGGTGAGCCCCTGGCCCAGGTTGCCCAGAGAGGTGGGAGATGCCCCATCCCTGGAAACATTCCAGGCCAGGTTGGACGGGGCACTGAGCAACCTGGTCTAGTTGAAGATGTCCCTGCTCATGGCAGGGGGTGGGACTAGATGGCCGTTAAAAGTCCCTTCCAACCCAAACCACTCGGTGATTCTATGATAAATAAGCTGCAGCGGTCTTCCTATACAACATCATTACACCCAGTTATTTTCTGCAGTCTGTAAGCTTTCTGTCTATAATCCTTTTTAAATCAACAAGAGAATTGACTACCGATTCTGAAATCCCATGCGATTTGAACATTAAATGCAAAATATTTAGTAGCCCAAAAACAAGTCCACCAGAGCAACCAAAGCTATCAGCTTATAAACCCCCATCAAAACCTTGAAGGAACTGACAAAAACAATCCTCAAGCAGTACCTGGGAAACAACCCTCCCAGTCCACCAACAAATCGTTTCATTGTTAACTTGTGATGAATAGGAATTTTTTTCAGTTCTTTTCCAGGCATTTTTGCTGAGGAAATCCCTTTCACACCTGACCTGCCCACAGACAAGGCAACAGCATCTTTGCAAATGTCGAGTGCTGCCGTGATCGTGTCCATAGTGCCTATGTTGAAGGCCCTTCAGGAAGAAGACAGCAGCTTACACTATGGTCCCAGATCTGTCTTGCACAGCTTTTGTGCACCGCATTTATTTTTATGATCAGCTTTCCTTCCTTGAGCAAGATCTAAGTCCTCTCAGTGACCCCCTTTAAGAAAAGAAAAACTGGCAACCCAAAAGAAGTTCAAAGCTGATGTACGATTCCTAGATAGATCATTTGATCTACAATGCTTGGTTTAGGTTCTTATAAAGAAGACTAATTTTAATTTAATATCCTATATAAGCGCATGTGTATATCCAATAGCAGCCGCTAATGTAGGCAAGACTCGCGCGGTACCGCTTATTTTCCCTTTATCTCTATTGCCATTTTTGGTATCTAAGCTACGTTAGTGGTCCAGATGTCCTCCGTCATCAATTGGAAGACATTTCAAAGGCAAATTCACCCCATTTTAACACAACTGTCTATAGCAGGTGTCTGTGTGTCCCCACAAACTACGAGAGGGCCCTAGACAAGAAACCGGGTGCTTCACTTTTAGGTGGCTGAAGTTATAAAAAATTAATTCCCCCGAGATTGCCCTAGCCCTCAGACCAAGGCACCTTTCACAAAACGAACGGTGGGTTTAGAGAGAGAGAAACCTGGACAGAAATAATGCTGATAAAGACCCCCACATATACAGGACACAACGAAAGCGTGGTTAGTGATGTACAGCCCCGTTACACTTTTTGAACTTGCAATCTTGACATTTAGCTGTCGTTTATTTTTTACTAGAAATTACACACTCAGTTGTATACGAGACGCAAAACACAACGCTTCGCCTTGTCCCCAGCCGTGACCTCCCGAAAGACTGCCAGACAGGCAAGAGGTGCACACTCAAGTGCCAAGATGGCCTCAAGTTTGTGTGATTTTCTCCAATTTACATTTTTACTTCGTCTAACTGCAGCCTTTAAACTTCTAATTCACCCATTGGCATTTCTTCCTCTCAGAGCAGCGTCTCATTTATTTGCAGATTCACGCCAGCCATGGGTCTCCTTGCGGGGATGAGTATGGCCAGCACCTTCCTGGATCCAACGCAAACCTCCACGGGAAGGTGGACAAACTGGGAAGAGGTTTTCACATCTGCAAGAGAATCCACCGGCTGTTTTGGCTGAAGTGGAGACCGTTATTTCCACACTTTAACACAAAAAAAATGGAAAATAAATATGTGTAAGGAACCCATCTCCAAAATGAGGGACAGTGTTGGGCAAAAAGAATTTGTGACAACATTCTTATGGCAGCTTTTGCTCCTCTACCAATTTGTCTTCAGTTTTCCCAACTGTTTTGTACCTGACCTCCTCTTCACTACATAACTAGACCACATCCAAGGGTAAACAGGATCCTAATGGTCTCTCATTAGCTAAACTTCCCAGCAGAACACTTCCAAAGATAAAAAAGGTCAAAACCTGACATCAGTAGAAGGAAAATTTCAAAGGACCATGAAACCAGTGAAGTTGTTAGCTTTTCCTGCTCAAAATCTGTAGCTTGTAAGGATCCACTCCCCCATGGAAAAGCTGTAGAACGTGGACCCAAGAAAAGGCTCTTGCATTTACTGAGCCAATAAAAGAAGTCTAAAAGGTTAAGAACAGCTGGCAGCTGTTGTGTAATATCTCGTGACTGAATACAGTATCTGATACGGGAAAAAAAAAAGAGATTTTACATAACAAATGCTTCGTCCATGCACCACAAACACCACGTCCATGCGTCACCAGCCAGAACTCGCCACGTCTTGTTTCACTGACCCTGCTCCAAAGGGGTACAGACCACCTACTCCCAAATTGTACGCGGGATTTTTCCCCCATGGAGCAATGGCAGACTGGGAGGCTTGGGGGACTATTATTGTGGGATGAAAAGGAGAATGCGGGAACCCTCAGCCTTGAATTAACGCATGGGAAAAAGCAAATAAAATCTTTTGAACTCTGATGTCTAGACAGTGCCGACGTCTTTGTCTTCGGGAAGAGGGATTAGGACAGAAATCTGGCTGCGCTGTCCCTCATTTGATACGAAAGCTAGAAGACACTTTGGGCTAAAGGCCTGGCCCTGTTCCAGAAACCACTTTATTATGAAGGAACTGAAGAAAAGGGAGGTCTGTAAGACAGGAGAGTAAGATTTCTGCCTAGCAGTCAGAGCAATTAAGCAAGCTGTCTTGATGAAGAGGAAAAAAACACTGGGATATAACCCAAAGGCTCAAAAGAGCAGGAGAAAGTAATTTTGAGAGTAGGTCAAGACTCCAGAGGGGATTACCTTTCCAGTTTGAGACTTAACGCCAGAGACATGCTTCGAAAAGCTGACCAGTGAGATTCTGCTGATACCGCAGATGACCCCATAACGTCTGCGTGCTCAAGCACAAGTCACGTATTAAAAGTGAATGTTGAAAACAGTGCGAGTTAGGATCAAAAACGGCAGACTAGAAGGTGCCTTCTCCTTCCTTCCTTCCTTCCTTCCTTCCTTCCTTCCTTCGTTTGTTCCTGCCTTCCTTCCTTCCTTCCTGCCTTCCTTCCTGCCTTCCTGCCTGCCTGCCTTCCTTCCTTCCTGCCTTCCTTCCTGCCTTTCTGCCTTCCTGCCTGCCTTCCTTCCTTCCTTCCTGCCTGCCTTCCTGCCTGCCTTCCTGCCTTCCTCCCTCCCTCCCTTCCTTCCGGCAAGTCAAAGACTTGACTTGACAGCAAGTCAAAGACCGAAACATTTGTGGTAGCTGTGAATAACCATCCTGGGGCTGCGGCTAGAAGGAGATGATGGGCTCATGCTTTCCTGGCTGGACCGACACACGATGCGATGCCCCGCACACTGGTGGTCTCAACACCCTGGACTTATTTCTAAGGATGTGCTGACTGAGAGTGGGAAAAAAAAAAAAAAAAACAAAATAGAAGCTCAAACATTTTAATTTTCACCCAAAAATCTGTCCGCCAAACAAGGCAGACGCCAGCAACCCACTGCCCCAAGGACCGAGATGCGTTGGGGGAAGACGGAAGGACACACGGCTCTTTCAAGCAAATGAAAATGTTTTTACCTGTCAGAACCTGAGCTCAGGCCCGAAGCATTTTGCTTCTTCTCCAGGCAGGAGCATCAACAGCGACCGCACCGCATCAAGGAGCCGCATTCTTCACCCTGCTTCGAGCGCTAACGATGTTATCAACTGCAGCAGGAGAAATAAACTTGGGAGCCTAAACAAACGGACAGATCAGGCAGGGAAGAACCAGCTCTTGGATATCTCCATGCTGCTAAAGATATTTGTCATTTCAGATCTGTCTGTGTTGCCGGTAGGAACTAAGTTTTGGTAAAAATGCAGTTTAAAGGCAGCTTCCGTTTCCCTGAATATGCTGAGGACGTTTACGGTTCAATGCTCCAAAGTCCTCCACAACCTCCATCACCTCTCGAGGTACGCAGCTGGATTCCCAGATGTCTCGTTTTCTCTATTGAGCCGTTCAAAGATACACGTAGGATTTCTTTTAGGGTGTAAACGCACTACCAATTGTTTCCAAATGGTTTTAATTCCAATAAGTAAATAAATAAACCCCAACCTAGAGAGACAACCCCCCTCTCTAGGTAGTCTAAGGCCTGTTACAGGAGTTTCCTAATCCTGCCTCCAAGTCCTCCCCGATCCCTTGAGTCTAATCAAAGCCATTAAATACAATTCTGGAAATTCTGTTTCCACTACCCTTTCCTGAAAACAATGGGACAAATTGCCAAGCAGCAGGTCGGAGCTGGGGGTTCTGCAGGAAAGGAAAGAGTAAATACCTTCAAACATACATATATACATACATATATATATATATTTAAAAAATCATGTATTTTAAAGTTTCTTGGAGAGTGTATTTTGAATAGATATAACACTCCTGAAATACCATGCAACTACCCCACTCCTAACTCTCATAATCTTACCTCATCACTCAAAATAATCTTTTACCTTTTTCCCTAGAGGAAAAAGCTTGAGATATACGATGAATTGATTCATTGGCAGAAAAAAAAAAATAAAAACCCCCAAACCAAAGAAAATAGAAAACAAGGAGCTCCTTGAACATTGGTTTCCCATGGAGTTGCTTCTCACATCGATTGACTTTGGTCAAGCGGAAACTCCAAATGAAGCTTCTCCCATGACTGGGTATTTATCAGATCACTGGAGATTTTCTGGCGCTTTGTGTGCGGACACATCTTGCCACTTTCCCCACTTACAAAAAGCCGTCATTTTCACGAGATCTAGAAGAATTTAATCCTCTCCGAGATTTCTCCTTCCCTCCCAAAGTTTGCAGACGGGAAATGCTCATACAGAAAGCACAAGGCCTGATTTCTCTAGGATATCAGGTTTTGAAAAGAAATGGTTAAATCCTAATTATTAAGTCTAACTCCTGAATCTAAATGAATCTAAAACTAAACTCCCTGCAGAATTGCTCTGCTTTCCCTACCACCTAGCTCTGCAATTTATTTGAAGAAATTAGGTTAGCGATGTTTACAAGGCTCATGAAAATAAAAGCGTCCTCCTGCCCATACTCAATCCTTGGACTTTCTCGCTCTTCTTCTGCCCACGTCCTCTGCCCGCCCCGCCCGCACCGTCCTCTTCTGATTTACCACGTCCCCCCTACCCCTGTTAAACACTGGCTTTTCCCCAAATTCAAATAAATGAGCCTAAATTTCTAGTTCACCTCTTCTACTCTAGACCACGAGCTTCCCAGGAAAGGAAGGATTTCTCCTGGACTGTCCCCATAGCGTATCGCGTGCCTTGTCTTACACCAATAATCACGCGTAAACTTAGTATCTGAAGCAGAAGCATATGCTTTAAACTCCTTCTGAAATGCAAATATTGCAGAGATGACAAATTATTATTAATGTCTAACTGAGCAGGCAAGGAGAAATCTTTTTTATTATAAAACTCATGAAAAATAGGTCTTTGGCTATTCCTGATTTTCTCTTTTGCCACTATTCGACAGCAGAGAAGGAAGAAACCATTAGAAATTGTTTACTTCGTGAAAGAAAAAGCCCGAGCAAGAGGGAACAATGATGATAATAAGCGAGAGGATGACACTCAGCAGGCAAGTGCTCGCGAAAATCCGTCAGGAATAAAGACTAATTTGGTGGTGAAGGAGCACATGCACTTCCCAGCACTAATAATCCACGTATGTACTTGGGCAGGCCACGCTTTTTATTTTAATTGCAACATCCTCTTCTGAAATGCTTCTGTTTGCATCCACCGCTGAGCAAAGCCAAAAACCCCACTGGAGCACGAGCTTTGGTCCCAGCTCTCACCACTAGCCTCACTGGGAGGTGCAGACCATCCCCCTGCTGCAGAGGACACGGCAAGGCAGAGCTTCTGGGGACCCGCGTGCGTCGTGGCTTTTGTCACGTTATCTCCACAAACAACCTGGAAACCCAGGATGTAGTACGGGTTACCCAAAATTTGACACTCGGTTAAATGTTCGGCGATTTAAGGATTTGTGCAGCTGTCTGATTTTTAAATTAGCACTTGTCAAAAAAATAATAATTAAAAAAAAAAACAACCAACAATCCTAATTTGTCATTTTACAAATAATACAGGTTTCTTTCTAACCCCAACCCTTTACTGGACCAGGCAGGATGATAATCACAATTCTTTGCAATGGCTTTCTATTTTCATTTCCATTTCCATCCATAAATGGATTCAAGCAAGGCCTCTGAACGAGAGGAAGATGATGAAAAAAATCCCCAAACCCATCCTAGCATTGCCTTACAACTTCGCTAAAATGCCAAAACTCAGAGGTCCCTTTCCACCTTCACTTATAAACACTTGGTTATTTAAAACAGAAAGGTATTTTCCATCGGGTTGGAAAAGGCAGTACCTCGACAGGCGCTAGTCCGTAGCCCAGCAGCTTCTGGCCATGGGGCCAAAGGTAGCACAGATGGACACGTTTTGAGCGGTACACCACAGGTTTAGGAGATGAGCACGAGGGTATCTGGAGAGAGGTGACAGCTCTCACTGTGTCCTAACCCCAGCAGAAGCCAGGAGGGTCTCTCCAGCAGCGACCAGTGATACCCTCTAACAAAGCCACCATTAACATCTACCTGCAGAGAGGGTCTCCAGTCGCTATTGGGTTTCTACTGACATAATTAATGGCGAGAGGAGGGAAAAGCATACGCTATTATGCCTTCAAAGCTGCCAAACCTTGAACTGGCCTACAGAGAATGGCAGCCAACTTCACAGCGCAAACATCTTTTAAAACACATAATTACAATAGAAGACATCACTATGTCATTATGCACATATAAAATATTCAGGAGACCAAAGAAGGCTTTTTGTTAAGCCGAGGAGCTTCAGATGTATTCCACCATTCTCCCTCATCTAAGGCCTCAAAATCTTCTGAGCTCCAACGTCCAACAGTGGGAAACCCGGAGATTTTCATATGCAGCTGGATATTTGCATGCTTAAAAAACATTTTTACAGTGGGTCACCGTTAGCAACATCACACGTACCCACAGCCAACTGTTATAATAAATACACACTATCATAGAAAGGAAATGAAGGCGGTATTGGAGGTACCACACTGGGCAACTGTTGGCTCTTTAATCACAGGTTTGGATGGAAACCCAGTCCAACGTTCTTTTTATAGAGCAGTGAATGTGACAATAGCTAAGACAGAAGGAGACATTATATGGTCAGAGGGAAATCTTAATTCACAAACAAACCAGATGCAATTATCAAAATTATACCAATGGTATTCTCTTTTTTTTTTGTTTGCAGGAAGTTCTATTAAAAAAAACTTTAGCCCACAATTTGCATTTCAATTAATTTTTAAACTTTTGTGTGGAGAATAGCTGGCTAGAATTGGGTACTACAGAAACTACCATACACTGAAATATGCTTATAAATGTTATAATATAAGAATTCCATGTATAAAACCCAGGCAGTGCTGCAAGGTCTGGGGTTTTTTTCCTACTAGCCTGTACGAAATGGGTGAAGGTGTAATGGAAAATAAAAACTATCAGTGCTACCTGCCATGCGGTTTACAAAACTTCCATTACGTTCACTTGCTGATGAATTATGGAATCACAGAATCACAGAATGGCAGGGGTTGGAAGGAACCTCTGGAGACCATCCAGTCCAACCCCCTGCCAGAGCAGGGTCACCCAGAGCAGGTGGCACAGGAACGCGTCCAGGTGGGTTTGGAATGTCTCCAGAGACGGAGACTCCACCACCTCTCTGGGCAGCCTGTGCCAGGGCTCTGCCACCCTCACAGGAAAGAAGTTCCTCCTCATGTTTAGGTGGAACTTCCTATGCTCAAGTTTGTGCCCGTTACCCTTTGTCCTGTCCCCAGGCACCACTGAGAAGAGCTTGGCCCCATCCTCCTGACACCCACCCTTTCAGTATTTCTAAGCATTGATAAGATCCCCCCTCAGTCATCTTTTTTCCAGACTGAAGAGACCCAAATCCTTCAGCCTTTCTCCATAAGAGAGGTGTTCCAGTCCCCTCAGCATCTCCATAGCCCTTTGCTGTCCCCTCTCCAGCAGTTCCCTGTCCTTCTGGAACCGGGGAGCCCAGAACTGGACCCAGTGCTCCAGCTGTGGCCTCCCCAGGGCAGGGCAGAGCAGAGGGGGAGGATGACCTCCCTCCACCTGCTGGCCACACTCTTCTTGATGCCCCTGAGGATGCCATTGACCTTCTTGGCCACAAGGACACATTGCTGGCTCATGCACAATGGGTAAATCCAAGGCTCTGGAAAATGTAGCTGTTCTGAGGTTTATCGAGGGTGCCCACAGCTTACGACAAATCCTCTGGAGATCGTTACTGCAAATGTAACAATATCAAGTTATCCACATGTTAAAAAAGAACATTTCTCTATTAAAATATATGTAAAGTTCTGGCCAATTGCTTTACAACTTTATTGCTTCTAATTGTACAGGGCTCTTGCTCTTCAAGCCCAATCACTGTATTTCTCACTAAACTCCAATTATACAATCTAGCATGAAAAAGGCAGAGATACAGACCCTTTAACAAGCTTAGGCAAAAATCAAAGGCCCACAAAGGGCTAAATCAAAAGCTGGCGCGCAGCAACTCTATTCTTTGTGCAGTCAAGCAAGACTAATTAATGCTTTTAATGTCAGTTTACCCCTTTTGGCACTATAAATCAGAACGCGCAGCTTTTATGAGTTAACAAAAGAATCTGTGAAAGGTGTAGCTTATTAACCAAACTCACAAATTCAAACACACTTAATCAGAAACAGGTATATTTAGCGGCATTGTCCTCGACAAGCAGAATTATCTGCAGGCTGTACACAGAGAACATTCATTTATCAATACAAACAAGGCTGGCACACCGGGAAGAGGTGGTAAATTATACATCTGAAAGAAAAGCCACTGCTTCCAGCACGGCTTTTGTGAGAGTAGAAACGTGGAGCAAAGACTGCGGGAAGGCGCTCCAGAAAGGTGGAGGGAACATACTGGATGTTTCCCTGTAATCTCCTCTCAGCCACAGCGAGAACTGAGCGTGCTATTGCACTTCTGCAGCAGGGAGAGAAAAATCGGTCCTCAAGTAGATCTCCTGCCATCGCCCACTTGGCAAGGACCATCGGCAGCTCCTCTGTCGCGTGCTGGGCTCGTTTCGATGCATCATTAGGGTTTTGTTTCTTCCCCTTGTCAGGAAACACGGATCTCCATTTTTTGTATTGTTTCTGAAATCTGTTTTGCTCTCCATCCATCAGCCAGTTGAGACTTTCACTTAGTAAGTCTGTTGGATATCAGTCTGGCCTCTATGAGGGGGAACGGTTTTAAACTGAAAGACGGGAGACTTAGATATTAGGAAGAAATTCTTCACTATGAGGGTGGTGAGTCCCTGGCCCAGGTTGCCCAGAGAAGCTGTGGCTGCCCCATCCCTGGAGGGGTTCAAGGCCAGGTTGGATGGGGCTTGGAGGAACCTGGTCTAGTAGGAGGTGTCCCTGCCCAGGGCAGGGGGGTGGACCTAGATGACCTTTAAGGTCCCTTCCAACTCTAACCATTCTGTGATTCTAAGAGAAGCAGCTATCACAGGGCTACAAAAAGACACCTACATGGTAAATCTCAGTCCAAAAAGAAGTCAAGGTCACAAAGCTTTCAAGATCACAGAATCGTCTACGTTGGAAGGGACCTTTCAGATCATCGAGTCCAACTATCAACCCAACACTGACAAAGCCACCACTACCCCATGTCCCTCAGCACCACGTCTGCCCAGCTTTTAAATCCCTCCAGGGATGGCGACTCCACCACTGCCCTGGGCAGCCTCTTCCAATGCTTGACAACCCTTTCAGGGAAGAAATTTTTCCTAATATCCATCCTAAACCTCCCCTGGTGCAACTTGAGGCCGTTTCCTCTTGTCCCATGGTCTGTTCCTTGGGAGAAGAGACCGACCCCCCCTGGCTACCCCCTCCTTTCAGGGAGTTGCAGAGAGCGAGGAGGTCTCCCCTCAGCCTCCTTTTCTCCAGGCTGAACACCCCCAGCTCCCTCAGCCGCTCCTCACAAGACTTGTGCTCCAGACCCCTCACCAGCTCCGGTGCCCTTCTCTGGACACGCTCCAGCACCTCAATGGCTTTTTGTGTGGTGAGGAGCCCAAAACTGGACACAGCACTCGAGGTGGGGCCTCACCAGCGCCCAGTACAGGGGGACCATCACTGCCCCAGTCCTGCTGGCCACACTGTTCCTGATACAGGCCAGGATGCTGTTGACGTTCCTGGCCACCTGAGCACACATATATTTTTAAGAAGAGATGCAGCTACGACTCACATCCTAGACTCAGAGAAAGAAAAGACACCCTAACTGCGTCTTTCTGGCTGAGTTGACAGACAAAAAGTATTTTGGTTCGCTCTACACATACCTCAGGGCAGTATCTACGGCACACTTTAATATGCATTTAAACTCATCAATCAAAAGTAGAAAGTCAGTCCAGAGCATCTTGAAAAGTCTGGTGTCGGAGATCCTCTCTGCTGCCTATGTCCATAAATCTTATTAAAAGCCTTCCTTTGTTTTTAAATCAGTTCTTGACAGTTGATTTTTTTTCCTGGTTACGGGAAATGTCATCTTCTTAACGATGCCTCACTCCTCATTCCTCTAACAATTACTGTATATCAGCAGTATTGAGCCATAAAGAATCACGAAGCCGCTTTGTCAATAAAATAATTCCTCTACACCCCAAACTAATCATTGCGGGATGCTCAGGCTGATGTTCCTACCCTGACACTCGATTACAGTCCATCCCTGTGGCACACCATCCATCACGTGCCGCGGACAGGCAAAGGAGAGCGCAGTTTTCATCTGGAGAGCTGCAGCAGGTATGGGAAGGGACACAGCCCAGCTGAGGGACCCGCAGTCACAGGCCACGTGTGTGTGATTAGCCGGTGACTCCGACCGCCACGAAATAATGAGGCAAAAACATTAAAAGACGATTTTTTTAAGGGAACAGACGTGACTAAGAGAAGCATTTGCACAAATGCTGCTTAGGATGAAATGTTGGGTCATTAATAATTATAAATTTGTCACCTTATGCAGGGAAGACGTTTCCCTGTGTGATATGTTACAACATATGTGGGTACATCACAGAGTGGGGGTTCCTTTCCTTTCGCTGATACCTCCAGTATTGCGGTAGTGTTCACAAAGGAACAAAAATCACAAAATTGTAGAATGGTTCGGGTTGGAAGGGACCTTAAAGATCATCTAGTTCCAACGCCCCTGCATGGGCAGGGACACCTCCCACTAAAAATCTTCTCAGGAGGTGAAAATTCCCATGAAGCAAGGATGGGGAAAGTAATTACAGATCACATAGCCTTCCAAACCCTGCGATATTTGTGACTGGAATGGGAGAGAGGGCAGAAAGGGAATGCAACCATAATCCAACACGTTGCAGGACTTGGAACCATCTCAGTTGAGGTACGTTTAAGAGAGCCTTGCTGCTTCATGACTCTCAGCCCGTGTGTAAAGATGAAGGAGATACAGCTTAAGAGAAAGGCAAGTACCTCCATTCTCCACTATGGACCAAGAGTGTCCACGTTCCTGCTTCTTCCAATATACAGCAAGAGGTTGCTGGGCAAAACCAAAAGCAACAAGAGCAGAAGAAACACGTTGGAGGGTTCTGCTCTCGAGGCAGCCGCTCCCGCTCGCTGGAAGAGCATCCTTAGGAAATGCCCAAACATGTTGCCCACTCAGCGCACACTGCGTGATGTGGCACGGTGGAAAACACCGGTCCTATGACCGGCCCTCATAACCAAACCAATACACCCCACAGACAACATCAAGCCCACCGTCTGAATCAGAAACATGAACCACTGTCCTTGGTATCGCCATCATTACACTCTACCAGGAAAAAGGGACAGGCAACTCCTTTCACTCTGAAATAATCGTATGATGCCTCATAGGATCCTGGGACCTAATAGAATCATAAAATGGTTTGGGTTGGAACACACCTTTTTAAACCAACCTTTCCTGCTATGGGCAGGGACACCTCCCACCCGCCCAGCTTGCTCCAAGCCCCGGCCAACCTGGCCTTGAACCCCTCCAGGGATGGGGCAGCCACAGCTTCTCTGGGCAACCTGGGCCAGGGGCTCACCGCCCTCACAGCCAAGAATTTCTGCCTCAGATCTGATCTCAATCTCCCCTCTTGCAGTGGAAAACCCTTCCCCCTCGTCCCATGGCTCCCCTCCCTCATCCAGAGTCCCTCCCCAGCTTTCCTGGAGCCCCTTGAGGGACTGGAAGGGGCTCCAAGGTCTCCCCGGAGCCTTCTCTTCTCCAGGCTGAACCCCCCCAACTCTCTCAGCCTGTCCTCCCAGCAGAGGGGCTCCAGCCCTCCCAGCATCTCCGGGGCCTCCTCTGGCCCCGCTCCAACAGCTCCGTGTCTGTCTTGTCCTGAAGACTCCAGAGCTGGATGCAGTACATAATTTGGCTTAACAGAAACCACCTTCCATGTCATATGTTCTCTAAAACAAAATTAATTCTCCAAAACAGAGCTGGCAGTTTAAGAAAATTTAAGACCTATGAACAAAGGATTTGTTCATGCAGTAGAAAAGAAAATCACTAAATGATGTAGTCATGCCCCAACAGCAGAGAAATAACCATCACCTGCTGGCAAGAGGCTTCCCTTCCGCTCTGGATTGGGTGCATTCTCAGCCCAGCGAAGATCACCAAACGGACCCCACCAAACTGGCATAAATGGTCAGGAGACTAACGATCAGAAATTTTCCCTATGAGTTCAGAAACGTTGAGGTGAACGGAGCGCAAGTATAAAGTCCAGGCCCAGTTAACCACACGCCAAATTCCACTCACACACACGGTATAAAAACCAGACTAACGTAAAAGCACATTTAAAAATATTTACATCACACCAAACCATTAGACAGATAAGAGAGGTATTTTTAGATACACGTGGATTTTACACACACACAATGATTAACTACTTAATTGCTGGATTTGGGGGGAGTGGGGTACTTCCCAAGCAAGAAATAACCTAACCTCAGTGAACTAATTTAGGAGGTCGGGCACACACATGCAAGAGTTTAACTCCATTTCTTCTGCCTTTTGATTTCTGAACACTATTTACCACCATGTGTAAAAGGGGGAGGTTCAATCCAAGATGAAGACACCTGAAAAGTAAATGAGGTGGCTGACGAGGATCCCAAGCAGGGCAGTCACAGCCTGGAGAGCAACCCCGATCAACCTGAAGAGGACAAACAGCAGCTCGTCACCCAAATCTCCCCAGGCTCCATCAGTTCCAGTCTTGAGATCTCCAGGGACCGGGCTGGGAGCTCAAGACACCCAGCGCACGCAAAGCTTGAACTTCAATTTCTTAATCTGGAGCTGAACTGGACCAGGAGCCCCTTGGACCACAAGTTCTCTTTCTCATGCAAAGCCACCACTTAACAACATGTTCTCATTCAAAAAAAACAGCCCGTCTTCCAGTTCTCCCACCAATGCCAGTCCCGCTTCTCTAGTCTGAGCAATTCAGCCCCCGCCTCTGTTTTCTCCCCACCTCCCAACCCATCAAACGCACACCCTGGCCTCTGCCTCTCTCCCTTCTGCAGCCCTTGACCCTCTGTTTTTCAGGCCCAGAAAAAGCAGCTTAGTCCCAACTGTGTCTCAACCTGGAAGTAAGGCAGGTAGTTGGCAGAAAAAGGGTATAGGAGCAGCATAAAGGTCCTTTTTTTTTTTTTTTTTTTCCCTTTATCCTTTTTTCACGATATTCAACAAAAAGGGGAAAAGGGAGCTGGGAAAGGGGCCCATCGTTGTTGCTTGAGGGACAAACACAAGCAAGGACGAAGCAAAGCTTTTCTGAAAGGCTTGGTGCTTTCTGTCCCATCCCACCTAAAACAGGTTGAGGGTGAGATGAGGAAGAAAAAACAGCCTGATTTTCTCCATACCCAAAAAGCAGGCATCTAATCAGGGCAGGTTTTTCCCAAAGCAGGGCTGGAAGGCTGCAAAATATCGGGAGGATAAGGGTGCCAGCATGCCTTAATGTTCGATCCCGGCGCAGTGCAGTGGCTCCAAGCGCAGGGAGCACCCACCAGAACTCTTGCTGTCTGTCTGCATCTGGTTTTCAGCAAATCTGACTTGAGTAGGAGCAGAACACTCAGTGGGTATCCTGGCAGCTGACATTTAAAGTTCATGTTACTAAGCAAGCAGCAAAACATATAAAATGGAAAGAAAAAAAAAAAAAAAAAAAAGAGTCAACCCTGTTTTTTCCATACGCCTGCACAAGAAGAGCTGGATCGGGTCAGACTGACACTTCAGCCCAGTGTCTTCTCTGCAGCAAGAACCAAGCGTGAACACCCAGGGGCAAATTTCAGCGCAGGGCAGGCGTACGGTGACGTTCGCCCAGCGTACTTTTCAGCCCCTAACCGTGTGCAGCGCAGGGATTTCCTCAAGTGGCACGTTCGTATTTAATAGCTAGCCGTGTATCACGTTATACCACTATTATAACGTATTTGATTTTCTTATATATAAAGGCCTAGAGGGCTTGACCTGTTCAGGTCTCATAATGCTAGGCGCCATATACAAAACCAGAACCTGCTCCAATCCATTTACAGGCCACATTACACTGCAAAGTTTAAATTTTAAAAAACTGTTTCTAGCTTTTCCTTTATGAAAGGCTGCAACATAAACTATTAGAAAATAATTTGCCTGTCTACAGGCAAATGACAGAAATTTATACCGGGAATCATGGCTTTGCCAATCCACTGATTTTGACCCAGCCAGCAAACACATTTTTGTCTTCTTTTTAATATAAAACAAAATAAATTATTTACCAAGAAGATATTAAGACTAATAAACACTAAAAAAAAAAACCCTAACACTCACAATTCTTCATAGGAGCAACACATACCTGCTGTGTGTTCTACTCCAGTCTGCTGATCACCTTAGGTTTATTAACTTTATAAATCAACACAATAAAATACGCTAGACGTCCAGTGTTCCAGGAGTTTCAGCTTATGCATTGCTTGATGCAGAAATTACTTGCTTCGTTAAAAATGTGATGTAATTCTGTACCAAAGTTCATTCAGTACAAACAGAGCTCCAACCCATACCAAACACCAACGCTTTTCAACCAACACTTGCAATCTCCGTGGCATGGGAGTAGGGAAAAAGGTGTTTGGAGGAGTATCTAAACTCAAGCGCTACAGTTGAAGGGCACACAGAAAACATGAATCGATACCTCTTGGATACGAGCTTCCTTCGGATGGAGATAATCCGGAGAGGAGTCTGCCTACGGCTGCAGGGCAGTGAGTCTTCACAGCATTCCACAGCTCTGCAGCAGCAACCAACAGAGAGAAAGAGAGAGACCTGTGAGGCTCCGCGGGCAAACCTGTCGGAAAGAAAACACGGCTCTTTCTAGCAAAGAGTGGTCTTTATCTCCACTGGAGCAAAAGGAGGAATGGGGACACGTATGAAATGCAGGCAAAAAAAAAGGAGGAGCGATGGAGATGCAGGATAAGAGGAGGAGAGGGAAGGGAGACGGGAGCTGGCTACAAGACTGGCAGTCGCAAAAAAGACGGCATGATGCGAATGGTCTGTCACTCACATTTCGTTAGACAAACAGATACGCGTATTTACTGCACCTCTCCTACAAATAAACATCTCCATTCGCCTTCCCCTAAACATACCAAGGATACATTTTTCCATAAATAAAGGAAAAAAGACAGCAGAAATTCAACGTTTGCACCTTCAAATCAAGACCGAAAACCTTTCAGGAGCAATTTGCTACAGATCAGTGACTTTGGGTGGAAAACTCACATGGCGCGTCTTGCACAAAGCCTACATCAACTATGCTTTGCCTACGCTCTGCTGAAGAATTGCATCGAAGCTAAAAAAAAACAGCGCCAGGAGTGGATGAAATCAGAACCAGGGTCTTCTCAGCTTTCAAAAGGGAGAAAACAAAGTTCAAGCTTTCATTTAAATACTCAGTAACCGGCTATTTGTCAGGATTTGGGACTGAACAGGCCGAACAAAGTTTTACACGTTACTCCTACACCCTCCCTTCCCAGCTGACACAAAAGTTCAGAGAACTGAAAACGAAATACCTCCAAATAAAGTACAGCACGCAAAAAAAGCTCTCAAGCAGCTCCACATGCTTTATGCATTAGACAGAGGAACAGAAAACCTACTGTTCACAAACCAGGACCAGTGCTCCTTCTAACAGTTGTTTATTTTAATCAACCCAGTACCAAAAGGTTTACATTAAATATTTTTTCATTGCTTCTAACCACGGATCCAGTATTAGTTTACATTCACTCAAAAAACACTCTTGGGGAGAAAACAGGGCGCAGAAAGCGTCAAATCCAGTAAAATAACTGAGACTTTCTTTGGGAGGGCCGATCCACCCCACCTTTCCCTGCAGCATTACACCAAAAGGCCCTGCAAGCCCAGCAATGGAAACAACGTGAAATTGGAAACGAACGGGAAAAAAAATGATAAATCATAGAATCACGGAATGGTTAGAGTTGGAAGGGACCTTAAAGATTATCTAGTTCCAACCCTCCTGCCCTGGGCAGGGACACCTCCCACCAGACCAGGTTGCTCCAAGCCCCGGCCAACCTGGCCTTGAACCCCTCCAGGGATGGGGCAGCCACAGCTTCTCTGGGCAACCTGGGCCAGGGGCTCACCGCCCTCACAGCCAAGAATTTCTTCCTAGTATCTCATCTTCGTTTTTACTGAATCTTATTTTTTATTGAAGTTCCCAGAATTGCCAACTGCAGGCAACCACCACCAAACCGTGTGAGATGGCATCCTTGGAGAGAAGTCAAATCCCACCCTACTGATGCTCAAAGGTCCAGATAATCCCAACACTGTTGCTACCAAGAGCGTGAGCGCACTCAGTGAAACATCTCAGTAATATTCCCACCTGTTGTACGGGTGCTTGACTTCTGTATTTCCACCTTATAACAAGCATATTCATTGCTTGGAATTTAATCCTGGTTTTAGGCTGTTTTGACTTGCCTTTATGGTCCCCCAGTTCAAAGACACAACTCTAAAATACACGAGCAAAAATCTTTAGGAGAGAGAAGAAAGCTTAAGTGAATTCCAGCAGAAACGACGACTTGACAAATCTCATCACATCAAGCTCCGCAGTGGCAAATTAGTCTCTCTTTGAGCACATTCTGTACTCAAAGTAGCCTCGGTGCTTCGGGAGGTACCAAATATAACACGGCCCCGTTTTAACTTCCTTCCAGGAATACACACAGTCATTTATCAAGAAGACGTGGGCTGCAGTTTCAGTTCCAACAGCTTCAGTAATATTTTGTAAAATTAAACAAACGACTCCTTTTGTGGCAAGAAAGAAGCAGAAAATAATCTGGGTCCAAGCAAATGGGGGAGAAAACCACCTGCCCCAAGTCTTCCTCCACCCTTTAGCGATGCAATGCCAAGGACCCCTCGACAGCGACACCAGGGTCAACACCAACCATGTGGTCAATGATTCTTCTTTCCACCGCTTTTACACCTCAAATCTCAATACCTTCGCCGTTACAATTTCATTTAGCAGAGCCGGTTTGATAGCTAAATTTACTTCAAGTCCAAGTTTTGGAACATTTTTACATCTTTATACCTCGTACGGCCAAGGAAGTCAATAATCTCTGCTTAGCAAATACTAAAGGTTCCCCGGACGTGTCCAGCACCGCTGCGTGCGCTGAATACATGAGGGTTTCCAGGCACCACCTCGATTCAGCATGAGGACAGGACTGCAGCAACCTTTAATGCCAGGGAATTATCAGAAAGTTCACCTTTTGTTCATCTAAAGAGACGGAGAGAAGTACTGTACCCACCTCCCATTAACCTTGTCGGTGGGATCTTTCTTTAGCTGCAACAGCATCAATACCTTCTTGTATTGTGCTGCTACACAGACGCTCAGTAGAATCACCCTTTTAGGGGTTTTTTTTTGGTCCCTTTTCTAGTTTTTCTTGACCAGAAGTCAAAACGATTAGGTTCACAATAACTGGATGCCGCTACTGCAGAGAGAAGCTGTGATGAGCTGCACAGAGATGGAGGTTATCCAACTGCCCACACACCCGCGTCACCCTGAATGCCCTCAGTCACCCTGCAAAAAACAGCTGTAAATGCTCAGAATTTAAGAGAAACCATTCAAATGAGTCTTAACACCAAAGAAATATAGTTTCACTCGGGATCTTTCACTTCACTTGAATGTGTGAGAAGGTGCAAGACGTAAATGTAATTGAAGCTGTGTCAGATTCCTCACCGTACCTCTCTTGCTTCGTGCTGTACCCCCATCTCCTACCCCTCTTCAGCTGGACTCCTAGACTGCCACGTTCTCTAACCACAGCGATGCCATACACGCACAAAATGTAGACATTTGCAGAAATGCAGTCAGTCCCAATCAAGGCCTTCGAGTAGAAGTACAAAGATATTCAATAGAGAAAATAAAATATATTTTAAAGAGGGAAAACGTGACCTGTGAGGAGGGATTAGTTTGGAAAATTCAGGGAAATAGCACAACATCAAGAAGTTCAGAGATGCTGGGAGGGCTGGAGCCCCTCTGCTGGGAGGACAGGCTGAGAGAGTTGGGGTTGTTCAGCCTGGAGAAGAGAAGGCTCCGGGGAGACCTTATAGCAGCCTTCCAGTCCCTAAAGGGGCCTACAGGAAGGATGGGGAGGGACTCTGGATCAGGGAGTGTAATGATAGGACACGGGGTAACGGCCTCAAACTGAAAGAGGGGAGATTTAGATTGGATCTCAGGAAGAAGTTCTTTACTGTAAGGGTGGTGAGGCACTGGAACAGGTTACCCAGGGAAATTGTCAATGCCCCATCCCTGGAGGGGTTCAAGGCCAGGTTGGACGGGGCTTCGAGCAGCCTGGTCTAGTGGGAGGTGTCCCTGCCCAGGGCAGTTCAACTAGATGATCTTTAAGGTCCCTTCCAACCTGTACCATTCTGTGATTCTGGTAAGTTCTGCTGGCATGACCACGTTTATCAAGAGCGTGATCTGGGATTAGCCCCATGATGCCATCAGAGTCCCCCAGTACAGTGTTTGCTGTATCAGCTCTACCAGCAAACCTTGCTCCTCTGAAACCAGCAAGTGGAGAAACATCAGGCTCCCGCGGAAAGCTGAATACACCTGCAGAAGTCACCCCCACGCAGGACAGGAGCAGGCAGACAGGGAAGAGAAAAGCTTGCCTCTCTGTTGGTTAAAAATAATAAAAAAAAAAGCAAGCAAAGGGAATAAACTCATTTTGGTGCTGAAGACTATCAGGCATACAACGTATCGAGGGTGGACATTTAACTTGTAACACAGCATTTTTAATTACCCATCTAAAAATGCCAGGCAACGTGTTAAAAGTCCTTCAGTACACACCTGACGAAACTATGTGCTACTCCCTGAAGAGCTAGCGTGAAGCATCTAGAAATCAAAAGGAGCAGTTAACCAGCACACAAGTCCCTATCAAGTTACTGCTTTTTGGGGGAAGAGATTTAGGGAAGAAGAGGGCTCTCCTTATCAGTGTAATACTCTCTTTTTCCTGGTTGTCTCTGAGTCTAAACCAGGTTTATTGCTCCACCTATTAAACGAACCAAGAAAGAAAAGGGAGCAAAGACTTCAAGAATACAGAAAAAATCTTCCCCATGGGAGGCAGGCTGCCTTCTCCCACTCCCGCCACCCTGGCGAGCCCTTCCAGGCTCAGGTGCGGAGCTGCCAGAGGTACCGCCATCATCCCTCGGTACCACGGGACCCCAATGCTGATCTCAGATCGCAAGCTCAGGCAAGGCAAACACCGGTGGAAAGCTGGAATCCACCTCCTTTAGGAAACGTAGAGCACCAGTTCCCCCAGTTATTGAGCTGACAGCGTTACCATAGGCAGGACTGCCAGAAAAACTGACATAGTTTTTCCTGAAATGAAATATGAAAAGAAGACAAGGAGAAATATTCACTAACTAGAAAATGCTTTCATGCTTGGTGAGTGCTAGTGCTCTTTTTATTCGTTTTAAAGTTATGATCTGGGTGTTGGAGGGTCTGGAAGAGATGCTGGAACCTTCCTCATCCACCCATCCATCAGGCACACCCCTCTACGGGCTGGGGCACTGCCAGCCACCAACACCTGAGACCTATGAAGAAGGTACTTTGACCAGCTGAGATACATGAAGAAGACACCTGGATGCTTTATGGAGTTTGGGAGGCGCTTGTTTCTTGGTAGTGAGGGGTCCTGTTTGGGTTTTTTAAAGGATGTTGCTAAACCTTCTCTCATAGATTTGTGCCGCCTTTGCTTGTACACCAGATTTTTGCAAATGGAAAACCATCTCGGTTGAGTCAAGACTCTTCCAGCTCCTCCTTACTACGTTCAACTTCCTACCACCCCTTGTCAACTCCTTTTCTAGAGCCAAAGTTGCCCCAACTTGCTGAATAAACTCATTAACGCAGAATCCATTTTGCACAAGTTTCCCATTAACTTCTAATTTCCTAATTATTAGATTACATGCTCGAGCTTTTGAAGCAATTTACCTCTATCAAGTTGAGAAAAGAAACCTAGCGGGGTTCCTGCAGCCTACTCCCTAATGAAGTCCTCCCTCCCCTCCTATTTTCTTCTTGGTGCGAAAAAGTTTAAATCCCTTCACATTTCTCAGAATCACAGACTGGCAGGGGTTGGAAGGGACCTCTGGAGACCATCCAGTCCAACCCCCTGTCAGAGCAGGGTCACCCAGAGCAGGTGGCACAGGAACACGTCCAGGCGGGTTTGGAATGTCTCCAGAGACGGAGACTCCACCACCTCTCTGGGCAGCCTGTGCCAGGGCTCTGCCACCCTCACAGGAAAGAAGTTCCTCCTCATGTTTAGGTGGAACTTCCTGTGGTCAAGTTTGTGCCCGTTACCTCTTGTCCTGTCGCCGGGCACCACTGAGAAGAGCCCGGCCCCATCCTCCTGACACCCACCTTTACTGCAGCTACTCAGTAAGAAAACTTGTTCACAAATATCTTCATCCACTAAATGCGGTGTTTCAAGCAGGAAAACAATTCTTTTTCATTTTAATTCTATCCTCCCCTCCTAGGACCAAAATTTAGTTTGCTGCTTTTGGTTTAGCACCTACACCATTATGATGATCTTATTACAATTATTCTTCAAAAAGCGCTCTTTTTTACCCATTACTTTTGGTCTTCTTTCTATAAAATTGGACTCCAGAGGTAGGAGCTGAGTACACGGATTATAAAATAGATTAAGAATTAATTAGAACATGGTGATTAAAAAACCTGCCTTGGTAGATCGCAGATTGTTATGATAAAATAGTGTTAGCATAATTCATTTCAAAATACACTCCGCATCTACTTATCAAATGAAGATAAAAACATATCACTAAGTGTCTGACAGGCTGGAGAGTAAAAATCCAGCATTCTCCACTGAGAAAATAACTTTATTCAGTTGGACAGCACTGCAAAACTTTCCTCATGACCCAATTTTCCGTCTCAGAAACCTTCCGTACCGCTCGAGTCCCTCGGATTGCAGGGCCATCCATCAGGACACTCACCGAGCCTGGGATTTTTGAAGGAAGAGAAAAACATGAGCTAAAAATCCAACTGGATGAGGGCTAATGACGCTTGTCCAGAGCCAGGCACCTTCCTTTTAAATCCTGTTCCACAACGTTTGGTGTTTAACCCTCTGAGTATCCAAACCCAGCAAAATGGAAAAGATCTTCTGGGCTCCAATAAATAAAATTAAATTGGCTGAGATTAGTGAATAAACGTCCCTCGGGGCAGCAGGGAGGGCTGACGCTGAGCTTGCGTAGCCTCGTACATCGGGCTTGTCTTTGTATCAAACACGTTTCTAATTCCACCAGGAAAAATTCGTCAAAAGTAGATGTTGAAGTTATTTACCTCCCGTTTTCATCAATTTTTCAAAATCAGTTCTTCAGGTATTGATTCTAGATTAGTTATTCTCACTTGTGCAATTTATATATTACAAGACACTTAGAGGTTTCTAAGTCACAGACGACTTTGTAATCAAAAGAAAACAATTTAATTAGCTAAGATTAGTGTTAATTGAAGGAAACAATTTACTGCACTACTGACAATACTCAGTCTTCGGAAAGTTTCAGTATTAAAAAACCATACGCAGCCATCATCTTAAAAAATAAAATTAAACCTTTCAGCGACAGCAGCCTCAGTTTGACCTTTACCTCTATTTAAAAAAAAAAAAAAAAAAATCTAAGAAAAACACGCAAACACAAGCCTCCCCATCATTATAAAAGAGGGATTAATGAGAAGATGACAGAATCTATTTAGACGTTAGGAAAAGCATTGACAATGTTTCAGTCTGAAGTTCCTTCAGCCACCTTTACTCCCACAGTGAATATAATTAAAGGCCTATGACTTAAAGGCAATAATAAAGGGTGTGGTATTGATTTGGGAGCAAGGAGATACCGTAGAGAGGATACCAGAGATAGCTGTTATAGAACCTAACACATTTAGTACCTAAATTAAGGAAGAATAGGGCAAAATGTTGATGAATATACACAAATTAGCTGGAATGGAGCCGAGTTCAGTTCTTCTCAGGGCACGTTAAAAAAAAAAAAAAACAAAAAAAAACCAAAAACAAACCTTGAGAAACCAGAGGTATTGGCAATAAAAAACATTAGGTGAGATCCACCTGGAGGAACTGGAAGCCAAAACATCTGTGAAAATACCTAGCAGGAAATAAAGGCATGGAAAGAAATAATTTCGGAAGGCAGAAAACACGGCAGGAAACCGCAGGGACGTTACTGGCTGGAAGCGCCTTCCCGTCTTTTCCTCCCCACAAAAATTGCCAGTCACCTTTGTACCAACACGACTGCTACGGAGCTGTACAGCAAACCAGATTAGAGATCTGATCTGGGTTAAAAATAACTTTTTTTTTGCTGTTCACTGCTCTGTTTTCCCATCTGGCCCTTCGCATAGTTGTACCAGCACAGTTAAGGCAGCCCAGCAATGGGAACAGGCAGCAGAGGAGGAGCGAAACTCCCAAGAAAAATACTTCACCCCGAAGGAAGAAAATAAAAGGCGCAGCCAAGAGAATGTGCACCAAGAGAAAAGGGCAGAACAAGTAGAAATTCACCCCTGGTCACCCCAGATGCCACAGCACGTTGGTGGTGCTCGGGGGAGAGAGGCCACCAGGACTGCTTGCATCTCCTGAGCTTGCTTCTGCCAAGAGCCGGGCAAGCAAAGACCCATCCCTGGCACTCGTCCTGTCCAGCTGGTGGAACCAGGTTGGGGGTCACCAGCCATGGCTTTGGGCAGTCTAGAGGAGAGTTTTTGGACAAAGAGGGTGAAAAGGGACTGGAAGCAGCACAGGAGCACGCACACATGTTTCACTAGAAACCTCACGGGCATCCACGAAACCTCAACGTCAAAATACACAACTCAAAATCTCACATGCAACGAGTCTCTAAAATTAAAGGGTTCTGTAAACCCAGAGTGTTAAATATTACACAGAGGAACCTTTTTTTTTTTACATACAGGATACAAGTGTGAAATCGAGACGTAAGAAAAGCACGGAAGTCATTAAAACTGGCAAAGCTGGGCATCATCCTTCCTCCAGGAACATCCTGTTGTCTCAGCTTGCAAGAAAGACAAGTGTCTGACGTCGGTATTCATCTGAGTATCACCCCGGCCACACCTCCCTTTTTCCACCATTTCTTCTACTATATCGTTAGAATTGCTTTCCCGCTTGAAGGATGCCCTATCAAGGCTAGAAGGGCAGAGCGAGATTAGGAAAAGCAGCAAATCCCATCCCCGTTTTTACTCACTCACCAGTAACTGATTAAAAAAAAAAAAAAGCCTAATCCACTGGAAAAATGGAGGAGTTGCTTTTAGAGCCAAAGATTGGTAAAAGGACAACTGTTACCGAAATATCGGCAGCGGTTTTGCCTGTGCGGCTCAGCTCCCTGTTGAGCTCTGGATTTCAGCGCCGGAGAGGATTCAGGTGCAGAGCCGGGAGCCGACACAGGATGGGTGGACTCAAGGTATTTGAGTCATCCGCTGTAATCTCAACTCACATCAGCAGATAAGAGAAACTTAAACCAACAAAGTGAGATCCGGTTTGCTTTTATAGCTATATCTCTTAAAAAAAAAAAAAAGACTAATTCTTATAAGGCCACTCTTTCAAACATGCCGTTTTACAAAGAAATGTTGCTTTACACAACATTGGCTACATTTCGTGATCTAGAAAAATACACATTGGAGAAAAATGCACTCATTCTTGATTTTCACTTTACTCTGTTTAGAATAGAAAATGGCATTACGTTCTTGTCTAGTTTATTAATCTACAGTTTATACAATCCGTCTTTGAAGAAGGTTTTTCTTAAATCTCCAAACTATCAGAATAGTTAGGCTCAACACACTGCCTAGCAGCAAAGTGTGGGGAGACAGGTGCTACCCTCAAAAGAGGATAGAGGACCAAATAAAGGACTAATTAAATAAGCCAGGGACACACAAGTCCCCAGGACCAGACAGAACATATCCGAGGACGCTGAGGAAGGTGGCCAATATCTGTGTAAGGCCCTTCCCTATCAAATTTGAGGGATGACAGCAATCCTACCCCGATCGCCTCTGGCAGGGGGATGACCAGCTCTGTGTATGATAAGAGCACAGAGGGTGGGGCACTTACCATGGCTTTAGCAAGGTTTTCCACATGGTTTCCCACCATTGCACCATTTCTACCTGTCCTGAAAACATTCCAGGCTAGGTTGGATGGGGCTCTGAGCAACCTGATCCAGTTGATGTCCCTGCTCATGGCAGGAGGTTGGACTAGATGGCCTTTAAAGGTCCCTTCCCCCCTAAACTATTCTACGATGCTACGATCTCCCACCATTATACCCTTGTAATCTATCCATTCCCTTTATAGCTCCCCAATTTGGCTACAAGGTGCATGGAAAATTGTCTGGGCTGCAGACTGGAAAGGTGGCTGTCCAAGGCCCAAAGTCCAGCTGGGTGCTTGGTTCCATGTGGCATCCCTCAGGGATGATAGTGGGACCAATAGTTTTGAACAGCTTTCTCAATGACTTTGTAGACAGGATAGAAAACATTTTTGAAGCTTTTGAAGTACTTTTGAAGCTTCATCTGAAATAGTAGCTCTTGGAAACCAACAGTACTGGGGTCCCCAATACAAGAGAGTCCAATGGAAGGCCATCAAGATGGTCAGGTGGCCAGAGCACATGAGGAAAGGCTGCAGGACATGTGTGTTTGTAGAAGAGATGGCTTTGGGAGTCCTCCTTGGAGCCTGCAAGTACCTACAGAGAAGACAGAGACAGACTCCTAGAGATGCACAGAAAGGCAACAGGGACAAGTGCCAGCAAGGAGAATTCCAGCTGGGTATAAGGTAGAAACGAGTTCATATTTGGGGTTAGACAGCAGTGTAAGGGGTGCCCAGTGAGGAGGTCCAACCTCCATCCTTGGAATATCCTGATCCAGCAACCTGGTCTAGTGAAAGATGTCCCTGCCCATGGCATGGGCGTTGGACTAGATGATCTTTCAAAGTCCTTTCCAACTCAAACCATTCTGTGACTGGGTTTTAGAACCTGGTTTTCATTGATGCTCCTTTAACATGCCCAAGCGATGTTGGATGAAGTCTCCCAGTGGAGGCATGTCTCTTGGGAGAAATGCAGTTGTTTCCAGCAAAGACAGACATGCTTTCCAAAATAAGACATTTATTTGTCAAGCAGAACACTCTATTTAGGGACAGAGAGATAAAACAATAGAACAAGACCTGCACACACCTCTCCTGATGGTTTTATCCATCCTTGGTCCTGTCCTGTAAAGCCAACTAACAGCTTGTAGTCAAGCCCCAAAACAAAATCACAGGTTATGAACAGACCTTGATCTCTTCACATTGATTTGCTAATACAGCTACACAAGGCAGAGGTGTGATCTTTTCTCCGCTGTCCTCATGACAACAAAAACACGACAACAAAATCAATTTGCAGATGGTTGTATCGACAAAGAGTCTTCTTGCTGCGGTTATTTCCATTTGAAAATCCAGCTAAGCTACAGGGATGAAATCATTGTTTTACCAATATAAGTTATCATAGAATTGCCTAGGTCGGAAGGGACCTTTCAGATCATCTAGTTCAACCATGTCTTGACCAAATGATTTTGCCAGCAACGCTTTTGTCTCTAGAAACTACAGTCCTGCTGTCCCCTCTGTCTTGGGAGAAGGAGTTCTGGTCAAAAAAGTGGCTCACAAAAATGATTAATTTTTTTTACTTATCCGTAAAGTTTCCTAAAGCAACAACTGACTGTTCATCAGATCTTTTGTCTTCTGTTATACCCGAACCATGCACATATCGACATACTTGAGCAGCATCCCTGCACTGATACTTATTCAAGTGATTAATTAAGCTAGCTAAATAACGTTAAGGTGGGTGACCGCTCTTCTGTAAAGGTGTTTCCAAAGTTCACCACAATTTTTCAAGGACTTAATACTTATCTTTTCGATAACAAACTCCTTTTTTTAAATAAGCTTAAAAGCAATTAAAAACAAGTTAAGTCAACACTTCTTTCACTAGGGTCTATTAAGCAATTGTTTCGAGCAATCCCAATCTCTCCTTCCTTTGGAAGTCATGAGCAATTTCTGTCTTAGACTTCATTTTTCTTCCCTTGATTCCCTTTGCCACGCAGAGGGACACAGATATTAGCGTAGCAATGCCAGTGAAAAAGCTGGTCAAAACTTAGAGCGATAACCACCAGTTCTTAAAGAAGTCATAGGAGCGTACATGCAAGTATTTCACCTTCTTGAATACTGCAGATGGATAAAAAAAAAAAATCTTGCTTATATTAGAGAAAAATGAAAAGCTTTCTTCCAGCCCTGTAACAGCTTTTGTAAAGGACTTTAATCATCTACTCTTCCACCACTGGCCAATCCCAGCAAAGACCGTGCCTAATAGCACTCTAATCCTTACCCCACACAATTCATTTCTCACAATCAGGTCAGGTCACTAAGCAGGCCAGAAATTATCCGTTATTAATTATTTAGTAACTGTGGAGTGCTGAGTTTCACCATTTTCAGTAATGCCATTTCCTAAGTTTCTAGTGTGTCACGGTACTCCTGAACTTCCGCATCAACTCTAATAAATCCATGCACTCATTCCAAATGACTCCAAGTTGCTCTCAGTAGTTCTTCCACGCCACTGTCTCCACTCCAGTTGTCCTCCTCTGTCCCACCCTAGACCCCCTCTCTACCGTACACCTTCCACCTGCTCCTCTAGGTTTTGCCACACTGACTCCTACTTTGAAGACTACAGTTGCACAAAAAATGCAGACTTTCCTCCAAACAATTCCTAAAAATGTATCTTTTACCCATTCTCCTTTACACAATAGCCAGTTTTTCCACTCCCACGTTTTCTTCTCATTATATTATCTTCTTCCATTTACAATCATAGAATCACAGAATCGCCATGGTTGGAAGGGACCTTTCAGATCATTGAGTCCAACCATCAACCCAACACTGACAAAACCACCACTACCCCATGTCCCTCAGCACCACGTCTGCCCAGCTTGTAAATCCCTCCAAGGATGGGGACTCCACCACTTCCCTGGGCAGCCTCTTCCGATGCTTGGCAGCCCTTTCAGGGAAGAAATTTTTTCCTAATATCCATCCTAAACCTCCCCTGGTGCGACTTGAGCCTGTTTCCTCTTGTCCCATCACCCGTTCCTTGGGAAAAGAGACCAACCCCCCCTGGCTACCCCCTCCTTTCAGGGAGTTGCAGAGAGCGAGAAGGTCTCCCCTCAGCCTCCTTTTCTCCAGGCTGAACACCCCCAGCTCCCTCAGCCGCTCCTCACAAGACTTGTGCTCCAGACCCCTCACCAGCTCCGGTGCCCTTCTCTGGACACGCTCCAGCACCTCAACGGCTTTTTTTGTAATGAGGGGCCCAGAACTGGACACAACTTCCCTAGGGAACTTCCCTAAAACACAGCTTCCCTAGGAAAGGGCTATGTCAAATTTTGTGCAAAGCGCATACTGAAATTAAGCAATATATGAGGGATTTTTTTTCTCTCTTCATTGACTACAGTGAGGAATATTCCAAAGCAATAGCATGCAACAGCCAGCACCAAAGCATATCATCTTCTGCTCAAGCGCCCTTGATGTGTACCCTCTCTCAGAGAAGCTACAATTCATCTTCAAACAGCCCTGAAAATGCGCCTGCAGAACATATTCTGAGCCAAGCTTATTACCCAGCCCATAGCTATCTAATTAAGATACCTACATAGTCTCATCTTCACAGTATCTAACCACAAAATAAAACCCACCCAATAACCCATCTGAAGTATTTTTCTTTATAACATTTCTGCAAGAGAGAATGGCACCGGTGCCCCTCTTGTACAGATAAGAAATAAACCATATTACATAGACTGCAGCCTAATCCCTCAAAGATATTTAGAAGCTCAACTCCCACCAAACCAATGAAGTTAAATTCCTAAATTCCTCTGCAGATCTGGGCACCGGAGAAATACAATATTCTCCTTCAGCTGGGTATTTCACGTTCAATTTTTGTTGCGTGTTCTGGAGAACCTCCAAATGTGCCAAAGCCTCCAAACACACCACGACCTCCAAACCGTTGCTTCCAAAATGTCTTTCCTCCCGCCGTTACCGTGGCGGTTTCAGTTCATGCCGTTTGGTAGGGGTGAAAGGTTCAGCCATTTCGTGCTTTCAGCAATCATAACTCCATTTTATTTCACGCACTGCAATGAGTGTTTTGCCCTTAGTTTGGCAGCTTTTTATACCATATAATAACAATTAACTCCCTTTGGCACAATTTATATGAATCATTGATTTAATACAGATAGCTAGGAAAAAAAAAAAAGACCTATTAAGTCATCTAAATGACCCTACCATCACCGCTGGATTGTTCCCGGCAGCACACTTTCCGTGCTTGTTTTAAATGTGCTTGCCACAGCACAAGTACAAAAATTGTCTGCAAAGCAGAGACATGTTTCACTAACATATGCTTTAAGTCAACACGGTGTTGGAAATCTTCAATTTATGACTAAATGTTGCACTGCACTTTTATTCCTCCAAATAGACTTTTAACGTTTCTTGAGGGAGTGAAAAAGGGCTATTTGTATTTCACTGTGCAGCAAAAAATGTGTAGCAAATACCTCCCCACTGAGTTTCAAGTTGAATCCAAGGCTTGCGTGTCCAACAAACCAGGACTTGGAATACACTGGTGCCCATCTCTGAGAAGAAATGGACGCACTGCCAGGGGATGTCCAGTTCTAGAAGTACAAATAACACAGGCATGCAACATATTTTCAGGATGGGTTTTGGTGTGGGGTTTTTGTTTATCTTTGTAAGAAAAGAAGGTGAGACTTTCTTCATGAAGTCCAAGAGGCAAGGCAAGAACAATACTGGAACTGTTCCTGGCAGATGTGCTTTCTAATCTAAATCTTTCTAATGGGGATTCCCATGTCTCCTCAGGCAATAGTTCAGGGTTTGGAGTTGCTTTTCCTCCCGCTTCATGTGTAACCTAAATCAAACTTGTGTCTGTTGCCTCTTATCTCTACACACCTCTGAGAAGCATGCACCACCTTCCCTGGAACCTCCCCTTTGGGTAAATGAAGGTAACGGCAGTAATAAGGTTCCCTTTGCACCTTCTCCAGATTGAGCAGACCCAGCTCATCACCTTTGCTAACATCAGACGCTCCAGCTCACAACCATCTTGGAGGCTTCTTCAGCTTTCCACTGTCCTTCTTGTGCCAGGGAGCCTCTTGCATGGGCTTGTTCCATCCCAGGTGAAGGATGACTCTGCTGAGCTTCATGGGTTTCCATCAGCCTTGTTCTCCACCTTTTTGAAGTCCTTCTGGACAGGAATCCCTGCCCACAATCACTACTGTTACTCCCGATGCAGCTCCATCCATTATTTTACAAAAGGTGTGTCGCACCCCATCTATCAAGATGTTGAGAAAGATATTAAAAAGTCTTGGTCCCACTATTAATCCTCAGGGAAGCCACACATAACCAGCCCTCTGCTTACATCAAACCACTGACCTCTGCAACCAGTCTTCCACCCCATCTCGTAGTCCACCGCTCCCCAGTACGGCGACAAGGACGTAGAAAACCTTGCTAAATCTAAGTAAATGACATCCACTGAGCTCTCACCATCCACAGAGCCAGTCATCCCCCTACCAGCGGCAATGGAGGAACTATCAGAAGTACTATGGCAAGAAGAGAGGTGTTTGCAAGTATACGCCACGCTTTATCTGAAGTTAGCAGTGCTGGCAGAGCATTACTCTTTTGGTTTCGCTGGCACGGCTTAGAAAGCTGTAACCCGAGGGGACAGAGAGCAAGATTTGTCAAAGAAGCGATAAAACAAAGCTAAGCAAAATCACTTCCTAGTCCACTTTAAGAGCCCCCCTATGTGCGCTTCCTTGACCTGCTAAAAGCCTACTGCAATAAAAAGCCAACCATACAAATGTACGAGCTCCTCCCATGGAAGCCATTACCTTCTAAAAAGTACATAAGAAGTAAAAAATAAAGATCAGTACTTCCAGGAAAAAAAAAAAAAAGAAATGCCATGAACTTGCAAGAATTACAAGTCCTTAATTTCACTTTATATCTCACAACACATGCTTCCAAGCAGACTTAATGTCCCTTCAATCCAGAGGGAAAGGCTTCTTGGCTTCCACATTTTCTACCAGCCTTTGCTGTTCTGGCACCATTGTATCTTCCACGGTTTGTCTTTGGGTTTAATTCAGAAAAAGAAAGTACATCTCACTGAGCAAAAAATTAAGGGGGAGAACATCATGCACAAAACTGCTACTGTTGGTCTACCAAAGCTGATTCCTGAAAAAAAAAAAACAGAAATTAAACCTAATGCCTTTTACGCTGTTGCAGCAGATTGCATCCAGTGCCTTGAGATGTTCAACAACTGGGAAAGAAGACAAAAAGTGGTGCTCCTTAATACAGAGGGACATAAAGAGTCGAGTGAGAACAACCACTTGGATGGAGATATAAAGGAAAGTATGGGAAAAGTAAAGACAACAGGAAAACAGAAGCCATACGGATGCTCCATTTGTCTGTTAAAGCAATAAAAGGCCCCCTGGAAAGTATGTAAAAAAATATCAGGAGCCAGAAAAATATTAATGGCATTGCTTCCAGAAAAAGAACAAATGAGGCACAGCTCTTTCCAGATGTCAAGCACCCTCTGTTTTAAAGTTATAAAGGGCCAATGAGATTTTGTATTAATTCCGATGCATTTCTCAGATCAATAGGAATAACAACATATAAAAAGAACAGTCCCATTTGCATCGGGTGGTGGTGTATAAACACACACATCCACACACACACAAAATAACGTTCCTGCATAATACGGCTGGTATCACCTTCAGGCAACAACTCAAAGAGGGGCCCCAGAGCCAAGTGAAAATACTGGAACAAACCACTGGTGACAGTCTCCGTCCTCACTGAACTCTTCACGCAGCAGCTCCGTGCAAACGTTGCTGGGTCAAAAAAGGGCACCACCTTATAAAAATTTAAAGCGTGTTTGTTGACTGCACAGGGAAGGTAAATTGCAAGCTCTTCTGCAATTTACCTGCAACTCAGAGTCTCCTGGCTTGGTGAGGTCCAAGTGGTACCCACAAAGAGATTGTCTGACCCTCAGCTAGTGGAAGGAAAATGATCCCGTGTAATAACACCAGAAGTGATAGGACAAGAGGAAGCAGCCTCCAGTTGCACCAGGGGAGGTTTAGGATGGATATTAGGAAAAATATCTTCACCAAAAGGGTTGTCAAGCATTGGAACAGGCTGCCTAGGGAAGCGGTGGAGTCACCATTCCTAGAGGTATTTAAAAGCCAGGCAGACGTGGTGCTGAGGGACATGGGGTAGTGGTGGACATGGCAGTGCTGGGGCTGGGTTAATGATTGGACTCAATGAGCTTAAAGGTCTTTCCCAGCCTAAATGATTCTGTGATTCTCTGATTTAACATGCCAAAAGGTCTGCTTGTGGCCTTGAGAGCTGAAGTCTCAAAGCAGCACAAGTTTGGAACAACTCTTTTTCCTTCTTCCTCTGCAAAAGCAACATCTCGTGCTCTTGAAACCTTCGGTGCCTTGAGCTTCAGGCAGTTCCTGCCTGCCAAGGGCTGCCTGTGATCTGAAATGGCCACAGCGTCCCAGGCTGAGCCTTTGGTTCCTTCTTCACACAAGGACACAAAAAGAAAAGACGAGGTAAACTCAACAGCATCATTAGCTCCATTTGTGGTAGCGTGCGTCATGAAGGAGAGGGAGACAGATTCCACAACTTGCATTTACCCCTCTTCTTTTTTGTTGGGATCCTTTTTCCATAGCTAACAGGAGGACACCAGACTTTCTTCAGCTGATCTGAGCTCAGCTCCATCCATAGGCAACGTTCCGTGTTTCTACCAATTCGAGCTGAGCTGTAAGACTTTGAAAGTTCAAGGCAACCGTTCTCCTATTTGGACAGGATAAAAAAAAAAAAATAAATCTTCTGAGTCAGAAGTCCACATGGAATCTCTCTTTATATGGAGTCTCCTCCATATAAAGGCTTCCAGGTGAAGACCGGTGACTTCGCAGGACCTCAAGGGAAGAGCACAAGATCAAAAACTAGAAAACTGGGTAAGAACAAGTGGTTATGTTAGGAAGACACCAAAGACCAAGTGAAAATCCTATCAGTATCTCGACGTGAGGAATGGTGTTAAAGAAGGATCACCATAATGAGCACTGGCATCATAGAATTACTGTCAAGACAATGAGTTATTTGGAATAAACCACCACAGAGCAACATAATCAGCGTCCATCTCTTTTCATAGCAGTGACAACACGGTCCCTGTGCCACCCTGGCAACCTATAAGTCCTTAGACATGGAAAGAACAGAATATAGAAAAAAGAACGTTACTGGCTTGGGACTGCAAATCCTAGGTAACACCGACTATGGGCAGCAAGGCTCTAAGAAATTGGACACAGAACCATGGAATCACGGAATCACAGAATTTTTCAGTCGGAAGGGATCTCTAGAGATCATCTAGTCCAACTCCCAATACAGTCCTGCACTGGATAATGGGAAGAAAATATTAATGACCACAAAATTTTGACCGCAAGCCCAGAACAGCATGAACAAAAAGCAACACAGGCACAGAAAGTGTCCCCAAATGTCGGTGATTCGTAAGTGTCACCATCTGCCTACCTGTTCATTGGTTTCAGAAGTGCTTCTGTTGGAATCCAACACAGGTTACCCAACCACGCACAAACATCATGACGATCAGAGGGCTGGAGCCCCTCTGCTATGAGGAGAGGCTGAGAGAGCTGGGGGGGTTCAGCCTGGAGACAAGAAGGCTCCAGGGAGACCTTATAGCAGCCTTCCAGTCCCTAAAGGGGGCCTACAGGAAGGATGGGGAGGGACTCTTTATCAGGGAGTGTAATGATAGGACACGGGGTAACAGTTTCAAACTGAATGCTATCAGGAAGAAATTCTTTGCTGTGAGGGTGGTGAGGCACTGGAACAGGTTGCCCGGGGAAGTTGTGGCTGCCCCATCCCTGAAGGGGTTCAAGGCCAGGCTGGATGAGGCTTGGAGCAGCCTGGTCTAGTGGGAGGTGTCCCTGCCCATGGCAGCGGGGTTGGAACTAGATGATCTTTAAGGTCCCTTCCAACCCAAAGTATTCTATGATTCCATGATTCTACGATCTCATCCAGCTGCAAGGGATAGGACAAGAGGAAACAGCCTCAAGTTGTGCCAGGGGACGTGTAGGATGGATATTAGGAAAAATATCTTCACCAAAAGGGTTGTCAAGCATTGGAACAGGCTGCCGTGGTGGAGTCACCATTCCTAGAGATATTTAAAGCTGGGCAGATGTGGTGCTGAGGGACATGGTTTAGCGGTGGACGTAGCAGTGCTGGGTTAACGAAAGGGTTATTAAACACTGGAAAAGGCTGCCCAGGGAAGTGGTGGAAATGCCATCCCTGGAGGCATTTAAAAGACAGATAGACATGGTGCTGAGGGACGTGGGTTAGTGGTGGTTTTGGTGGTTGATGGTTGGACTCGATGATCCCTTCCAACCTAAATAATTCTACGATTCTGTGTCAGCATCTACCCATGGCCTTCCTTGGCATCCTCGGATCACTACCACCACCAGACTGACAGTTCCTTGGATATCAAATTCTGTTATATATTATCAAATTGCTTTCATTTTATCGTTAATGTGATTACCGCCATGTGTCCTGCTGCAGGTTTTTATTTCTTTCCCAAAAGAAAACAAGATGCAAAAGGTCGCAGTTCATTCCGGTCACTAACCTGTTTACACAGTTGGTGACCCCGCGAGAAAGAAATAGCTGGTCTCCTGAATATAAATCATTGCCCTTGCCATGATCATGACCGTTGCCATGTCACGATGTGCAAGAATTAGCTCTAGAAAGTGCCTGCACTATAAATTTTAACATTGAAAAAAACCCAATCCCTGAAAACCTCTCTACTCGGCTACAATAAGGAAGAAGACAGAGAGGAAAAACTCGTATGAGCAATAGGAAAGATGTTTAGCACTACAGATAATGCATCAAAATTTATCCTCCAACCTTTTACACAACCCAAAAATGAGTAATTATGTGCCAGGAGATATCATCTACTCCACAAATCAAGTCACTGAAACTACAGACTAAAAATGGTTTTTAAAAAAGTCAATTTATTAGAGATTACGGTGCAGACAGACACATGAGTGCTCTTGTGTACTTGCTGCATTAACAGGCTCTCAAAAGCCACAGGAAAAGAAAAATCAATACTGTATATTTTTTCTCACATCAATTTATCTACTGCTGAAAAAAAAAAAATGTTATGTGTACCATATTCAAGGTTTCCTTCAAGTAAGGGAAAAAACCAAGCTCTTGCTGGTTTTAACCAACTGAACCCTGCCTTGCTGAACTGAAGATCTGCCTTTTGATAAAACCTGAATTAGAACTTCAAAAAAAATCAGGAGCAGTCTCAGGCAACTTGGCATTGGTACACAGAGCCTTTTGTTCCTGATCCTGTGGTACCAGCGCGAAACCGGAGCCCATTAGCAGTGAACTGTCCTTTAAATATTTCATGATTCTGGATTTCAGGCTTTTCCCAGGACAGGCTCTATCACTAGAGATCGTACACACTGGCATGACAGTTGCTAAATAAAGTATATCATCCAGAGGAGCTTCTCCAAAGCACTCACAGATTCCTCACCAGGAACAACAACAACAACAAAAAAAAAAAAAAAAACACCCAAATCTACAGTTTTTCTCTCCAACGATAAAACACCAAATTTCCCTGAATAAAGTCTTTCAGGCTGGTACTTTCACAGGAATCAAAATAAATCCCACGACGGCATTCCCTGTCGAGCAGATTAATCTTGCTTCCTTCATTTTCTTTTTCCAGGTCACCAGTTTATTTCTCTCCGCCGGGAGCTCCTCGTAGACTGCAGGAGGACATCTTAAAGAACTCTTTGCAGTCGTAGCATTTTACCACCCCATTACAAAAGTCTTAAGAGCCCCTTAAAACGTTTCTGCAGATCAGCCAGATCCCAAACAGGGGCAAAGTCCTCTCCACAACTAGTGTCACAGCTCTTATTCCCCAGGTCAGTTATGAGCAGCTTGGTCTAGTGGGAGGTGTCCCTGATCACAGCAGGGGGCTCGGGACTAGATGATCTTCAAGGTCCCTTCCAACCCAAACCATTCTATGATTCTATGATTTCCAAAGACACAGCCTTGCCGCTTTCCCATGGCCGGTGGAACCAGGTATGCATGCCCACAAAGCCTTCATGGGGGTGGACGCAGGAGAACGTGGTCTTCACCAGACACAGATTAGCAGAAGTTGGGTGATGTGGAAGAAAGCAGCAAAGAAAACAAGAGGACTCAAGCTGGGAAGCTCTACCAGACTCCACCGACTTCTCTGCTCAACCACGGTGTTTGACATTGAGGTGCTTCTCCCCCAGTAACACTTGCTCGCTCACTTGGATCACACGCAACTTGCACAGCCAGTGGGACTAATCCTGCCCAAAGCCAGGCTCGATAAGTCAAAGCAGCTTTGTGTGACAGAAGGACAGACTTGCGCCACAAACAGCTTTTCCCCATCACCACCTCATTGGGCTTCACTTTCAGGATTGCTTTAAACTAATCTAAGCTCCAAATAAAATGGACAAAAATGTTTCCGAAGTAGTAGTGGTCCAAAGATGTTCATGCTAGCACAAGGAGAGGTGGGAACAGAGCAGGAGAAGACATCTCTTTCTGGTAGGACCCTACCTAGTGACACAGGACAGGACACTCTTTGAGACAGGGAACTGCTACCCTATGGTTTTCTCATCACTTTTATTCTCTACCCAGAGAGTTGTATCCCAGCTCACCCACCAGCAAGGCACTGACCTGGGGGTTCTAACTGACAAGCGGCTGAACATGAGCCAGCAGTGTGCCCAGGTGGCCAAGGGGGCCAATGCCATCCTGGCTTGTATTAGAAACAGTGTGACCAGCAGAAGCGGGGAGGTGATTGTCCCCCTGTACTCAGCACTGGGGAGGCCACACCTTGAGTATTGTGTCCAGTTCTGGGCACCTCAATACGAGAGAGACATCGAGGTGCTGGAGCGAGTGCAGAGGAGGGCAACGAAGCTGGTGAAGGGCCTGGAGAATAAATCTTATGAGGAGCGATGGAAGGAGCTGGGACTGTTTAGTCTGAGGAAGAGGAGGCTGAGGGGAGACCTCATCGCTCTCTACAACTACTTGAAAGGACATTGTTGGTGCTGGTCTCCTCTCACAGGTAATTAGTGATAGAACAAGAGGGAATGGCTTCAAGCTGCAGCAGGGTAAGTTTAGGCTGGACATTAGGAAAAAGTTCTTCCCAGAAAGAGTGGTCAGACACTGGAATAGGCTGCCCAGGGAGGTGGTGGAGTCACCATCCCTGGATGCGTTTAAGACTCGTTTAGATGTGGTGTTGGGAGATATGGTGTAAGGGAGAACTTTGTAGAGTGGAGATGATGGTTGGACTCGATGATCCCAAGGGTCTTTTCCAACCTAAATGATGCTATGATTCTAGCACCCAGCTCTCCTCCACCTCTCTTGCTCCCCTGCTTTGCAAGACCCCCCCGCAGCCTGGGCTGCATCCCCAGCAGCGTGGGCAGCAGGGCGAGGGGGGGATTCTGCCCCTCTGCTCCGCTTGGGGGAGACCCCCCTGCAGTGCTGCCTCCAGCTCTGGGGCCTCAGCACAGGAGAGACACGGAGCTGTTGGAGCGGGGCCAGAGGAGGCCCCGGAGATGCTGGGAGGGCTGGAGCCCCTCTGCTGGGAGGACGGGCTGAGAGAGCTGGGGGGGTTCAGCCTGGAGAAGAGAAGGCTCCAGAAGGAAAGCTGAGGAGGGACTCTGGATCAGGGAGGGGAGCCATAGGACCAGGGGGAAGGGGTTTCCACTGCAAGAGGGGAGATTGAGCTGAGATCTTGGGCAGAAATTCTTGGCTGTGAGGGCGGTGAGCCCCTGGCCCAGGTTGCCCAAAGAAGCTGTGGCTGTCCCATCCCTGGAGGGGTTCAAGGCCAGGTTGGACGGGGCTTGGAGCAACCTGGTCTGGTGGGAGGTGTCCCTGCCCAGGGCAGGGGGGTGGAACTGGATGGTCTTTAAGGTCCCTTTCACCCCCAACTATTCTATGATTCCCTCCCGTGCCCCATTGCCGGTGCCGCAGTCAGGCATTCAAAAAAAGATCACCCCTAAGCTCAAAAGTCTGCCCTTCCTGAAATGACACCATCCACCAAATGTCAAACACTGATAGAAAACTTATTTTTTAATCAAAATTTGGCTGAAGTTGACCCACGTGCTCAAAATCTGCGAGGAAGCGGCAGACGAACAGATGTCACTTCTGTGTAAGCCTCATTTCTTTAGGAAGCCGGGCTAAAAATGGAACCAGCGATCACCACCATCATCTATGTTTAGACCCAATATTCTAAACAATTCCTTCCTTTGCAGTTCTTTCCCCCCCCGAAACTATCTTTGGCAGAAGAACTAAACAGCTGCCACGGAGAGTAGGAACTGAGTTAAAAGATGGAGAAACGCAGCGCTGGTAGCGGAGGAGACACACCAGCTGGATGCCTTCCAGGTCACTGCAGCCCGTCACTCTCCCGAAGAGGACAACCCTGCAGCTCCCAGCGGCACAGTTTGCTTTTTTTCCCCCCCATGTATGCAAAAGCGATAACTCCTATGTAGATAACAATTTCACGCTATAAGCTATGCAATTCATTTTTTTCAAAAAGGTTTGCCAATCAGATTATTATGTTCAAGCTACAGGAAAAAAAAAAAAACATACAGAAAGACTTTTCATGGGGAAAGCATTCCACTTGAGATTTTACTTGTCTTCCTGTGCCAAATTGGCAGGAGAACCGTCTAATTACAGCTCTTTTGCAAACAAAATTAATTTATTGCAAGTCTGTACATGGTCACCCTTACATACATGTATTTAATGGAGAACGGAGAGAAGGGATGTCATACCTTTATTCCACCCTGCAGTTAAACCACTCTCCCAAAAAAGGGCTATTTTTCAATAAAATCCCTGTGTGTTGTGGCGGTCCGTAGTCCCCTCTTCCATTCTGAAAGACAGACAAACTTCTCGACACAGAGCCTGTTTGGGGACAGTGGCAGAAACGCCAAGCCTTGGAGAGCAGGGACAACATCCCTCAGGTGTGTGCTCCCCCGGGATGCAGGCTGCCCAAGGCATGATATGCAGATATGGAGACAGAGAAATATATTATATATAAATATGTTGTTAAGAATAAAACATTGTTTTCTTACTTGTCTGACCAGGAGACCCAAGCTCCAGATGTATCATTTTTCAGACAAAAATATAACCAAATACATGTATCATAAACATCAATTATCCAAAAAAGCCATGTTGACGTATACTAAAGGTTTATTTCCCTTCGTTACACCCGCATATCAGTTCCATTAAGATATGCTACCAGCTTCCAAGAACCCTCTGTTGCTTTCACAAATGTTCATTCTGTGTATCCTAATTTTCAGTTGTTTTCCCTGTCACATTCAATACATCTCATGCTCATAAATTATAGACTTGCTTCATTTTCCTAACGTTACCCAAGAGTCTACAGGCATGCAGGAACCCAGCAGAGGCTGGAGAGGTCCAAGTACAGATGCTGAGATTTTTTTAAAGATGCTAACAGACTAAGGCACCTGATTCCCCCCAGACTGAGCTGGCCACCTTCCTTTCCCTTGTTCTCCCTCCAAAATTCAACCCCTAGCGATTTACAGTTGAGGTGCTGAAGAGATGAAGATCCACGTGTGTGGTCCCCAGACCTGCTGGCGTAGGACCATACCTCACACAGTATATGCTCCAAAACTGTGCCGAACAATTTTACTACACCAAACCATACAGATTCCCTATTTCCCAGCGACACGAGACACATGCCCCATTCAAGAGGGCTCAAGAGTCACAACCCAGATTTTTTTTGGAAACAAGACAAGATTGTTATTTCACCAGCACCTCTGCAAGGCCCTAACACCATGATCATTGCAGAAATTACTGACTCAGTGACTTTTTCAGCTGGCAGATAAGCAGATATACTTCTCATAAATGAATTCCTTCCAAACTCTGTGTGGCCCAGTCGACACGCTGGAGGGAAGGGATGCCATCCAGAGGGGCCTGGACAGGCTGGAGAGGTGGGCCCGAGCAAATCTCATGAAGTTCAACCCAGCCAAGTGCAAGGGCCTGCACCTGGGTCACAGCAATCCCAGGCACAAATCCAGGCTGGGGGACGAATGGATTGAGAGTAGCCCTGAGGAGAAGGACTTGGGGGCTGCTGGTAGATGAGAAGCTCAACATGAGCCGGCAACGTGCGCTGGCAGCCCAGAAACCCCCCCACAGCCTGGGCTGCATCCCCAGCAGCGTGGGCAGCAGGGCGAGGGGGGGGATTCTGCCCCTCTGCTCCGCTCAGGGGAGACCCCCCTGCAGTGCTGCCTCCAGCTCTGGGGCCTCAGCACAGGAGAGACATGGAGCTGTTGGAGCGGGGCCAGAGGAGGCCCCGGAGATGCTGGGAGGGCTGGAGCCCCTCTGCTGGGAGGACGGGCTGAGAGAGTTGGGGGGGTTCAGCCTGGAGAAGAGAAGGCTCCGTGGAGACCTCAGAGCCCCTTCCAGTCCCTCAAGGGGCTCCAGGAAAGCTGGGGAGGGACTCTGGATGAGGGAGGGGAGCCATGGGACGAGGGGGAAGGGGTTTCCACTGCAAGAGGGGAGACTGAGCTGAGATCTCGGGCAGAAATTCTTGGCTGTGAGGGCGGTGAGCCCCTGGCCCAGGTTGCCCAGAGAAGCTGTGGCTGCCCCATCCCTGGAGGGGTTCAAGGCCAGGTTGGCCGGGGCTTGGAGCAAGCTGGTCTGGTGGGAGGTGTCCCTGCCCAGGGCAGGGGGGTGGAACTGGATGATCTTTAAGGTCCCTTCCAACCCAAACCATTCTGTGATTAATTTCGGTATTACTCTGGATGCGGTAATGCTACTGATGTCACTGTAATTTAGCTCAACAAACGTCAAAAACATTCCACTTGTTTCTTCACACATGTGAGAAGCTGCACAGCAATTAAAACATGTGTGTTGAGTTAAACATGTCTGCGACAAAGGCACGCAGCACAAGCTTCATAACCGCCACGCTGATGAGCTTCTATCCAATTATTTGTGTTCTTTTCCCATTGCTAAGAGGCTCTGTTTGTATTGTTTTGGGGTTTTTAAGTCATCTGATATATACATCCCTGGTAGCTCTCTCAGGGGGGAAAAAGACCCTATCTTTAAGAGGATTTTAAATTATTTTAATCTGAAGAGCACTATAAACATTTCCCACTATACGGGAAGAACAATCTGTTGTTGTTCGTACATTAATCCTGGCAAGCACTTGAAGGGCAGAAACACAATGGGGTGAAATTGTTACAGATAGCCTCGGGGTTATTCCAATACTTGAACAACGAGAATAACGGGGTGGAATTAAAAACGTAGGCCAAAGTGTAGGAAACATGCCTCACGATAAGATCACAGGGCTCAAAAAGAGGAACATAAAACTACTGAAGAGAAAGCAGTTGTAGAAATTAAAAATGAGCCATGTAGAAGCGTAAGAAGTATTTGCTAGCCCAGATAGAAAACCATCCATCCTTTTCCACTCAAAAAAAAAAAAAAAAAAAAAAAATCAGCATCAGGCAAATTATCTTTCTTCCATTTGGACAAGGAAAATTTCACAAGGTTACCGTAGAGAACAAGCCAGAACTGGCAAGATGGAAGACAGGCGAGATAATCTAATAGGCCTTTTCTATCTAACTTTTATGATCCTTATAAAAAAATGACCTGAATAAGTGAAGTTATTTGCCCTTGTCCTCTTTGTTCATATTGAATTTAGTCATAAGGGAAATCCTGCCAAGGATAGTATGTTTTACTCAATTTACTATCCTTTGTGATTGCTCTATAAAATATTGGATACATGATAGAAAAGGTTATGGGGTTTTGGGGTGGGGGTTTTTTTGCAATGGAAAAAGAAGGAACACCTCGAGTCCTTGCTAGCAGAAAAAATTAAGACAACGGGAACCGATTAAATTTCCTATAGAGAATGTTTATCTATTAGTCCATGTTCAGAGGATTACATTATACCCAAATGCACTATAATTAAAAAAAAAAATTAGTAATTGAGTACTGAACAAACAGTTTATTAAAGCTTTCACTTCCAAGTAGGTCACAAATAACTGTGGAGTCAGAAGCTCCATCTATCTGCTGCACAGCCTTCATCACTGCGAGAAGCTGAGGCTTTCCTTTGACGGCGCAGTATTTTATTAGCCTGCTACTTTTGGACTCTTGCTGTTAATCATACGGTTAGACCGCTACTGTTATTACAGAAAAAAAAGCCAGAAATAAGAACCTACTCTTTCAGGGTTTGCGCTTGTTGTAGCTGACTGATAGCGTACCCATCCTTACATCGTGCTGCAATTCTCCTTTGCAGGCTTCTTCCACCAAATACATCGCTAGTCCCAACATCTGTGCAGACAAAACTTGGGTCACGCACAGTGCAGACTGTGAACCATAAATAACAGGCAGAGAATTATGGTAAAACCCAGGTGCAGCCGGTCACAAGCACCACTGATCAATTCTTTTGGACTCAGACGCACTGAAGTTGTTTTTCTAAAGCTATAAAGGCGACCCGTAATTATGCGGGATCTGTTAAGCCTTGGGAACGCATTCCCCGCACACCCCGCTACATGTGCTGTAAGATTCCAGTAAGAGGTTTTGACATTTCTCTCTTACCATTCAATCCTGCCCCAAAACAAGAGACTGGGAACTAGCAGCTGCACGCTATTGTAATAAGCGGTGTCAAAAATGCCGAGCAAATGCGTAACACATGTCTGTGAAGCAGACCCTTTTCCCGGGCTGACCTCTGAGGCTGAACGGCCGCCCCTTTCCTGACAAAAGGATTGCAAAAAGAAAAAACATCCCGACTACCGCTACATAATCATGCGGGTAAGGCGCTGCCTCCCTTTTGGTGTAAAGAATGGACACGGTGTGTTCGGGATAAGATGGGATCCAAGCCGGGTAAGCACAGCTCACCTCCATAAATACTCCCATTTCTCAGAAGTTTCCTTAAAAGCTGAATGGACTCCCATGGAGCAGGTCTCCGTTCCCTCAAACCCTGGCATTTTATTTTATTATTTTTTTTATGGGGGATTTGCTAAATCACTGCTGCCGCAGCATCCCCCACGGATTCGTTAAGGCTGTTCTTGGAATGGATACTGGAAAACAAAGTCAGAGCAGAAGCCCTGACTCACCTACAGGTTTCTGGAGGTTGGATTTTTGTTGTCGTCAAAAAGATGGATACGCTCCTCTCCAGCTGTGTCAGACGTCAGCATCAAAAGGCCTAGAAATTATACATGTTATTCCTTAACCTCTTTCACAGCAAGTTCCTCCTGACCCTTTACTTTGGACTAAATTATACGCATTTACAAAAACTAATTGTCTAAGATGCGTTCCAATTACAAGTCTAATTACACTTTTCTAACTGTTGCCTGGCTGACTCGGTCTGAAATCAAACCAGGCTTTTTTCTTTTATTCCAAATTAAATTGGGCTGAAAGGCTTTCTGGAGTTCTATAAAGTTCAGAAGTAGATAAAAATTTAAGCATCTGAAGACTCAGTAGATAAAAGGCTGAGCCAAGACAGAAGAGCTTTCCAAGCGCGCATCAGAAGGACCTGTCAAGATTTAATGAATCTTGGACTCTGCTACCCTCCCTAGGAGGATGCAGAAGGGTGAAAGCATGTACCTTTCTCCCCTCTCCTCTTCATCCTCCTGCATCTCTGCTTCCTCTCTTTGGCCATGAAATCTGGCTGCACAGTTTCCATGAAATTGGAAAGCGCCAGCAGCTGTCTGCCTTCTCCCTGGAAAGAAGGGCCCCACACGGTTCCTCACTCATCTCGGAACCACTCTCGTTTCCTCCCCGTCTTCCCCAACCCTTCTGTAGTTGCCAGTTTCAGACCTTATCCCGCTTCCCACCCACTATTTATCTAGGAGCAGGCTCTGCCCTGTCACTCCACCCTGGTCAGGACAAGCCAAAATTCCTTTCCTGCAGTTCTCCTGCCTGAAAGACAGCACCTGAGAAGTCTCCACTTGTTTCAAGGCTGCCAGAAGGAGTTTTCTCTTCTTTCCTGGCACTTCCTTAAGAAGGAGAGGGAGAGCAATTAAACACTGTGAACATTTATCAGGAATAATAACAGGCTCACCATTGCTTTGTGTCTTTACGTGAACATTGTTTCCAAAATGCTCCATTCCAAGCTTCGGGAGAGTTTTTTAGCCAGTTTCCAGTTACAACCAGATGATTATGTCAGTCGCTCCTGATCTTGGAACCTGTACATCCAAGTCAGCCTATTTTACATTTCTGGGTTTTTTTTCTGGAGACTCTGAAGATATCTATAAAAAGCTACATATTAAGGCAATCATTACAATCAAAGGTATGTGTGTAAACGGCTTTAAAACGATCTGGACCACTGTGCTCAAAGGACAGTAATCAATAGCTCGACATCCAGTTGGCGGCCCGGGGTTGATACTCGGGCTAGTGTTGTCCGAAAACTTTATCAATTACTTGACCACCACCACCTTTCCTTCAGCAGATTTGCAGACATGACCAGTAGAGCTTAAACCAAAAGAGACCTTGAGAAATTTGAGGACTGGGCCAACAGCGATCTCAAAGTTCAACAAGGAGAAGTTTGAAGTTGCACACCTCCAGCAGAATAACCGTTAAATCAAGACAGGCTGGGAACGTACCAGCTCAGTACCAGCCCTGCTGAAGGGGTTGTGTTTCAGCAGATATCAAGATGAACATGTGCCAGCCATATGCATTCAACTCTAGTAAAGGAAACCCCACACTGAGCTACGTCAGGAGGAACGTGGCTAGCAGGTCAAGAGAAGTTATTACTGGCCCCGACTTGGCACTGGTAAGGCAACATCTGGCAGGTGGTGGACACCCTTGTCCAAGAATGACATTAAACAAACCAATGAAAACCCAGCAGAGAGCTATTGGGGCATACAGCGCAGGACTTAGGAAAACAAGTTGAGGAAGTTTGGGAGGTCATCTTTCCCCTCTGCTCTGCCCTGCCCTGGGGAGGCCACAGCTGGAGCACTGGGTCCAGTTCTGGGCTCCCCAGTTCCAGAAGGACAAGGAACTGCTGGAGAGAGTCCAGTGGAGGCTGTGGAGATGCTGAGGAGGTGGAGCATCTCTGTGCTGAGGAAAGGCTGAGAGCCCTGGGGCTGTTCAGCCTCAAGAAGAGCAGACTGAGAGGGGATCTCATCAATGCTCAGCAAGAGCTAAAGGGTGGGGGGCAAGTGATGGGGCCAGACTCTTCTCAGTGGTGCCCGGGGACAGGACAAGGGGCAACGGGCACAAACTTGACCATAGGAAGTTCCACCTAAACATGAGGAGGAACTTCTTTCCTGTGAGGGTGGCAGAGCCCTGGCACAGGCTGCCCAGAGAGGTGGTGGAGTCTCCGTCTCTGGAGACATTCCAAACCCGCCTGGACGCGTTCCTGTGCCACCTGCTCTGGGTGACCCTGCTCTGGCAGGGGGTTGGACTAGGTGATCTCCAGAGGTCCCTTCCAACCCCTACAATTCTGTGATTCTGTGAAGTCAGGCTTGTTTCATCGGGCCAAGAGGATGCTAAGGACAATCTAACCACAGCCTGCAGCCACCTAAAAGGCAGCTACAAACACAACAGAGCGACAGTGTTGTGGGGTGACCTCTGTGGTAGCCTTTTCTCACTCATCCCAGAGCATCGTGCCTAACATGATCCGATCAGTCCGAGTATCAGATTAATTCCAGGAAGGAAAGAATCCCCTTCCCTCTTCCTCTGCTGCATGAACTGTGCTCAAGTGAAACTTCAGCAATGCCCCACCAAAGCAGTCTCTGCAATTAATACTCTCTTCTCTCCCATCGTTTACTTGCGGCAGAGCTTAGGCCACAAGGACTGAAAGCGTGTATTTAGTTTACTACTAGAATTTGCGCCACCTAATTTACTCATAATTAGCACAGATGATCTAATATTCCTTGCTGACCTTAATTTCCACAAAACCCATCAAATGAATTATTCTTTTGGATGTGCACCCAGACTACAAAAGCTCAAGTCATTACAATTCCTATCCGGTTCCATGCTGGTGTAAATGAGAGAATCGGACCCTTAAACTCCCGAAGAACTTGTAAGCAGCGTTGCATTAATGGATCTCCTGGAACAACCACGTCTCTGTGAAGAAGAATGTCAACCACTTGTACGGCAGCCTTTGAAGCGCCTCTCCACAGAGGAAACAAGCCATCAACCTAGACAAATTCACCGGCTGGGTTTTGATGGTTAGATGGATCACGCGACAAACAGATCTGTACGCTGCATTTCAAACAGATGCTGAAATTGCTTTCTGCTCCACAGCCTATACTCCTAGGAATCGCTGGTGTCAATAAAGCGGAACGGCACCCGACTATTTTGACTTGCGTGGTTGCTGTTATTGCTGCTGCGTAAGAAAAATACCTTCTGACAAAGCGTGGGGCTTTTAGGCAGCCTCGTATTCTTGACCTCAGTCCTACCGCTGCCCTGCTCAGCTCTCTGCTGACACAGCCTGCTATAAAAACCTTCAAGTGGGTACATACATATTTGGGGATGCAAAATGTTTACTGTAAATCCAAGTGCAAAGACAGCACTTACATATCTGAGGAAAAAAAAAAGGAGGAAAAAAAAAAAGCATCTTTCATTTGAATGAGCTTGATGTTTATCTTCTACACCAAACGAGCTGAGACAGGTTCACACTTTTATGTGCTCTTTAGTTTTCTGAAACGGTCCAAAAGCATTGAAGATATCATCTGCCTAACGATGAGGAGAAAAGGCTTATTCTGAGGATCCTAAACAGCTGGATATCTGCGCCAGGTCCTGGTTCTGCTTACCTACAGGATCTTCTTACACAGCACTCCTCACCAGTACCTGTAGTCTCCCACCTGTATGCGTTGTACAAAATTAGAGTGGATGAAGTCGCGAGCACGGGGATGCACCGCGAAACCGACAGAGGATGGAGCCGGGATCTTTCCCTGCCAGCGGGGATGAGGCAGGGCAGAAAAGGGACAGGACCACACAAACACTTCGAATATCTAGTGTCCAGTGACCAGAAATCACCCTGTCAATTCATACCTGCTGCTAACATCGCAGTCTGGTTTGAGAGAGGTCTGTTGTTTTTCTCAGGAACCCATCAAACAGCAAGTAGCTCTATTAATATAAACACTTGTGCATCCCACACTGTATTAAACCGAGTTCCAGTTTCCAAGGGATGTCTGACGTTAGTTACCGCCACACATCATCACTGAGATGTATCATTCTCTGTCTCCTACATAATAAAAAATTAAACGAAGACTCTCAAGTTACTAATTAGATGTCATTGTTTAAATAAGTGTGCACAGAAGCAATGGCCAAAATAAAGGAGTTCTCATTTTCATGAAAAGGCAACAATTTACGACTAGTATTTGAAGGGTTGTACCAAGCAGGGAGTACAAATGACTTTTAAGAAAACAGAAGCACAAAGAAAAAAAAACAAGTTTACAACCAAATGTTTTAAGTCAGCAATCTGGGATCCTTGACTTAAATACAATTAATAACCAGCAATAAAATCAACTTGATTCAAATGAATCTATCACGTTGGTAAATAGGTGCACTGCCAGCTTTCCCAGGCAAAGCTTTTACTGTTTGGTTGTAGTACTCCTTGGCACACCGGGAAAGCTCTGGGATGAAATGGCTGAAACGGAGCCTTGCATCCGCGGGCGCAGGCAGACAGCACTACATCAGTCGTTGCACGCTGGCACAGGTTATTTTCGAGGATACAACAAATTCTTTTTTTTTTTTTTTTTTAAAAAACAAACCAAGAAGATTCAATGCAAACTGAAGATTCAGCAGCACTTGCCCAAGGAAATTCCAGCACATCACAAACCACCTGCTTCATTAAGCCACAAATATTGCATTTACGCCCAAGAATGATACAATCAACGGGCATAAAATAAACACACGGGTGCAGCAAAGCAAGCCTAAAAGTTATAGGAATCTTGGTCTTATTTCCTAACACTTGTTCACGTTAAAGTCGGCACCTCAACGAGATGGAAATGGGGTTTGTAGCAAAAAAACCATCATCCTCTTAAATTAACAGGAAAACTAATCTCTCTCCAGAAACAAATGAAGGTGCATCTGAATCTGAAGGAAAGATGAAGACGACAAACTAGCAAGCTTTGATATACAGAACACATCTATAGAAGTGGGTGAAGGAAGACAGGCAAAAAAGAATCACTTCCTTTCCCAGCAGACAAGACTCCAAGATCCGCTTTGCCAAAATAAAAGAGGACATTTTAAGAGAAATTCAACATTTAAAATGCATTATGGCTACTGCAGCCCTTTCTCATATAAAATACAAGAATCCTAAAAATAGAAGCAGTCGAGCTTCCCTGACAACGTTATGACTTAAGTATTTGCACGATCATTTTTCATCTTTGATGTATTTTGCTGGGAAGAGGAATAACTTCTTAACCTGCCTGCCAGAGCAGCATCGCTCCCCACCGCAGCCCGGAGAGGGGATGAAGAGGAAGGTCTGCGGCTGCTGCAAACCTGAAGGAGTTCTGTAAATCCTGCCCGTGCTGGCAACGGTGGAAAGGGCCACATGGGATGGAAAAGAGGAGATATTCCAGTGAGATTTCTTGCTCCTGTCCCCCACAATTACATCCTCTCATATTTTAGGCTTACAGCCTCACCCTCATTCAGAAATATCAAATATCAAGCTGCGCGTGCATAGGCAAACCGAAAAGAGATCAGCCTAAGGATCCTGCCACGACAATCATTTACTATCTAAAGATACATCAAAATACAGCCAGAGGTGGACTTAAAGCAACACAGATAACTTCTCAGGACAGGCAGCAGTTTCCTATTTTCTAGCACTTCCCCATTTCTCCTGACTAGAAATAAGCACGGCAGGCAACAACGACACAGTTTTAGCAACTTCTTTAAAATTCTTCCTATTTCAACATAAAATTGGGCAAGTAAAATGGAGCATGTACATGTATATAGCCTAAATGTGTCAGATACTGAGTAGTCTCACAATCCAAGTTTTTCTATGAGGAAAACAATACAAGGAAAGCAAAAAAATCTTTGAAATAGGATGGTAAATGCTAAAATCCAACTCTACCACCCTTCCCCACCAAGAATGCAGACACACGTGCAGTGTCTATATGCAGAAATACAAGAGGAAAAATGAAACAGGGTGTAACAACAACAAACAGAATGAAAAAAGAATCTATTCACGTCCTCCCACTATCGAATTCCTTTGATGGTGATTGCTGGAATTAACCGAAGTAGAAAAATTAAGAAGACAGAAGAAGTAGGTTCACCGCCACTTCTTACCTTTGCTTATACTTACTACCTAAGGCACTCGAGGACTTTAGTGCATTATAAAAATCATTTCTTTCTTCAGTTCTCACCATTACTTACAAGTGGCACCCATGCCAAAAGCCAGAGCTGCAAGGACTTTTCTTCTATATAATTGATCCCTGCAAAGGTTTTATTCAAGACGACTGAAAACAGCCTCGCAAGGGAAATACCAATCATTCCATTTCAGGGATATGAAAAACAAATACCCAGACAAGCTGCGGCTCTTGCTCGAAGTCATACAAGAAATCAGCTCCAGTGCTGTGCACAGTCCATGTCTAGGTCCCTGCTTTTGTCTTGATGGTGACTCTCTTCAGCCCAAACCTAAAAAATACCTTAGCACACTGCAGAAGAGTTCGTTTTCGAGAGAGAAAAACCTAATTTTGCCTCCGACAATTTTTTTTATTGAAATACCCCCTTGAACAAGAGAATTTTCCCCAGTGAAAGGGTTTGAAAGCTCTTCAGCTTCTTGCTAAGTTTTCAATGGTATTATTCAGGACTAACTTGCCAAGCAGAGCTTGTAAACTACTGGAAATAAGCACAAGGGTCAGCCCAAAAGTTTCTGCCAGGTTTTCAGGCAGACCTTTTGAAGGAGAAAGGAGAAAATAGGTGGGGAAAAAGGAAGAATCTAGTTACTGTGGCTGAACGAGCACTGAAAATATGAAGTTTTGGGGTTTTTTTCCAAACCATAGGTAGCTCTACTGTCTAGAGCTGAATAAAACTAGTCAAACTCCACTGCAGGTATTCAGCACTCTGCAGGCTACAGCAGTTACATCCATAATTCATGCCGTTTACACGTCTACCTGCTGCTTGGGAAAGATGAGCACAGAGATATATGATGTGGGGAAGTTTCTTCCTTCTTTTACTCGTGTTTCTACCCCTCAAAATGAAACAAAACAAAAAAAAAAAAAAAAAGATGGAAGCAGCTAAAGAAGCAGAATAGTAATTAATCCCAGAAGCGTAAGAAAATCTCTCTGCTTTTTTCCAGCATCCATGCAAGCCCCCGGCAGCAACTGTCCACCCTCACAAAAAGCAAGTCTTGCATATCATTTTTTAAAGTTAAAGATAATATTTTACCTCTGCAGTTGCCGGTTTGGAACTGCAGGGAAACATATACTCCTTTCAAAATGTAAAACAACAGGGAAAATTGTTTAAACATTTCAAAACCCAAACTTGAAAAACTTCTTAAAGAAGTGTGATAAATGGAGAGAAGTTGGCTACAGGAAAGAAAAGTGCTTAATTAACACTATACTGAATCAAGTAGGCTACATTTTCTTACTGAGCAATTACTATCGCTATTAGTAGATGATAACTAGCTGGGGGTCATGTCATGGAACACTCCAGTACGTGAAGTATCATGCATTTAGTTTGTATGCAATTAAGACCGTTTCATTGTCTCATCAGGTTCCCTGTGACACCCAATTAAGTAATAACACAAGGAAAGTGCTCTTAATTAATGAGGAAAATCCTCTGCAAGCTAGACACAGGTGTGTATATCTCAAGTAGAGCCTGAAATAGTCGAATAGATCATTTAATCTTTACTAAAAAAACCCACTCAAATTTGTACCTAATTAACTCAATAGCAGGATTCTTTTTGATTTCTTCCAAGGGGGTTACATTTCTTCACGACGTTCAACAATGAAGTGATTTATAAAAGATTAAAATTAAAACTGACACTTGGAGTGAAAAAGTGGTTGCAAGTGATAACAATTTGCACATCGTTATTCCCTTCCCCCCCCCCCCCCCGAATTGGTTTAAATGATCTTTCTTCTTGCAATGTTTTTTTCAAAACCAACCTCCTAACATTGGCATTGAGGGAGCAGATTTGTTTTCTTTCTAAACAGGTGCTTTTCGGTGTATTTTAAACCATTATCTCAACTAAAATAACATCACCAACATGAGACCATATTTCATATCCATCGTCTCTGACCCATATAGCTACAGGATCGCCAACGTGTGATGGCCAGCAAAGAGCCAGATGAAGTGACGGTGGCCCATCTTTCAGATCCAAGCTTATCCGGAGACAGAAGAGAGAGGGGTACCTGGGCAGGGGCTTAAGCCCAGTTTCTTTCAGTAGGCATGCATTTTTCTTGCTCCTTTCATCAGAGATGCCATTGCTCTTCTCACACTACAAAAGCGTATTTCCAAAGCACAAAACACAAGCAATAGCGATGCTCATCTCCTGGTAGGGTATTTTCCACTATTTATTTCTGTTTTCTTTTCTATGCCGTCTACTCAATACAAAGGTTTCTTCAAAACAGGGAAAAGGTTTTCATTTGTGAAAATACTTCTAACCAAATTGCAGACCCCCCCTTATAAATTGGAGGCATGGATGTTACTTTTCTAAGAAGCAAAAAGATCTTTTTAATGTCTTTTTATATATATGTGTGCGTGTGTGTGTGTATACATTTATGTAAGCTTTTAAGGCCATCCCAAGAGTTGGTGTGTGCATGTATTTGCGCAAATACAGTTAAGTTGAAAAGACAGATTTGAACCAATTAAAGACAGATTTATAAATACTATCTGAAATATTCGCACAAAACTGTTCTTATACAAAGCTATGCTATTTCGGTTGAGCCAAACGAAACCCCATCACAGCCAGGGATGTTCGATTAGTCAGCCCAACACCTTTAACATTTTGTGATGCCTGTCAAGGACAATGTCGTAGAGAGGCTTGTAGCAAAAAAATGATACTAGAAAAAGTCAGAAGATCATCGTAGGTCTCTTTCTTACACGCTTCAGTAAGCGGAACAGCAAAATTTAACTGCAAAGAATGACATTTCCATCAAGTATAGTAGTTTTTCACCCAAATTTCTCCAGCTAGATAAAGTGGACGTGTGTCTTTCAATGCATTAAACACATAGGACTATTCTTCATATCTGTACATAAAGTTGTGTATCCGTAACGTGCAGCTGGTACAGACAACTTCAATTAAGGTTATCTTCCACTTTCCGTTGCTTGGTTTTAGTGACATCGCAACCTGAATAAGTTTTAATTGTTCAAGCCACAGTTTTCTACCTTTGGCATCTGACTTGGAATCTATTTTGCAAGACTTCAACCCTGGAAAGCTGGTCTGCTGCTTCTGGGATTTAGAAGGTCCAGACCTTATCTGAGTATTTTGTATTCAAAATTTGGTTACGGGAGTTGGCCAAAAGGTGAGACAAAGTTAATAGACGTTAAAGAGGTGTTTTTAACTATGCTCATGAAAATCAGCCCTAACTGACCAAATTATAGACCTCTAAAAACTGTAGCTTTTACAGGTTAATTTGCACAATTAAACACAGAATATTTCATCTTCCTACTCCTCCACTCAGGCCTTTTATGTACGCCAGCAACAGGCACCCTACTCCATCCCCACAGGCTCAGCACACGGGGTCTTTGTGACTCCCCATCATCATGTTCTCTGGTACCCACAATTCAGGATTGTTCCAATCTCAGCATCCTCCAGCATCAAATAAAATGAAATAGCAAGAAACATCAAATAGCACGAGTCCCTTCTAACAGTTACTTTGCACAAATAGTATCAACCTCACCCTGACTTTATTTTAGAGCCGTGTTTCCTATTTAAAGTCCTAGCGATCAGCATAGTTCCATATGATAACTTCTGATTTTTCATATTTCCAGCTCATTAAAGCCTGGCATGAATACACACTTAGGACTGCAAAGCCACACAACAAAAAGAGAAATTCCAGAACTGAACGTACACAATATCTTGGAACTGATATTTCACACTTGCTTTTTTTTTTTTTTTTAAAATCTATTCAAGGACAAAATTAGCCTTAAGAGTGAATAAAGCCGTTCTCTGCAGGACTCTTGCCCTCTCGGCTGAAGAAGCTGGATGGTGTATAAGTATAGATGACAAAAAAACCTGCAAGAACAGCAGGTATGGTCTTGTCATCAAGCATTAAGATGAATGCTGCCCCAAGGAACGGGTCTTCCCCTGCTTCTGCCATAGAGATTCTCCGTGATGCTCAGCCGAAAACTCTTTCTAGCTGATTAACTAATTGTGTAATCTTCATTTTCTGGACACTCAAGGCCAAATCTGCAATTTAGGTGCTGAGATCTGACAATCGCATCTGTGGCCAACAGAGCTTTGGATTGAATATGTGAAATGCTATGAAGATGCAAAGATTCTCTGAAAACACATGCCCCAGGCATCTCAAGAAAGAAATGTGACATCCATGAGCATATATTTTTCCAATGAATACTTAACTATCCTCTTGGGACTTTAGCTCCTCCACTGTAAAATGGGGACCCATTACACGAGAATTAATGTATCACACTCCTGCTCGTGAAGCAGCCTGATCCTGCACGTGAATTCGGACCTACCGTACAAAGAAGGGATTTCTCACGTATATTTCCAGCACAGGTGGCCCACTCTTTGCATGTAGTCGTGCTCAAATACACAAGAAGAACACACGTTTCATGAGCCCAATAATCTGCTTCCAAACAGATGGGCAGCCCAGTTAATCTGGTGGGAGCACGGGCTTTATCAGCTTCCACCTGCAAGCCCAGCTCAGGGTACCGTGCCAGGCACCACAGATCTATTCTTCCAGCTCCTCACTCCACCTCTGCACTGCCAAAACAAAATATAACCCTTTTTTTTTTTTTTTTTTTTTTTAAATAGCCTTAGTACATGGCTAAAATGCCACTGAGGAAGCAGAACTCAGAGCACCACTATGTCCATAAGCTCCCATTCCCAGCCTCATCCTTCCTCCCTGCCAGCATCGTCATGACCAGTCACAACCACATCTGGTTGCCACTGCTGCAGGGAACACTGAAACGTTGGGAAATTCTACATTTCTTCCCCTGAGAATCAAGTATGGAAACAAACTCCTAAATCACTACTTTAGGGGCAAACATGGGCAGGAATTGCAAGAAGCAGGGAGGGAGGCAGACGAAAAATTTGCACGTGCCCTTCTTCCCCGGCTCCTCGAGAACAGCCACCTCCCCTTGGAGATCAGCCTTCCACCTCTTCGGCTCTTTTTTTTTTTTTCCCTAGACAGCAAAGGAGACCAGCTTTCTAAAAACTCAAATCTTTACAGCACAATAAAGATATTTGATTAAAAAAAAAATTAAAAATTTTTAAAGTAACTATCAAGGCTATACTTGCCTGTCCAAAGTCTTTTACAGCAGATCCCTATGGGGAAATGTTGGTAAAGAGGACAGAACTGTCACCTTGTACTTTCATAACCTCCCACCCCAGTTTCTTTCATCACGTAGGTTCTTCCCTGAGCCCTAAATCTCTTACCTCAGCTGCTCGTTTTCAGCTCTTGAAAGTTTTGGTACAAAGAAGCCACTGAGCCAAATTTTTTTTTGCTTTGATCAATCATGTCCCACTATTCAGAAAACAGGTTAAAAACCATTAGTCTTGCTTATCTTATCCAAAAGTTTGCTAGGATCTTACCTTTCTTATAATTTATTTAGCACTGAATCCCTGGACAATACATCTGAAATATTCTTAGATCACTTCAAATATCACTCAAAACCAGCAGTTTTGCTCGTGAGGCAGAACTGGCAGAAATAGGTTTTAGATGCAGACAAAGACTGATCGATGCACGTGGCATATTTTTTGAAAGCCACTATGAATAGGGTCCAGCCGATACTTTGGTGAAGCCGGGCTTCAATGACCACAACAGATCGTCTGGAGACATCCAGATACTATAATACATCACCTGGAGCCCGTGGATTTAAATAGAGTCTTCGTCTTGCTGCTCACGTGCCTTACAGTATTCTTCTTGCATCATTTTAGCCGGTGCTGACATGCACTAAAACTCCATTTTAGAAAGTTTTCTAAATTCTTTTCCATAAGCAGAGCGGTCAGAGGTAAACACTCAGGATGAGATCACTTTGGGGGAGGAAAGAAAGTTTACAGATGGTTTGCAAATAGCAATTATACAGGTGGCTGCATTTCATAAATCCCTCCCTCAACGGATCCTAAATTGAGATCACCAGCCACCACCCATTGCCCTGAGCGCATCGCCAAATTTCAAATGTGTATTTTACAGCTTTTAGAGATTCCCTATTATAATAAATACAAGGCTTTTTACCCTTCACTCTCAGCAATGCAATTCCATTCCCATAGTCACCATGTGCTCTACACGTTTTTAGGACTTTTTTATGTCAGCTCGCAGATAATTTGAGCTATAACCCAAACCCACCCTTACCAGAGTGCCATCTTGTACAGAAATTTTTAACTGGAACAAGGTAGTAATTTTAACGCGAAGGTTGGCCCCGTTAAGTAAAAACTAATGTTTCAATTAGCAAACTCCATCACCTCCCAACACAACTTCTGTAACACGGCCACAGGTTAAAGGCGCCTGGTGCCTTTCCACAATTCTTTCTGCCCAGGAAGAAAAGACGTGTTCATAGTTTCATCAATTTAAAGGCCAAGGAGAGACTACAGCTCCCCTGAAATTCCCCTCCTGACAATCACACGCCATTAAATATCACCCACAAACTCAACAAGAACATACCTATGTTGGCCCATGCAGTTTTAAAAGAAAAGTGATCAAACAGGGGAATTTCTAGGGATGGAAAACGCTCTTTTTCCTTCAATCGTTCATTATGACAGACGGGCCACCTCCCTAATAAAGTCATGCCTTGCTTCAACTCTGAACTGCCCAATTTCCCCTTTAAAACACTGACTTTAGGTAGGCCTTCCTCAGATGCAGAGGAGGACACTCAGTGCCTGGAATTTTCTCTCTGTGATGCTACTGCAGTCAAGCACTCTCTCTGATAAGCTAAACAGACTGAGCTCTAAGCTTCTCTGTGCCGTGTTTTTTTCCAGTCCTCAGACTATTTTTGTGTTTCTTATGCTCCCCTACAACTTACCCAAGAGCTATTTCAAGATGTTGAAATGGAAATCATACATAAACTTCCTGTACGAAAGTACCAAATACAGAAACAAGATTTATTCTCTTCTAAATATTTTCTTGCTCATAAACCTAAAAAAATATGCATCTGCCTTTTTTGCTACATCATCGACCCCAGTGTTTACACCAACCTGCTTTGCCCGTCACCGACCTTTTATTCCCTTTCAGCATTACAACTCGTAATGCAACTCTCTCCTTCCTCCGCCTCATTTTGCAGGCATGGCTTGCAATTCATACCTCCAGCTTTGTGTCTGTTTTATTCTCCTGTTTGAATATAGCTCAAATCAAACACAAAGCTGCCAAGGCCAAGGTACCAAGCAATCAGATCCACACCTGAGCAGGAGCTCAACAGACTCCACGTGGCACCGTCCCTCCAGCCTGGGCAGTTGGAGACCAGGAGACTCCACCAAGGTGTCCATCTGCTCCCCATGTTTAACAGGTCATGATTTACTGTTGCCCTGAACTGGTAGTTCATAGAATCATAGAACGGTTTGGGGTGGAAGGGACCTTAAAGAACATACAGTTCCAACCCCCTTGCCCTGGGCAGGGACACCTCCCACTAGACCAGGTTGCTCCAAGCCTCATCCAGTCTGGTCTTGAGTTCATTGAAATCCTTCTAAAACCCCATCCATCCGTTTGATCATGATAACCTGCCAATGGTCACTGTTTGAAACCCAACTGCTGTTCTTAATGTGATTAATATCATCTTTATTTGATAACGTACTGCCAATTTTCTTAACCAGAATGTCACTAGGTACTAAAATTCCTCAGCAATCACAATTCTCTGGGAGACAATTTAAAGACTTTTAATTGTTGATAGATCCCCAGAGGTTTTAGCACAGCTCCAGGTCTGTTAGCACCGCAGGACGAGGGCTGCTTCTCAGTGTTGCTGCTCTCCTTCGAGCTACTCAATTTGAAAACAGTGATTTGAGCAGTCAACCCGATTTAATTTCCTCATGAAGAAATAAACCGGCAGCCTATTTAGGCATTATTAACTTTAATATTAACTTGACAGTAACTTGCAAAGTAGATCTGCTCTAACAAGACTGAGTTCAAGGCTTTAAGCACTCTATTATTTAAGGTTTGGCTGTCTCTCAATGTTCTTCTATGAAGACACTTTTAAGAGGTGTTTATTGCATGCCTGTGTATACAGGGCAGAATCCCAAATAGGTAAGTTGAAAACAACAACATTTTTTAAAAAATGGATTTTCACAGCTTTCCTGATCTGTGGCTTTTAAGAGGCCTAAGTTTTGAGAAATTAAAGAACTTGAAGTGAAAATCCACATAAAAACACAATGATGTGAAATGGTGAGACACCAGCCCAGGTTGCCCAGAGAGGTGGAAGATGCCCCATCCCTGGGAATATTCAAGGCCAGGTTGGACAGGGCTCTGAGCAACCTGGTCTAGTTGAAGATGTCCCTGCTCATGGCAGGGGGTTGGACTAGATGGCCTTTAAAGGCCCCTTCCCACCCAAACTATTCTATGATGTCTTTAATGATGGGTTCTCATCCATTTTGTGTACCTAGTGACCACCTGCAAGCTCAAACCTCATCACCCATCACTGATGAGGGCACTAGTCCAGCACCGCGCGGGATCAAGAACACACATCAGACAACCTGCCACCAAAATCCACCACAACAGGAGTCCTGCAAGTCCAAACGCATATCGTTATTTCTATGAAAATAAAATCACAGCAATCTGAGTCCTGGAAATTACACCATTAATAAGACAAACATCCTATTTAAACAACTCTTATCAGATAAATAGCTTTATTGCCTCTGTTGTTGCATACAACTTTTGCAAAAAGGTTTAAACCAGATGATAATTTCCTTCAAGCAGCAGTTGCTACGAAATTGCAGTACAGCCCTACATCTTATCGCTCCCTTTGTGTTCTGCTAAAAGGGTCCCCCCGCAAAAAAGAGAACACGCTGCTGTGTGCCTGTACTAAAAATATGTCATAACAGTACATGTTAAAACAGATTTATTTTACCGTACTGATTCTCCTATCAAATGTGAAAAATATAGTGAAAATACAGTGCATTCAAGACTTCCAAAGAGAAAAAGAGAATTAGAGCATTCTCTGCAAATTTCACTTTATCCGTTGCTAAACCATAATATGCTTTTAGCCCAAGAATGCGTGACTCTGTGCTAGATCACTTCACTAATGAGTCTATACACGACACTTCAAACAGTTGCAGTTGCAGAGAATAACAACGTATTGCACTATCGTGTCCTTTAAGTCACCCAGACGAAAATCAGCGTTGAGATCAAAATCAGACACTTCTGGTCAGGTATATTAGAGATAGCACAATCATTCTGAACACAAACAGAGTAAGTTAAGGGAACTTAGAAAATTAGAGGTAAATTTTAGAAGGACTCAAACTATAATTAGGGCATGAAAATGAAGAATACAGCACACAGTCTTTCCTGCCGTGGCAACAAACATATGTTTATAGCAGAGATATTTTCAAAGCCATTGTCCCAGATAATCTGAAATTTATTTTTGAATGCAGCTTTTTCGTTCTCCTCTTCATTTTACTATGTGAGAACAAACTTTTGAGGTTTTGTTATCCATGGTATTGTAGGCACACTGTCAAACAGGAATAAATAATCACTGTAAACAAAAATTTTTAAGACTAAATGCTGAAAGAGCAGCACTTTTAATGGTTAAGCTCAATTTTCCAGGCATTCTGGAAAACAGAATTGGTTTTAAAAATAAGGTACCTGCGTGCTTTTTTCCTTCTGAAATTAGAGGGATACAGTCAGCTTCAAAAACCTATTTTTAAAGGCTTCCAGCTATGTAACTTCCCTGGGTTATCTGATCACATTTTGTCTTCATTTCCTAGTTTTAAATTGGTTTTGTTTCTTCACTCTTGTACCTTGCCTACAAAAACGGAAATGAACCAAATCAGGAAGAAATCATCAGGGTTAATTATACATAAGTAACAAAGAAACCTCAAGAGCTATTTGTGGCAGCGGTGGATTTTTATCCCCTCTCTAAGTAGGAGATCTTCAATAAAACAAATACAAAAGGTGAATCTGGGAACTATGTCCCCCTTGACTCAGGTATTTTTTGTGGCTGTTTAAGTACAGCCTCTGAATCCCGAACACAGAGGCTCTGTTTTCTCAGGTGCTGCCCAATTTTTGTTGTTTCTTACGGTACTCAGGCTACTTGAAATGGTTGTAAAACGCCTGGGGGTTTTTATCATCTCTCATGCTACTGATCATTTTTACTGTTGCCACTCTGGCAGGAAGCATGGCTCCCAGAAAGCTGCTCCAATTAAAATAGATTTCCGTTCTCAGTACCAGGAATAGACTCTGGATACTCCCCAATAAACTTAAAATGGATACTCCCATTAAATTATTTCAAAATAAAAAGATTTGCAGAGACTGTTGATCTCCAACAAAGCATCCGTGTTTCATCTTGAGAATACATTTTAAGTAAATTTAATCTCCGTATTTTTTTCCACTCCCTCTTTACTAAATGGCAAGATCCCTAGGAGTACAACAAGACCGAGTCAGCTCCCCGTGTCCACCTTCTTGAGCCAGCAAAAGAAACACTGCATTGCTATAATTTTCTTTTTTTAAGGAAAAAAAAAAAAAAAAAAAAGGGAGTTGTCCTGCTGGAAGTCCTAGATGATGCCAGACATTATCCCTGAGCTTATTCTTCCCCTACCGATTTATGCTTTGCAAGGTTTTTCTTGGTTATTTGCCAGGTTTTCATGTAAGTTACTTTCCTGCCAGCTCAGTGCGTTGAATCAGCTCACCACGCAGTCAGAAAAGCATCACAGACGGTGTAGCAAGGTGGCCGGCCCCCTTCCCTCAAACACGTCCTAGAAGTAGACCCTGAGGATGCTGTTTCAGGTCCTGCAGCCAAACTTAAGGTCATGTAAGTCAATAAATTCATGGTGTTACCAGTAGATGCGGTCTCACCTTTCCTCCCTTCTCCTTTCCCAAGTACAAGTTCACACCAGGTGGCAACCTAACTGGGCAACTCCAAGCAGAACGTATTGGTATATTGGTCCCACCAGTATCTGACAAAACGATGCCTTCAGCACAAGGTATGTTAGAGAGTGCGACAGGAGGGAGGGCAGAACCACATCTTTCACAGCACCGAGGACTTGCACCCACCTAAACCAGCGACAACACCAGGCTCTCAGCCCATCTGATGCACATTTTACAGATGGGAAACTGGGGCAAGTGAGACTTTTCTACCTCTGAACGCACTGTGACGTTAAATACAGTTTGTAAGTGGTTCAGACGGTCTGGGAAGCCATAAAAGTACTTCAGATGGTTTTAGTGCGTAGTCTAAATGCTATATCATCAAAATACTATCTCCTGATACTTGGCTATCGGAAGAGCCTGTAGAGCACGCTAGATTTCACACCAGTAGACAAGCAAGAGCCTTAGTTCAGAGAGGGTATGTGCTGTATCAAGGGAATGAGCTAAAATTACTGCAAGACACCTACACAAAACTTCTTGCCTTCAAAGAACAGCGTCAGGATTTCTGGATTTGGGTGCCAGCGCTTCAGGAATTTGCAGTCATGAAATACAATCACGATTCTCATTCTGCTGAGACGTAGATGCAGATGGCAGCAAAGGGTCCCTTTGTCCTCCAGTTTATTTTGCACTGCAGTATCTCTGAGTTTGGGGTTGTACCTTTCATCATCAATAAGATTGTTCTAGCATCAACACGAATTCGCGGTTAGCTCTTCAGGTAGCAGTTATTTCTTGAGAAGTTATATAGCCGCTAGTAAGAAAACGGCTATTTTATGTCCACTGGGTGCTACTGATTTACATTTTTCTTCCTATGGATGTACCACAGCCAGAAGTAACAGTAATGGGCATAATTCAAGCTTTCTAGATGAGTGACCTCACTCCAGAACAGATCCGCAGATCAGACACCTGCAAAAGGTCACATTTATTAACTCTGACAGTGCCAACAGTTTTGAAACCTGTCAAGAAACAGAAAACGTGTGTTGCCACGCTGCCAAATAAGATTTTCCAATTTTATTTTCTTTTTAAATCAGAACAAGTTATGAACTATGAAGACAAAGTCCTGCTTCTAGAACTTAACTGAGGAAATCTACGTGGCCCTGTTTTCTCCTCACGCAGGACAGGCCAAGCTTCTGGAACCCCGCCAGCATCTCAGAAGGACAGGCAGAAACCAAAAGCCAAAGAATAACAGGTTGTTTTCCCCAGTGTTCTTCCCACTATCTTTTTGTCAATGTAAACACACATACAAAGCAAGAAATATGAAATAATAATAAAAAGGTAAAATCATAGAAGGTCAGATAAAACCTAAAACCCCTGAAGACACATACAACTTCCACCTGTCGCCACTATAGGAAGAAAACTCCGTGGTCTGTAAGCCCCGTGGCTTATCTCGATAGGCAGAAAATCCTGATAACACCGAGAAAAAACATATTCCAGAATCAATGTCCCCCCACCCCAGGAGAAAACTCTGCTGAAGTCCCCTGTGATTTAAAACAAGATTGTCAAGGAAGTAAAGCCCAGCTAATCCTGACTGCCAGCACAGTTCTGGGGAAAGAGGTCTCACGAGGAGATAAGATTCAAATCAAGAATTTCATAGATCAAAGGCACCAGCCCGAATTGTAAACCAAAATGAGTAAGACACCAGAATAGTCTCTGCAGCACTGATGTTACGCACTTTCTGCGAGAGCCATTTCTATGTAAGTGGAATAATTTGGTGCCATTTAGAAATCTTTATAAAACTTAAAAAAGAACTCCATATAGGGCACAACAGAGGAACCCAACCAGGCAACCAGAAGCACAGGGTCAACAACCTTTTCATTCCTTCCTGTGGTGGAGAAGAGGAGAAATCATTGCTTTGGCATCTTCCAATGTTTCATTTATCTATCTTGGGAAGTAAGAGCATTATCAACCCTTTTTGCCATATTCAAAATGAGAAACCAAGGTGCCGCTTATGCATTTTGTGAACTAGAGGGAGATTGTGGGCATGGAAAGAACCGGACGTCAGTCTCCCACGATCTAACCATGAGATCATCATTCCTGACTAGCAAAATACTGGCCACAACAAAAAAGGTTGGAGATTTGGGTTCTCCGGCAGAGAGATCTCCCCTAAAGTGAAAGCACAAGGATGAATCAGACTATGAATTCATCCAAAAAACCTCCACTGAAGATGATTCTGTTACATGGAATTTTGGATGAAAAGGATAAAGCCAGCAAGGGTGGCCACAAACTGGCCTAAAGAGATGTGAGCAAAAAAAGCTTCCCAAGGGCTGAACACAAACACAAAGCATCGGGCTTTGTTTTGGTAGAAGGGGAAACTGTGTAAACCGCAGAGAACAGGAGAGAATACACACACTGTCGAGCCTACTGACAGAACCAGAAATGTCAGTGAAGAGCATCAGGAAAGCACGAGAAAGTCAAGGACAGCCAGAGATACACCCGCGGTGTAAGTCACAGAAAAACTCGGCGCGTCCGCGTGCGTGCGGGCGCGCATGTATTTAGTGCTGGCAGGAAAAAACGACCTTGGAATACTGAGCAAAACGGTCTCCCGCTGTTTGCTTCAGACCGTGTTCGGAAAAACCACCTTCTGCAAACACGCTCTGTGAATCAGCACGACTGCCTCCGAGAAATACCTGGCTGTCATCGATTTCCTCTTTCAACAGACGATCACAAATATTGGCTAATCGCTCCGGTCAAAAGAAGTAACCATGCACACCAGGAGCAGCAACTCGGCATCAGCTGGAGCTAAGCAGATGAGAAAAGATTTCGGAAATCCTGGAAAAGAACTGAAAAGGAAAGTCTAAGTCAAGGTTTGGCAATCTTTGTATGGTGCCGTGCCAGGCTTTTTCTTCCCCATGCTGCGGCTCGAGTGTGCCAAGAGAAACCGAGCAGGATCTGGTAGAAGCTGCCTCTGGAACAGGCAGGGATCTGCTGTCAGTGGTATCTTGCTTCTACGCAAGACAGAGGCTTTTGCCGAGCATAGAGCTCAGGAAGAGTCAGAAATTGCAAAGTGCTGCCTCTTGCAAATGAGCGCCTCAAAATGCCAATGCCATTAGGACCCCGTTCAGAGTCTGAACGCACATCCACAGGTTGTTGATCCCTGAGCTAAAGCACGCATCCAGTACCAGATGCAAGAGATGGCAAAAAAAGGTCACTGAGCTGCACAAGGCTGCAGGACTGATGAGAGTATTTGGATTTGAGTGATGGAACGATATTGCAGGGAACAGAGAGATCATGAATTGCAGAGCCAGCACCTTTCCAACTAATAAGACACCTTCCCAGATGAAACTGCTGATGCATCCAGGAAAGGAATAAGCTAAACACAAGAGAAGGACACTTAGAAGGGCAAATGAGGTTCAAAGTCAGACAAGAGCATCCATAAAGAAAATGAATTTTCTATTGCTATATATGGATGCAAGGAGCCTGAATAACAAGCAGGAACAAATAAAATCCTGACCGCTAATAAGGAAAAAAAAAAAAAAAAAGAAATCTCATGCGATGAGTGTGTGACTGGACTTCAAAATCATTAGTTCAACAGTGTTCAGATATGAAAGGGAAGTGACGGCTGCAATGTACCCCTAAAAAGAGGGGGGGGGGGGAAAGGCTCACCTGTTTGGTAGTTATCATTACCCCAGAAAAACTGAAATTCCAGGGCAACCTGGCAGTAACTCGGTGTGTTTTAACGGGTGAAGCCCAGGAGGAGGTTCTGGGAGGCATCAAGACAAGGGAGCACGGTTCGTGACTCCATAGGCACGTAAAGGGGAGAAAAGAAAAGATGTGGGAGTGCGGAGGAGACCAGGGGGGTACAGAAACCCTCACGCAGCAAGTAATTACAGGGGATTAGTTTCCCAAAATGCTAGGTGACACTTTATAACACAAAGTAACTATTTTGGACCTCATTACAACCAATAAAGCTGTGGTAATCACTGGACTGGAAGTCTTGACAGGGAGAAGAACACCACACCCGCATTTAAATATATCCAAGTCTAGTAATTCAATCAAGATTGCAAAATGTCTTGATTTAAATAATTGATTTTAACTCGTATGACGTTTGTACTTTTTCGTTATCATCTTAATGAAATATCAACATAATGAAAATAGGCATCACTTAAGAGGTTGATTTTTCACAAATATAACTTAGCGGAGGAAAAATTAAGGAATTTGCATATAGATGATCCACTTATATTCACTCGCAAAGTTTCAAAGTGCTTTTGGGATCAAAAAGGAAACAGCTACAGAGCGGAGTTTGGAAAAGCTTCTAAAGCAAATTAGAGATGTAACTCCCCTTGCAATCAATGGGAAGATACTAGAAAAATTATTAAGCAACCTGTATAAAAGCAACTACAGGATGAAGCAAAAAATGAAACAACACGGATGCGTCAAGACCAAATTGTGTCAAACCAAAATAGCCTGGTGAAACTCAATAAAGACAAGTGCAAGCAGCGTACGCTGCGCAGGTGGAGAATAACTCGCTAGGCTGATGGACGAGAGAAAATAACCTAGAGGGTATATTGGACCACAAATGAATATAAGTCAATAACACAATGGATTTGCAAAGGGGAAAAAAAGGCAATTCGGATTGTTTTATTAGAGCGCCACGTGGAAAATAGCATTATTTCATTTGATACGATGCTGACAAGGCCACGGAGCACTGAGTCCATGTACAGACGGAAGTAAACACATCAGAGTACAGAGGAAAGCTGCAAAAATAATAAAGAGAGTTGAAACAATATGATCCATGAGGAGAAATGAAAGGACCTTGTTCAGCCTAGAGGAAAGAAAACTGAAGGAGAACGTAACACGCTCCCATCGGTGACACCAGAGACAAGGGGACGGGTTATAGCAAAGCAAAGTGTCTTAATTTGCCAAAGAAACAAGATATGGGAAAAAACTTTTAACTAAATTGGTTAATCACCCACTACCAGCTACCCAGGGAGGCTATGTACCTTCTAAACTGGAAGATTTTAAGGAAAAATGAGAAACGCATTTGTCAGGGATGCTCTAGAGACACTTTATCTTGCCTCACGGAGGGCAGTGCACTGGAGAGTCTCCCAAGCTCTCTACCAGCTCCACATTTCAAGAAGAGAAGGTGCCTCAGAGGGCCAGCTTGTTGAACCCGAGAGTCCTCAAAGAGCCCTCCACCATTTCTGAGACCCCAAGGCTTGATTTTCAATATTTTGGAGAAAATTTGGAAGACGAACACTTCTAATAGGACAACATCAGAAGAGGGCAAAAAGATAACTCCAGTAACTATCCATCAGTTAGCCAGACATTGGCTCTGGAGGAAATAAGGGAAAACCGAATCAGACTTGATCTAGACTTAAAAAGGACAGGAAGGAAATTAATGACAGTCAACACAACGTTATGGAAAATAAGCCTCGTGAAACAAAGCTGATTTCATTCCTAGATGAGATTCAAAAATCAGGTTGATAAAAGGTAACTGTTGCAATATGACAGGCAAACTTTTGTTGAGCATGACATCTTGATTAAAAAATTACCACTCTACTATGTCAGCAAAGCATGCTAAACAGATTTTGAGTTGGCCAACTGACAGATGACTAAAAGCAGTCATCCGTGGAAAATCGCCGCCAACAAAGTTAGCTGTAGCAGGGTTCTGCCGGGCTTGATACAGAGCCCGGTATGATTCAAGAGGTTCATTATAGATCTGAAAATTAATATAATTATGGACAGGATTTGTGAATGCTCCTCTGGAAGTCGGATGAAGACGACAGGCTGGCGATACACAGCAATTTGGACTGCAAAGGCCACTCAAAGTAGATTTCAATAAAACCAAATGTAAGGTACTACTACATCTAGGAAACAAAATCTGAAAGCCAGAGACTCTGAAAGACAATCTGAGCTACTGCCAGGCCTGAAACTGCCCAACGCTTCCAGCTAAATGCTGGTTATGGAATTATGAGTTCCCTCCAAAGGGGAAAGTTATTGGGTATCAAAGGACCTTTGAATTTAGCCATGAAAAGGGTTTTAGAAGCAACAGTAGGAAACTAATTCAAATTGGACCTCAGTTTTTTAATCAGGGTAATTAATTGCTGAAAATATATCAAAAGAAGTCACTGACTTTTCATAACTTGAGATCTTCAAACTAAGACTGACTGTCCTGGTAGAAGGCAAACAGTAGCCCAAAATACATAGTCGTTAGGCTCCTTTTCCAGGGAAAGGAAAAACCACATAAGGATCTGTGGTTTTGAGGAGGTCAGTCTAATTAAGCCTTAAGCTCCGGCAACTCTCTCCTAAGTCCATACAGAAAGCCACCAACACAGCACCTGAGCATATCCCAACAGCACACAAAGCAAATCAAATCCATCTCCTGGCCTCCACACAGGGAGAAGCAGCACAGCATCTGATCCAACCTTGCTGTGCAATGCCAGCACAAAACCTCCAGGCTCTGTTTTTCCCTGGTGAAGACAGAGATAGTACATCTATACACAAGGATCTTGCAAGACTTAACCAGGGAGGTCTGCAAAGACCTTCCGAGAATCTTGGATAGAAGCAACCTTAATGGTATATACAGCTGCAGGTTGCTGTGGTAGAGGCAGCATCAGAAAGGAACGGGGTCATCTCTTGGAGCACCTTCACAGTGGTGGTGTGGAAGAGAGGGAGAGGACACGCTTCATGATGGACATTGTGCTAAATGGCAATCCAAAAGCAACCAAGAACTCCAAGGGTTTTATGCCTTTTCTTCTGAAGTTGTTTGTAACCAAAATGAGGGCTTCGATTCACATGCCAGCAAAAACTCTACATAACACCAATCTCCTGTAAAACACTCCAACATCATTTTACAAAGCCTAAAGCAATTTAAGACATTATTTCTTGATGGTAATGCTAACAAGCACACACGTAAAATCAAACTCCAGGAATTAAGAAAGAAAAGCTGAAACTCAGATGAGAACAGACATGATACCACATTTATCTACTGAGCCCACAACATAAGTCTACTACCAAAGAAGTAGCCAACCCAAACTAAATTATCTTCTCTAGAGCTTCAATTTGTGTTATATACAGACAGTGAAAAAATTCTTATGGAACGAAATATTTTATTGAGCTTCCAAATGAGCTCAGTCCATATTCAGAAGACCCAGCTAGCTGCCCAGCTCAGCAGCCGGGATTCAGATGCTACAGTAAAGAAAGAGAAACGATTTCTCAAATTTAAGGCACGCCGTTTTAAGACTTCAAAAATTCTGTTGTGAATTCAAGTCAAATCAAGAGCAAACTTGAGCTTTAACCATTTTTCTGTGCATTGGTTTCACCTCTCACTTGCACCACGATAAGAGACAAGGATGACCAACGGAAGAGCGTTGAGGTGACCCCGTTCTCATGGCCAAGTGACCACCCTCAGTCTTAATACAGCAGTGGCCACCCTAGGACAAGAGTAGGGCACATGTAGACAAGCCATATTTCCTCCTCCAAACAACCACAAGGCAAATCTTGGAAATCTCATTCCATCTGCCCATACCACACAACATTGAACCTGAAAAATATGTGGAATGCCATAGTTTTTGCAAAAGCCATTAAATGTCTCATTAAGTTATGACATACATAGGAAACTGAAGAAAATTATTTGCAGAATAAACTACTACAGAATAAATGTTCATACAGGGACCTATTCCAAAGTAATTGTACTTCAAATGCTCACAAGCTTAATTCAAAATACTTTTCAATGGAGGCACGTCCTTAGAGCCTGCCTGTCCGTATAGACACTACGTTCCTCTTGGTTAAAAAATCATCAGCAAGTGTAATGAGTGATCTCACTTTGTCCACCTAAATAGCAGGAGAAGATCAAAAAGACTTCCTTCAGTTAGGGCCAAGTATCTCTAGGAACAGATTAAGCCAAGTAGTACCCACCTAGGGACAACGGGACATTTAAGCAAGTTCTTTTCCAGCGATGACCTTCAACTCTGTCTTGTCCATAACACAAAACAAGGTGTTTCGTACGTTAAAAAAAAAAAAAATGTATACATACACACAAAATGCCATTAACTCCAAAATCTTGCTTGAACAGGTTGACCCACAGAACAGGATTTATCTGTTAGGACTGCAGAAAGTCTTAGGAGTTTGTTATGGATAACCACAAAAAAACCCGTTGTCCATTAAAAAAGCAAGTTGTCATTTCCTATAAAGTCAAGGATAAAGAAAGGAAAATGGGGACAAAGCAGACCGTGCTCTAAACTTCTCACTAGTCTTCAGGATGTATTTCCAACGTCAAAATGATAAAATCCACCCGTTATCAAATTTAGAGAGTCGGGTATCGAATGCCAAAGAAAGCAAAAGCCCAAATACTGTGCTTTAATTCCTGGCAGATAAACTAAAGTGTCTGATGCCATAAAACAGCCAGATCTTTTTGATTAAGTTCAACGGCAAATTAGAAGCGAGAAAATAAACCCTGCAGAACCTGAGATGTTATGGTCTATTTTAACTTTTGCTGCAGTCTGCAATCTTTATCCATTTTATCAAAGAATTAGACATGCCTAGCAGGCATGATGGCATCTATTCTTTTCTTGCCAGTTTAGTACTTTTTCTCTCATAAGATACTCTAGGCTTGTCTTCAATAATCCGCCCAAATCTCTAACCCTTGCTAAGAGAAGGCAGGCAAAAATGTTCAACCTACAAATACACTTCAGCATTAATCTTCCTATTGAGAAAGTTATCGTATGAAAGCGATGATAAACCCCATTTTTCTGCTCTGCCTTTTCATTTTGCCACCTTCCAGTTTTCCAGGTGACTGTTTTGCTCAAGGAAAGGAAGGAAAGACCGGGAAAAGTACAGCCAAATACAAACCAGCATCTCCAAGGGAGGACAGGAACACGTTTTTTCAGCTTTTACAAATCCTGTGGCGATAACCTCCTAAATGGTTTGCTGGAGAACATCAACAGGCCCACATTTTTGCCTCCCAGAAAGCACACAGTCACTTGAAATTCCTTTGCAGTGCTCAGGGATTTCAGCACATCCATAGTAAACAAAACTCAGAGGAACTTCTTAAAAATTACTCAAGTCCCACTGACACTCTGAGGAAACCCAGGCGTCTCCATCATCCTCAACAGAACGTCGTTCCCTACGCAATTCTTTGAAAAAATAAAGTATTATGCCATGAATATCATCGTCATCATCGCTTCCCTACAGGGTTCCAACAGAAAAGAGGGAAGAAGTATAAGCTTTAATTACAATAAAAGCATGATGAACTGCGTCACCTGCTTTCAGACTGTGGGACGGTGAGAAAGACGTTTTAGAAAAATGCTCATATTTGAATGAAGTTATACGTTAAAAAAAATCTATCTGGAAATGACTCAGATTTGAGTATTCATGCTCCTGTTTGGAGCCCAGGACAAAAAAAAAAAAAAAAAAAGCCTTGGTTCTCAAAAGCTGCTTCATACTCAAGAGCTTCCCCAGATTTCAGACCATCTGCAAATGCTGGATATACCTTAAGAGCTGGATCTTCCCTGACTGGGATCGCAATTACGGGTCTGGGATTCTTGCTTCAGACACCCATCGCAAAGCACACCTCCCTCTCAACAAAAGAAAACCTTGAAAATTCACAACTCTCTCTGTTGCTACCCATTCAAACCAACAAGTAAATAAACATAAAAGCTCACTTCAAGATTATCCACCCAACAAAGCAAAGCTCAACATATCGGAGCCCATCAATACAAAATATATATCCTACACACGTCGCTCCAAAATCAGCAGGATAAAGCAAGTATTTACTTCCTATTGATTTTTACATGAAGGCCATTAACCACCACCCACAAAATACTTCCAAGCCCTTCCCCACCTGCTCAAAACTTCTCCCAAACTCCCTCCCACAGCCTCCATCTCTTGGTTGGGCAAAGGACCACACGTGCTCCAGCTGTACATGACCCGACCAGCCAGAGAGATGCTGTCTCCTAGAAAAATAAGGGGAACTATTATGAGCCCTCTTCCCTGGGTAGAAGGACCGATTTTATTCTCTCCCCTCTGCCCAGCAGTCAACTTTCTCAAAACTTTAAAAAAAAAAAAAAAAGCTAGATTGCCTTCTACATCTATGGCCCTTTGCAATCTGCATTACTGGTGGGCAGGTAGATCACATCATCCTTACTGCCTCAAGAAATCGCGTTTACATGAATTTGCATAAGTAAACACAGCACTGCCGCTGACACTTCCCTCTCATGTTTAGTGACACCAATGTTTTAAACACAAAAATAGGAACACAGGGATTCAGTTGAGCAGAAGGAACAAGAAGGTAACACAATTTAGACACCTCTGGAGAACTGCATCCGTCTGACTGGCAGGTAGTCGAGTCACGCAGAAATAATTCTTGAAAATTTATTCCCAGTTCTAAAAAGCGACAGATTAAGAGCCCACATTTTTTAATTCAAAGAGTTAAAAGACCATCAACGGGTAAAAAATGGATAGGTGGATTTTATTTATTGTCACCGAAACAGAAATCTTCATTTATTTATTGAAGAGATGTACGACAGCATACAAGAATCCAGTAACACCACAGAATCACAGAATCGTAGGGTTGGAAGGGACCTCTGAAGGGACCTCAGGTGGGACTAATCGATTCACATTTGAAATCAGCAAAAAAACGCTGTTTGCGTAGTTTGGAAAAACACCGTCGAATACGACGAGAACGCTTTTCTCATTCAATCATTTTGCATCTAATATTTCTGTGGACTGAACATGACGACTTACGGATTTTAAGCAGCGAAATTGAGTCTAATTGATTAGAAAGATCACGGTACATTAAGAAGCAAGACCAACATGAAGAGCTACCAACCTCTCCTTCGCAGCCAGCTCCTTCTCAGACGCCTGGATCTCACCCGCAAATAAATCAAAGACGGCGCTGTACAAAAATTACCTCCTTTGCACTTTGCAAGACTCACTCCTCCCCGAGTACCCTGGCTAATAACACGGTTCTCTAGGGGATGCTTCAAATACTTCTTTGTTGTACCGGGGCTGGGAGGAGGAGATTGGCAGGACATCGCACGTCTCTCGCCTCGTGACACCTCCGCGGTGCGGGGAGATGGGGCTCGACCATCCACAGCTGCCTGAGGAAGAGCCAGCCGAGCGCAGCACCGTCCAGCCGCACGTCAGCGAGCGCGTGGAGAGCTAATTCGGGGCCGAAATGCACAGTTAAGGACACGGCGGTTTGAGGAGAGACTTTATGAATCGCAGAGGAAACAGAAAGTACACGGAGCACTTGTGCTGCGGAAAGGGAAATTGGGGGCCTCTGCAGATACAATCAAGCCCAAAAGGCATGACTTGAAGACAAATGAAGATCATAATCCAGACTGAAGGAAAGAGTGAGCTCAGAAAGGAAGATATAAAAGTCGTATTTCCCTTTTGACAGCCTCATCAACTGCTACCAACCGCTTGAGAGCTGGAAATGAGCACAGAGTTCCTGGGTGGAAACGTGGAGGTTTCTAACTACCAGAGGATAAAGGTCTGAAACGCTCCTCTGCCACGGGCAGCAGCAGAAAAACACCTGGGCTTAAAATAAGACTGGATTATGTTTATGCCACGGCTGCTGGCTTTCGCAGCAGGTGGGACTTGGTGACCCAGGAGCTCCATCCCAGCTACGAACGTCCCGCTTCCCAGAGAAGGAGATCAGTGCCCATCTCATGGCGGTCACCTTTGAAAACTTGCGGAAAGCGGACACTAACCTGGATTAAACACACTTGCCTAAAGCGGCTGCGTTTGCACCTATGCGCCCCAACCGAGGTTCACAAGCTCTTCTAGACAGATCAGATAATTAAATTTAGACTCAATTTAATTATCGCTTTAATTATGCTTTCAGCTGAGGTACTGAAGGCCTTTCGCAGAAATGTTTCTCCGAAGCATTTTCACTTGCCGGAGAAATGTTTTCAGGAGCACCAAGAGCAGTATCACCTTTCTCTCCTGGTTTTCCCCGTGATCCGGGCGGTGGGTAACTGATACAGGGGAGCACAAAAACTTGAATGCAAAGAGGGATTTTAAAAAAATCCCTAAATAGTTCACCTACTGCAATGCAGACTTGTCATGGAACCTGACCGATGAGTATCACCTAAGATCAGAAAGGACCTCTACAGCATGTTCTCCCTCAATGACCGTATCCCATAGTTATTTCTCATTAATTTTGACGCAATACAGGCGTATCGTTCAGGTTTCTCACTCCAAGCAATATTCCCATTACTGAACAAATTCAAAACACCTTCACGGCACACCGTCATTTTGCTTCCAATCCCTTTGTCCCAAAGGAGAAGGGTTATAATCTACCACTCCAAAAAACTGCGTCTTTACTAATAGCCAGGAATTTTAATCAACCAAAGAGTCTACAATAAAAAAAAAAAAACACCATACATCTGAATAACAATATCTTAAATACTCAGCAGAAGTGCATTAAAATGAAAGGCCACTATAAGCACATCATTCAGTACAGAGAAATCCCTTCTGGAAAATGTAAACATTTACTCTGGTTTAAAAAAAAAAAAAAAAAAAGTTAAGATGCGTAACTAGGCAAGTTGGTATTTGTAACTTCCAGAACAGAAGTTAATCAGATTTAATATATATTTCATCCAGAGGGTACATTCCTAACTGCTATCAGTCCTTTGAATGACTGCATACATCCAGCAAGAATAAATATTCAGGCCATAGTTGTTAGTTGGGTTTTTTTTTTCATGTACTCAGCCATAAGGGTCAAGAGAATCTATGAAACAGTTAAAATTCAAAATCGAAATCAGAACTAAAAAATAAAAAAATAACCATTTGGCCTCCTAGTATTAATTTCCTTTTTCTTTACATTGCTCAACATCACTCCTCAATTTGAGTTCTAATCAACAACCACTTCACAGTTAACATTTCATGAAATAATGTGGTTGATGCAATCAAGTCCAGCAAAATGTTTCCCTAAAGATGTTTCCATCATTCACATTCCTTTAAAAAAACAAAAAAAGAGAGAGAGAAGAGAAAAGAAAAGCTCTAGCTTCCTCCATCACTATTTAACAGCAAGAATAAAAACACCACTGCATCTTAAATCATATTTTGATTAAAACATAAATAGAATCACTTGGGGTTTCTTTCTGGTTAGTACAACATGCCTTTGTCCAGGAGAGGGGAAAAAAAAAAACCTTGAACCTGCTCATTTTTCTACATTTGACAGTATTCAGCACTAAATGAATGCCTTTTGAATGAAATTCAGTTTATGGAAATACAAGCCATAACCTGAAAGCTTATCATCACAATGTGCGGGGGGGGTTGGGGGTGGGAGAAGAGGGAAAAAAATCCCCCCAAAATCCAACACAGTACAAAACCTTTTTTTGACAATGAATATTTATTTCATTTCCATATTTCAAGGCTCCTCTGTTTTCTATAAAGGACTGAAGCTAAGCACCTTTCTGGCATTATTAACCCGCAATACAGCGATGGACTTCATTGCCCTGAAAACCACAATGCCGATAACAAAGTATCCAAGCGATTACCAAAAAAATAAAAAAAAAATTTAAAAAATCACCCCCTTCATAAAAATGAATAGAATATGCTATTTTAAATAGACAGAATAAATAACGCCGCCTTACATTTCACAACCTTGTGCTCCCTGCTTTCGGGCTACAGATGTTGCACGTTGACATCCCCCCGTCTCCCTAAACCCAGGCCATTTTTAAACCCCCCCCTGCAGAGGGAGCGGGACAGGGGGAGACGGCGGCAACTCGGCCCTTCCCATCCCATAAAGTTGCTGGCGGGCTCGTTAATATTCCCTGTATCACTCCCGCCGCCGTCGTCGTCGTCCCCACGTGCCCCTCTCGATATTGGCAGTGGGTGGGGGGGACACCGTGGAGGGCTGACGTCCCCCCATCTCTGGGGTTTGCACCCCCAAAACCCCACACCGGCATGTCCTGAGGGATGGACACGCAGAAGAAAAATCACCGGTGAGCCCCGTCTCTCCATCTCCCTCCTTCTTCTTCCACCCCCAGAGAAGGTGAAACTTGGCTTGGACCCGGCGGTGGTGGCTCCTCGGTGGGCTCTCCGTTGAGGTGAACCCCCGGACCATCGCCGTGTCCCCCCCCTCCCCCGGGAGGAGGCATCGAGCCCACTCGTTCCCCGTGGGGCTGAAGGCAAAGCCCGCCAAGAAGGCTCGAGGGGGACAACAGGTTCTGAGGGGGGACAACAGGGTTGGGGAGTGGGACAACCAGGCTCCTGGGGGGGGGGGACAAGCAGTTCTCAGGGGGACAACAGGCTCTAAGGGGGGACTACAGGCTCCAGTGGGGGGGGGCTACAGGGTCTGAGGGGGGAACACGACAGGCTCTGAAGGGGGGGGGGCACACAACAGGCTCTGAGGGGGACACGACAAGCTCTGAGGGGTGGGGGGACACAACAGGCTCGTGGGGGGGGGGGGGGGGGACACAACCAGGCTCTGAGATGTGGGGGGACAAGCTCTGAGGGGGGATAACCAGGCTCTGAGGGTGGGGGACACAACAGGCTCCGAGGGGGGAGGACGACACAACAGGCTCTCGGAGGGGGACACAACAGGCGCTGGGGGGGTCTCGCCCTCCCCAGGGCGGTGGTTTCCCTCCCCTTCCCCCCGGCTGGGGCTCTCCTCCTCCCGCGCCTGACCCTCACCCTCCGGGGGCCACGCAAAGCCCCGCGCTGAGAGGATGCTCCCCCCGCCGCCACCGGCCCTGTCCCCTCCGGGGTGGGCTCACAGCCACCACCGCCCCCCCTGCCGCTGTCACACACCCCCCCTCCTCAGCGCCCTCAGGGGGTTCCCCCCCTCACCTGCGGCTGCTCGGGCGGCGGCGGCGGCGTCCCCTCAGCCGGTGCGGCGGCGGCGGCGGCGGCAGCGCGCTCCCCCTGCTCGCGCTGCCTGCTCCGCGGCTCCTGCTCTGCCCGCAGCCGCCAGCCGGTGGGGGAGGGGGCGGCGGTGGCGGGCGGGCGGGCGGGGGGGGAGTACCACCAGCGGGACCGTTACAGCCGCCGCCGGGACTACCACTCCCGGCTCCCCCTGCGCGCCGCCGCCGCGGCTCGGCGCTGGCCTCTCCGCGCGGGGCACGCTGGGTAATGTAGTCCCGCGGGGCGGGCGGGGAGGGAGACGGGGGCCCAGGCGCGGGCGCGGGGCAGGATGGGAGGTGTAGTGCCGGCGCGCTGCCTGCTGGGAGCTGTAGTGCGGCCCGGTGGAGCGCAAGGCATGACGGGAGCTGTAGTTCGGTGGGGCATGGTGGGAGTTGTAGTCCGCGGCGGCTGAGGGGAGGCGCGGGCCGCGGCGGGGATTCCCCCCCCACCGGGGCCTGCAAGCGGGGGCTCCGCCGGCCCCCGGGGCCTGGCCCCGGCTCCGGCAGCCGCCCGGCGACCGCGGGGCCACGGGCCTACAGCGGCCTGCAGAGAGGAGGGCAGAATGGCGGGGTCCGGCCTTGATCCCCCTGCCGCCTTCTCCTCCTCATCCTCCTGCCGCGGCCTGGCCTTGCCCCATCCCTTCTCCTCACTGCCCGAACCGGACCCTTCCCCGCCGAAACCCTTTGCCCCACGTCCGGGACGCCCTCGATATTTGGGGATGGCAGCTGCTGCCCCCTCCGCCCCAACCCCCCCACAGCCCCGGGAGGGGGAACAGGCCCTTCCCCAGGAGCGCAAACGAGCACTTTAGTTTTTCATGCAGGATCAGGCACGAAAAATTGTCCTGAAACCTTTTCGGGGGCAGCGTCAGCACCTGCCGGCGCAGGGGGCACCAAGGTGGGTGCAAACTGCGTCACCGCAGCTCAACGCCCTGGTTTTAGGGCAGGAAAAGAGTATTTGGGGAAAGCGCTGGTGTCTGGGAGGTGGAGAATTGAATTCCTGTGGGTCTTCACCCCGGGACTGACACCAACGGGGTACGTCCCCTCAGTCCCTCACAACACTCATTGCTGTTTCATAGAACCACAGAATGGTTTGGGTGGGAAGGGACCTTAAAGATCATCCAGTGCCACCCCCTGCCCTGGGCAGGGACACCTCCCACCAGCCCAGCTTGCTCCAAGCCCCGTCCAACCTGGCCTTGAACCCCTCCAGGGATGGGGCAGCCACAGCTTCTCTGGGCAACCTGGGCCAGGGGCTCACCGCCCTCACAGCCAAGAATTTCTGCCCGAGATCTCAGCTCAATCTCCCCTCTTGCAGTGGAAACCCCTTCCCCCTCGTCCCATGGCTCCCCTCCCTCATCCAGAGTCCCTCCCCAGCTTTCCTGGAGCCCCTTGAGGGACTGGAAGGGGCTCTGAGGTCTCCACGGAGCCTTCTCTTCTCCAGACTGAACCCCCCAACTCTCTCAGCCCGTCCTCCCAGCAGAGGGGCTCCAGCCCTCCCAGCATCTCCGGGGCCTCCTCTGGCCCCGCTCCAGCAGCTCCGTGTCTCTCCTGTGCTGAGGCCCCAGAGCTGGAGGCAGCACTGCAGGGGGGTCTCCCCCGAGCGGAGCAGAGGGGCAGAATCCCCCCCTCGCCCTGCTGCCCACGCTGCTGGGGATGCAGCCCAGGCTGCGGGGGGTTTCTGGGCTGCCAGCGCACGTTGATGGCTCATGTTGCTTTTTGTGAAGATTCATGCTGGGAATTTTGTTTCCCAAGCGATCGATGTTGAACAGAACCGTAGAACAGAATCATAGAATTGCCTAGGTTGGAAGGGACCTTTCAGATCAATACATCCCCTGGGGAATCAGTCGGGTTGGGGGTGTCCAAGGGATGGTAAGAGTCGTACCCAAGCTGTTTGCTTCAGTTTCTCACCCCTTGGACGTGCTGGTGTTGGGGACAGTGTTGTGAAAACTGTGTCAAAAAAAACATTTCTCCTTGCATGTTTCTCCCTACGGGTGGAGGATGCCGGTGGCACCGATGCGACATGCTCAGCCCCAGCGATTCCCAGCGTCGTACTGGTAAAAGGAGCCTCCCGCTGGATTTGAGGGCTCTTTAACAGCCCATCGCGGGGTTTTATCACCCCTGCAACCCAGGTACCGACCTGTCCCAAGGGCAGATGTGTGTTAGGAAGAGAAAGAGCAAACATTGGGGTGTCCTCATCCTGGGTTCAAGCACGGGGAGACAGGAGGAGACAGGGGAGACGCTGGTTTCCTACATCATGTGAGACGTGGGAAGAGTTTAAAAAAAAAAATCCTTTGTTCCATACCCAAAACCCAAGGCTGGGACAGGGGAGATCTCCACCAGGCACCGAGCCACCGCTCTGACAGCTCCTTGCTGTAACGACACCCCCAGGTGAGACACGGACAGAGCCCAGCGGGAAGAAAAACCAACTGGAAGTTTCAAAGTTCATCTCTTTTACTGAGCAGCACCTGATTGCTACAGAAAGTGAGGGGAAATCCGTGGTTTGGCTCCCCCGCGCGAGGGGCCAAGTCTGTTTCATCCTTTCTCCCTTCCACCCGAGCAGCTTTGCCAGCTGGAAATAACCTCCCGGCTCCTCAGGTCACCCTTGCCACCCAGCGTGCCCCAAATTTATCCCATCTAACAAAAAAACCCAACCCAGTTTGCAAAAAAATAAATAAACCGAACCCCCCGAATCCCGCACCAGCATCATTTTCTTCTCCAGAGGGGAAGCAGAGCGATTTGGGGATGTTTTAATGGTGCCGCGTTCGGTTTGCAATCCCGGACGCCGGCCGTGTCCGCCCGTCCAGCACAAACACCGTGGGCTGCGTTGCTGTTTGCTCCCCGGGGGTTATGTTTCTGCTCTCTTTCTGTTGTTGTTGTTGTTGTTGTTGTTGTTTCCCTCCTCTCCTTCTTGGAATAAACTTGACGTCTTATCTGCCGGCCGACCGGGGGCTGCAGCCAAGCAGAACCCATTAGCGCAGCGCTATAGATTTTCAACCCCATGAAAATCTGCTGCCATTTTAAATAGAGCATCTATTTATTTCGCTCGGCGGCGTGTCCTTTTGCTGTCAAGGAGACAAATTATTCCAATGCTGTGGCAAAGCTCACGATAACGCGGTGGAAAAGCTTTGAGAGCGATTTATACCCAATTGTGGCCTATGTCTGCCTACGCAGGGGCAGCACCATACCGGTGGGTAGCCCAGAGTAATTCCAAATTTCATCCCAAAACCCTTCCTAAGGGAACTTCTTCATTAATTCATCGCAGAACAAAGTGTCTGGCCCGGCCCTTGATATCCAAATGTGCGTCTCTCAAATATTTAGCGCGACTGGGGATGTTTCGCAGCCGGATAACCAGCGTGGAGGGATGCGCAAGGCTGCGCGAGCGCGCCCCGGCCGATGGGGCGGTTGCAATTTAACTCCTTTGTAATCAATCTGCAGGCTGCTGGATTAATTTAATTCCTGCTGCTGTTCGCCGCAGTAGAGCCAGCGCCAGAGGGAGGGGAAAGGGCTTTACGTCGAAAAACCCGCTGGAATACATGAGGGTTTTTTTTTTTTTGTAGTAAGGGCTGCCAAATGCTTAATAAACATCTTTATTATCAGCTCAGCCTTGACTATAAATAACCTGACGTGTATTTGAAGCTGCGTAACGCCAGGCAGCCGCCGGGGATTGCGCTCCCTAAGTCGTCTCGGGCCCGAGCGTTTCCAGCGCGCGAGCGGAGCCGTAGGAAACGTGCTATTTCCTTCCCCGGGGCAGCAAAAAAAGGCTTTGGGAGAAGCTCTGGGCTCTATCGTCTCGATAGAAACACATCCCTGCCCACGCACAAATCCCGCCTGCTGCCGGCAACGCCTGCACATTTGCCTGGGCATGCCCTGTGTATCTGTATGGAGAGAGAGAGATATTAAAAAATACGTGTGTGTGTGTATATATATATATAGAGATATTCCTTGCTGGCCCTTTTTTTGTGGGAAAAGAGGAGTGGATAAGAGGGGTTGGGTGATTCTTGGCTCTTGATCTCCCTGAATAATTCAAGCTCCCCTTTTTCCCCGCTGTCCCCTGGTCCACGATTTCCAAATCTGCCTGGCAGAAGCTGGAGACCACGGACCGCTGGCCCAGGGATGCATCCCGGGCTCTCCCCCGCTCCTAAACTCTCATCTTTTTTTCTCCCAACAGGTTTGCAAAGCCGCAGATGTCTCCAATGGGGGTGAAGGGCCCCGGTAACGTGCAGCGACAACTCCAGCAGCTTTTCCAACCCTGCGGACTTCGAGCATGTGCGACTTGAACCCGTCTGTCTCCAGAGCCGACGATAGTTTTGCCCTTATCTCCAGCAGGAGCCAGGTCAGACCTTGATTTTTAAGTCACCCCACTCAGAAATTTAATTCAGACGAGCACTCAGGTGCTTAAAATTTGGGTCGTTCCCGATTTATGCTCCTGCCAGTGATGTGCCCCCGCTGCTCGCTCCGTTGTGCTATTAAACACCTCCTCAGACCCATTCCCAGCACCAGAGGAGGGTCCTGCATCCCTGAAGCATCTCATCTCCCCATGCCCAGCTCCAGACCCATCTCTGTGGGGCAGGAAACCCCCTGGGCATCCCCTCGCTGCTTTGGTGTTCCTGTTTGGGCCAAGCCCTCCCAAGGGCACCAGCGTGTGGGTTATTTACAGCCCCCTTGTCCCACGGGACCCCCTCGATTGCCCAGCTTTTCCCGACTGTGCGGCTGCTCCGTCTCCGGAGGAAAAGGGGTGCTTTGGGGAGAACGCGGAGGTGGCGGATCTCCTCGGTGGGTCACAGCTAGATGAACCACGGGCATCACCGGTGGCACCAGCCCAGCAGCATCCCGGCCACGCCAGCACCGGGCATCTGCTTTTGGGGGATAAATCGCTAAAAAGGGGCATTTTCCCTCCGGCCGGTACCTTTGGGATGTTTCTACCCAGCCGAGCCCGCCGCCCCGCTCCTGCCCGCCCCCGCCGGTACCGGACTACAGCTCCCGGCGCTCCGTGCGGGCGGGCAGCGGCGGGCAGGGCCGGGCAGCGGGAGCGGGAGCGGAGCGCAGCGCTGCCCGCAGCGGGGACCCGCCGCGCCGCCTCCGCCCGGTGAGGGATGCGCGGGGGGCTCCGGGGGGCTCCGGGATGGCGGGAGAACGGGAGGAGGGACCGGAGGTGGGGGGGGGGGGGGGGGGGGACACGACTATCGGGGGATGGGGAGTACTGGGATGGGGAGTACCAGGTGTGGGGGTACCGGGATGTGGGTACCAGAGGGACGGGAGTACCGGGATGGGGGTACCAGGTGATGTGGGTACCGGGATGTGCATACCAGAGGGATGGGAGTACCGGGATGGGGATATCAGAGAGGTGGGGGTACCAGGTGTGGGGGTACCAGGGATGTGGGTACCAGAGGGATGGGAGTACCGGGATGGGGATATCAGAAAGGTGGGGGTACCAGGTGTGGGGGTACCGGGATGTGGGTACCAGAGGGATGGGAGTACCGGGATGGGGATATCAGAGAGGTGGGGGTACCAGGTGTGGGGGTACCAGGGATGTGGGTACCAGAGGGACGGGAGTACCGGGATGGGGATACCAGGGAGGTGGGGGTACCAGGGATGTGGGTACCAGAGGGAGGGGGGTACCTGGGGGGTGCCAGTACGGAGGGTTGTGGGTACCAGAGGGATGCAGAAGGGGGATGCAGTACAGGGTACAGGGGGGAAAAACGATGCCAGGGATGCAGGTACAGGAGGATGAGGGCACCCGCTGTGGGTACCGGGGGCTGCAAATAGAGGGGGATGAGGGCACCACGGGGGTGTGAGTACTGCGGAATGGGGGTACGAGGGGGTGTGAGTACAGGAGGGTGAGGGTCCCAGGGGATGTAGGTACCCAGGGGCTGTGATTTCTGGGGGACGTGGGTGCCAGGGGGATGTGGGTGCCAGGGGGACACAAGCAGTGGATGAGCGTACCAGGGCTGGTGTCCCCAGGGGAACGTGGACACCCGGGATTCGGACACGGGGCAACGCAGTTACCAAGCGCAGCGGTTACTGGGCGGGGGTCTGTGCCTCAGTGTTCCCCCAGACCAGGAGGGGACCCAGCCAGGCGGTCCTGGAGGCCGTCCTGGCGTGCTGAGCCCCCATCATGGGGGCACCGGAGTCCCTGGTTGATGGGTGGAGGCGGGGGGCCGTGGCCAGGTAACCGTTCCGGCCTGTCCCTGGGGTGTTGGCTCTGCTCGGGGACCCCGGGGAGCGATGACTTCATGGCCTTATTAAGGACTAATTTCCATCCAGGGAGGGAAAACAAACAAGTGTGGCCGTTGTTTGCCGTGGAAAGTTACTGGGGCCGTGGGGAGTTGCTGCCTGTTTTCATACACAGCCCGGATTTCTCCACTTACCTCCACGGGATGATAATCCCCTAAATCCCAATGAGATTAAAGGCAGAAAGAAAGGTGGCTGGAGTTCCTCCTCCCTCCCTGCCTTCGCCGTGTTCCCCAGATGACGAAAGCCCACGTCTGTCTAACCCCGATTAACCCGTGCGCTCGGCTCATCCCATCGCTCCCCCCCTGCCCAAAAAAAAAAGGGGCAACGAGGGTGAATCCCCATCCCGCTTCGCTCCTGGAGCCGCAGGGAGGTGAGAACTGGGGAAAAACCGTAGGCAAGGCGGAAGCTGCTATTTTAACCCTGTTATTTTTCCTGTGCCAGCAGGTCCGGAAAACCCTCCCGCAGCCATGGCGCTGGTGAAGAGCGGTTGGCTTTGGCGGCAGAGTAAGTGCGACCTTTCAGCTTTCCAGGTTGGGAGCCCCCTCCAAAGAAACCCCAGAGGGGTTTTGGCTACGGGGTGTTGGGATGAGGCACTGGGGGAGAGGGGCCCTGACCCGGGCGGTTAATCCATGGCAGCGAGGAAATCGCGGCTCAGCCGCTCACGGATTTACATAAGAGGAGAGAAGGGCCTTCTGCCACCAAAACAGACACGCGGCTCCATGTCCGGGGCTGGATCCGGTCCCGCAGGCACGGCGGGGCAGCACCAAGATGCCCTGATGGCTTTTTTGGCAGCTCTTTTTAATTTAAAGCCACCTGGCCGTGCTGCCCCGGATGCTCCTGCCGGGCACAGGTGCCCTGTGGGATGCAGCGGCTCTTGCAGGGGGTGCTGGGATCCGGCTGCAAATATGGGGGACGGGACTGGGTCTCGGGAGCGCGTTGGCCGTATCCCGCCGGGCTCGCTGCCGTCCTTCACCTCCTCCCCATCCCGTCAGGCTCCATCCTGCGCCGCTGGAAGAGAAACTGGTTCGTCCTCTACCTGGACGGCAGCTTGGTTTACTACCACGACGAGACGCAGCGTGACATGGATGGCCGGATCCACATCAAATACAGCTGCCGGGATGTGAGGACCGGCCGCGAGTGCAGAGGTGAACAAAGCCCCGCGTCCCCAACCCCATCCCGTGCAGGGCTCTCCATGTAGCTGTAACCCTTTTAAACGATGCTCTTCTTGCGAGCATCTAGAACACCCCAAAAATAATCCAGGCTGCCTAATTCACGCCTTTCTCGCTGCCAGCCAGCGCCGGGCTGTCCCCCACCAGATGCACGTCGCATCTTCTCTTCCCTTGCTTTTCCCTGGGGAAGGAAGGAGAAACTCTCCTTCTGGTTTGTGCTTGTTCAAAACACGATCCCACGTCCCTGACTCATCCCTCGCCGTCTCGCACAAACAAGGAGAACAAAAAGCAGCAGCTCGGCTCGGCCCCGGCAGCCCACGGCCGCCGCACAAAGCGCCATTCTTGGGTTGCGAGCGGCGGCGGCAAAGCCGGGATGCCACGGTGGGAGCACGAACCCAAAGGTTTATCCTCACCGGAGGGTCCCGCCGAGCTTTGAGAAGGGAGGAAGATGCACAATCCTCGTGGATTT